>NC_091436.1:22575440-22880878 GCF_964237555.1 Oryctolagus cuniculus
TAAAGCATACTCCAGACACTTTCTTCAATGATTCTGCATCATAAACTGATGGCTCCAAAGCCTGCGGATGCAGCTCTGTCTTGAGCCTCTCTGCACTCCCTCCTGAATAGGAACTTTCACTTTGCATGTTAATAAACTGTGCTTCTCTTCTGACATTTCCCTGTGTCTTTTCCTTGAATTCCTTGTGTCAGAGACAAGAACCTTATCAAGCTAGCCCACAATAAGGCTTTCTATCGTATATACACATATTAAAGATGTATGAAAAAAGTACTATATAATTATCTTAAAAGTTATCTTATATCTCATCTAAATGTGAGTTTTGAGAATAACCATATTACATACAACACTATTCTAGTTATGGAGTCTTCATTAGAAATGCACTATTATAGAAAGCAAGGGTATCCACTATTTGATCCAAAGAAGCCAAAGAACACACACTAAGAGAGGCAAACACATGAAGAAATTTTTATTCTTGCCTTGAACAGCACAGTACAGGGTCACTTTACTGTGATATCTGAGATATTTCAAGGAGCCACTTCAAGGGACAAAAGGCAGGAGGAGCACTGCTTAGGAAGCACTCTAGGCAGATGTCTCCCCAGTCTCACCTTACAACACATCCACATCTGTCAAACTTCAGCATAAAATTGTGTTTGAGCAGAGGCATACCACAACTAAAGAAAAATTTCAATGTATTAATACAGGGAATACAGATATATAATTACACTTTTGTTTTTCTTTCTGTTGTCTTTTTAAAGTGTAAGTTATAGGAAATTTGAGTGATCAGAGAACTGATCTAGATTAGGGAAAATCTTTCCTTCTGGAAGTTATCATAAAAAGAAGGCAAACAAAGGGAGACAATTAGAGTGACAGCAAAGACTATAAAAGTTATAGGGTCCATTGTCTCCCATGTAGAGGAAAGTTTCAGGAGAAAAGGGATTTATTTAAGATTTGTCAAAAATAAAAATCTGGCATCCCATATGGGCACCTCTTGAAATCCAAGCTATTCCACTTCCAATCCAGTGTCCTGCTAATGTGCCCAGAAAAGCAGCAGAAGTTGGCCCAAGTCCCTGGGCTCCCACATTCATGTAGAAGACCCAAAAAAGCTCCTGACTTCAGTGGAGCCCAGTTTGAGCCATTGAGGCATTTGGGGCGTGAACCAGTAGATGAAGTTTTGACACTAAGGGTAAAAGCACTGTGTGGGGAAATTTTTGGAAAAATATGGTATAAGTAGTTACTAATAGAGATGATCTCTCAAAATCAAGATTTTGGAAAAAATTTGCAATTTTTAAAAATTTTACGATGCTGAAGAACAACTTTTCAGAACAGAACAATTAATACAATTTCAATAAAGATAAATGTGTAAAGACATGGGGAAGAAAAACTACACTTAAAGAAAACATTTTTTTTTGCCATTTTCTGGACTAAGTACATTCACAATATTCTGTTAATCCTAACAACTTTCACAGGTAAAAAAATACTGATGACATTTTATATGTAAGGAATAAAACACTGAAAACAACCTTAGACTATTGAATTTTTTTTTAAGGGAAAGGGTTTATTGGGGAACACCCTACAGACTGGAGTGAAGGGGCAGTGAAGGAAAAAGAGAGAAAGAGTATAAGAGAGAAACAGAGAGGAGAGGAACTAGCAAGGAGAGAAGATAGAACAGAGAAGAGGAGAGGAGAGCAGAGCCAAGAGCCCAGAGGAGGATGCTAGAGAGAGGAACCGAGAGAGAGCAGGAGAGAAGGGGCAAGAGAGCACGTGTTCAGGAACAGGCCCTTTTAAAACTTTGCCTGAGGGCGGGCAGGGAAGCAAGAGCAGCCAATCCCATTAGGATGGGGGTGGAGCCTGGCTCAGGTAGCTGGGCCATGCGGCCAACTGCGCCAGTTTCCCCCCTTTTGTTTTTTATAAAGCAAGGTTTGTATGAGATTATATTAGTCCCAAAAGTCCAAGAGGGGTAGAGGGACGATGATCTGTCTTTAGAGCTACTTGCTGCTGACACGGGGCGATGGAGGTACTCTTCACTGGCATGGGATGATGTCTCAGGCCTCTGTCTCCTGTGTGGGGAGCCGAGTATACCCCTGCAGCAGCATTTGGTTGACTGCCTGGTTGCTGAAGGCCTTCGTTTGTTTCAGTATCACCTGCTGTAAACACTTAGACACTGTAGTATAGAAGACAGGGTGAGAATAGTAACCAATGATCCTAAGAGTAGCATTAACCAGGTAATAAGAGGATTTTATAGAGGAAATGGAGGGGGTCTCTGGACCCTTGTGGGGATAGTTTGATGGATGTAGCTTAAAGCTGATTCCAGCCAAGACTAGGAGAAAGGCCACTAACTTTTGCAGGTAGTGGGGTTTGTCTGTAGAGAAATTTTGACACACAGGTTGGGAGCAGAGCCATTGGTGGTAGAGTAGAGGTTATGATTACAAAGGAATGAGGCTCAAGTGGGCTAGATACAGAGGACAGAGTTGTTATTAGAGAACCTAAGAAAGGTGTTAGCTACAATTAAGTTTTCTGATTGAGAGGCAAATAGAACCTGACAGAAGGGGCTTGATAATAATCAGGTGGGCTTTCTGGAGAGAAGATGGAAGAGATTGCAGTGGAGGTGGGAGCAGAGGTTGAACCCCGCCCCCTGGAATTCGGCAGGAGCGGGGAGGTGAGGACACAGCCAGATGGTGGATTCTGCTGCGTGGGAGATAATGGCGCCAGAACTTCAGCCGCTGAGGCCTCAGGAGGCCTGTAGATTGGAGCAATAAGGAAGTTCATGTGCAGGATAACAGGATTCGGGCAGAAGAAAGGATTTTTTTGCTCAGGCCTCTGCCCCCTAGTGCGAATCTTGGAGACCAGAAGTACACAGGGGAGGTTTAGTTCGAAGATAGGAAAAGGCTTGAACGTATGGAATCTCCCTCCATTTTCCCGAACGCTCACGCAAGTGATAAAGATGTTATCAGGGTCAAACTACGACTTCCGATCCCTCAGGGCCAAATGCGCCACCATAGAGGGGCCACTTTTGAGGGCTGGGGCCAATTTGCGAGGGACCATATTAACGTGGGAGGAGGAATTTCCCATGGCGACTCAGTAGGTCAGATCGGTGGACAGCAAGTGTCCTTGAAGTCCTGGCCATCTGACTAGGAGAGGAATGGGAACAGAAGGCGGGGTCGTCACCCAAGCGCCCACTGGAGCCCAGGGCCTAGCCTGAAAAGAGGCGAACAGAGATGGAGTCGTCACTCACACCCACTGTTGCCTGGACACAGTGTCCGTAGAGGCTAAAGGCCTTAAGTAGGAGTGGTGGCTAGAGTCCAGTCTTAACAGGGAGAGAGAGAGAGGAGAGAGAGAGAGAGAGAGAGAGAGAGAGATGAGGACTGCGGAATCTCGCTTCCTTGTTAGACCACCACTCAAATAGCAGTCGCCATGAGAGCTTCCCGTTCCGCGTCTTACCTCAAAATTTGGAAGGCCGATGTGTGGATGGAGGTTGCGTTCGGTGGCTTGGAAAGAGTTCCGGAGATGTGCTTCGCGACCGGCAAAAATCCAGGACCCCAGAGCACTGGGAGATGCTGGATTACCGATATGAGGCTATCTGAGTCACGGCTCCAATGTTATATCTTAATGTTAGCCGTTGCAAAGCACACCGGACACCGGAGTAAGGGAAAGGGTTTATTGGGGAGCAACCTACAGACTGGAGTGAAGGGGCGGCGAAGGAAAAAGAGAGAAAGAGAGTATAAGAGAGAAACAGAGAGGAGAGGAACTAGCAAGGAGAGAAGATAGAGCAGAAAAGAGGAGAGAGGAGAGCAGAGCCAAGAGCCCAGAGGAGGAGGCTAGAGAGAGGAACCGAGAGAGAGCAGGAGAGAAGGGGCAAGAGCTAGACTCTTGAATTTTAAGTTCACTCTACTTTACACAGAGAATCCTTGATAAAGAACCGAAATTTATTTTGAAGAAAGTTCTTAGAAATCAGTTAACTTATTTATTTCCACCTTTGAATAAATGTTATTTTTTGTGTATAAAAGAGCTAAGATGGGGACAACATTGTAGTATAACAGGTTAAGCCATTGCCTTCAATACTGGCATCTTATGTGATGCTGGTTTGAATCCTGACTATTCTAATTACCACCCAGCTCCCTACTGATGCATCTGGGAAAGCAGTAGAAAATGGTCCAAGTACTTGTGTCCATTGCCCCCCAATGTAGGAGACCCAGATGGAGTTCTAGGCCTCTGGCTTCAACCTGATCCAGCTGTTGTGGACATTTAGGGAACCAACAGCAGATGGACAATTTCTCTTTCTCTCTTTCTATCTCTTTCTCTTGTTCTCTCTTTTGCTCTCTCTCTCCCTCCCTTGCTTTCTGTAACTCTGCCTTTCTAATATATAAATCAATCTTTTTTAATAAGAGCACTAGGGTTAAAAGAGAAAAAATTCATTTTCTTACTCCTACTGGTCATGAGGGTGGTTCTTATTAATGTAATGTGACTAATTGTGGACTGCATGTTTCCAGAAAAATGTGAAGATAGTGATGAACTAAAGGTAAAAAAATCCCCAAAGTTTAGAAAAAGTTCATGAGAGATCTAGAATAATGTTGGTTGTCTTTCTCACCCATAAGTATTATTTGTAAGGATGGCCAGGTGGTTATAAATTCTTTCAATTTTTTCTTATTTTGGAAGGTCTTTTTTCACCTTCATTTATAAGTAAGAGCCTCACTGGTTACAGTATTCTGGGCTGACAATTTTATTTCTTTAAGGGCCTGGATTATATCTTTCCATTGTCTGATATCCTGTAGGTCTTGTGGTGAGAAATCTCCATCAATCTAAAGGCGGCCTTACCTGCTATGCCACAGTGCTGGCACCTCTGTACTTATTTTTATGCATATGGAAAAAAACTTTTTGATATTCTTGATAATGTGTCTCGAGGCATAGTGGAATGCATGTACCTTTATCAGATATCCAGAGGTGTGTGCTGGGTGGGGCCAGGGTGTTCTGGCCAGTGTTTATGGGTGGGGCAAAATGCCAAGTTATGACTGGCAGATCTCCCTTATAGTCAGTGGGATAGAGAGGATGATCACCCCGGCTGGCATGATTGATTACTGATTCTACCTTTTTCTATGTGATGGTTAGCCAACTGTCTAGGATGAGCTCACTTGACTGCATACCCTCACTCACTCAGGTACATGAATAGCACAAAGAATTTATATGGTTCATAGTGTGAGCATGGAGCCCTCTGCAATGTGTTTCCTGCATGCAGGAAATTCTGAGCTTATGGAATAAGACTCAGTAATTGCCAAAAGATCCAGCCACACCCACACCCACATGCACACCCTTATCAGTTTTCCAGCCTATGGCATAATCCCAGGATTCCCACAGTCATAGAGTGCAAGGTTCTCACAATTTGAGGATGTAGGGGATCCACTCTCTACCCTGTTAACCTCCCCATCCAAAGAGAGAACCACACCATCCCTGGAGCCATCCACTTGCCTGGCAGAGGTCAGCCAGTGATCCTCCTGAGTCTGGTGCTTTGATGTGAGGAGGGGAGGTAGGGAGCAACATGACAAGTGGGTACTCTACCCCACATTCCTTCCTTCCTTCCTTCCTTCCTTCCTTCCTTCCTTCCTTCCTTCCTTCCTTCCTTCCTTCCTTCCTTCCTTCCTTCCTTTCTCTCTTTCTCTCTTTCTCTCTTTCTCTCTCTCTCTTTTTTTCTCTCTCTCTCTTTCTCTGTCTCTGTCTCTCTTTCTTTTGACTGGCAGAGTGGACAGTGAGAGAGAGAGACAGAGAGAAAGGTCTTCCTTTACATTTTGGTTCACCCTCCAATGGCCGCCGCGGCTGGCGCGCTGTGGCTGGCGCACTGCGCTGATCCGAAGGCAGGAGCCAGGTGCTTCTCTTGGTCTCCCATGCGGGTGCAGGGCCTAAGGACCTGGGCCATCCTCCACTGCACTCCCTGGCCACAGCAGAGAGCTGGCCTGGAAGAGGGCAACCGGGACAGAATCTGGCACCCCGACAGGGACTAGAACCCGGTGTGCCAGCGCTGCAGGTGGAGGATTAGCCTAGTGAGCTGCGGCGCCAGCCATAATTGCATTTCTTCTGCTAATTGTTAGTCTCCTTGGTGGGGGAAGGTTGGGAAGCAATCTGCCCTCCATTCAGAGTTCAGTAGGCACCCTTCCCTTGCCAACTCGTCCAGGTAGATTGGAAGTCAGTGTGGACCACAAGGTTCTCCTCCAGACAAGATCACCAGAGGAGCATGGCCTTCTGCAGACTTCTCTCACATCACCCTGGAAAGAGGACTCCTCTGCCAGCTGCCGGCCTTGGGAGTCAGCACTGATATTTTGATAGGGATTGCATTGAAATCTCTATGTGGTTTTAGCTAGTATAGATATTTTAATGATAATTCCTTCATCAGCAAGGAATATGTTTTCATTTTTTGTGTCATTTATTATTTATTTAATGTTTGATGATTTTCATTTTACAGATCTTTCAATTCTTTGTTTAAGTCTATTCCTAATATTTAGATTTTGTTGGCAAGAGTGCATGGGATTTCTCTATTGACTTCTGTTTTGGTGAGTTCCTTATTGGTATATAAAATGTTACTTTTTTGTACGTTTCTTTTATAACCTTTAACTTTACTGAATTGGTTTATCAATACTAACAGGTTTTTGCTGGAGTGTTTGAGTTTTTCATGTACAGCATCATGCTTTCTGCAAACATGCATATTTTCATTTCCTCTTCTCCAATTTTGATGCCCCTTTTTCTGTTTCTTTTCCCTAATTGCTGTTGCTAATTCTTTCAGTACTACATTGAATAAGAGTGGTGAAGTGAATATCCTTTCCTTACTCCACATCTGAGGGGAAAAACTGTTCAGTATATTTGTTGTTGGTTTGTCATATACCACCTTTATAATTATGAGGTATGTTCCTTCTGTACCTAATTTGTGGAGGGTTTTTATTATGAAGGAATGTTGCATACTATCAAATGCTTTCTCTGCATCTATTACGATGATCATATGTTTTTTTTCTTGATTCTGTTACTGTAATTTATGATGTTTACTGATTTGCAAATGTTGAACTACCATTGCATATATGGGATAAATCCTAGTTGATTATAATGTATGATGTTTTTGACACAGGGCTGGATTTGGTTTTCTGGTGCTTTGTTGAAAATTTTCACATTTATATTCCTCAGAGAAATAGGAATGTCATTTTCTTCTTGTGTTGTGTGATGGTTCTGTTTTGGTATCAGAAAGATGCTGGCCTCATAAGGAGTTTGGCAAAGGTCCATCCTGTTCAATATTTGAAACAGTATGAAAAGTATTGAAGCTAGTTCCCCTTTAAATGTGTTGTAAAATTCAGTAGTCAAGCCATCAGTTCCTGGATTTTTCCTTGATGGGTCTGTTTAGCTTTTTTTTTTTTTTTTTTTTTTGACAGGCAGAGTGGACAGTGAGAGAGAGATAGAGAGAGAAAGGTCTTCCTTTGCCATTGGTTCACCCTCCAATGGCCGCTGCGGCCGGCGCACTGCGGCCGGCCGGCGCAATGCGCTGATCTGATGGCAGGAGCCATGTGCTTCTCCTGGTTTCCCATGGGGTGCAGGGCCCAAGCACTTGGGCCATCCTCCACTGCACTCCCTGGCCACAGCAGAGAGCTGGCCTGGAAGAGGGGCAACCGGGACAGAATCCAGTGTCCTGACCGGGACTAGAGCCCAGTGTGCTGGCGCCGCAAGGCGGAGGATTAGGCTAGTGAGCCGCGGCGCCTGCTCTGTTTAGCTTTTCTATACCTTCATGATTTAATCATGGTAGATTATATGCATCCAGGAACTTACTCATTTCTTTGAATTTTTCTAATTAGTTAGCATATAGTTGTTCTTAGTAGTTTCTTATGATCCTTTTTATGCCTCTGCTTATAATATCTCCTTTTCTTTCTCTAATTTTATGTTTGAGTTTTTTCTTTTTGGCTTTATTAGTCTGATTAAAGGTTTGTGTATTGTGTATATTCACAAAAATCTTTTGTTTTGTTGATCTTTTGAATTTTTTTGTTTCAATTTCATTATTTCTGCTCTGATCCTTATTACTTCTTGCCTCTTGCATGTTTTGGATTTGGTTTGTTTTTGGATTTGGTTTTTCTATGTCTTAACAATGCATCATTAGATTGTTTATTTAAGATCTTTCTCTTTTTCTAATGTAAGCACTTAATGCTGTAACATTCCCACTTAATACTGCTTTCTGCATTTCCCACAGGTGTTGATATGATGCTTTTTCATTTTGTTTATTTCAAGAAAGTTTTTTATTTCCTGTTTAATTTCTTCAATTATCAATTGATCATTTAATAGCATATTGCTTAATTTCCATATATTTGTAAATGCTGTATTGTTTTTGTTGTTGATATTTAGTTTTATTCCTTTGTTGTCTGAGAAGAAACATGGTATGATTTAAATATTTTTAAATTTACTGAAACTGGAATTGTGGTCCAATATATGGTCTATCATAGAAAATGCTACAGCTGTTTATGAGAATATTGTATATTCTGTAGCTGTTTGGTGAAATGTTCTGTCATTCACATTAGGTTCATTTGCTCAATAGTATGGTTCAACTTCAATGCATCTTTGCTGATTTTCTATTTGGATACTCCATCCATTGATGACAGTGGGGTGTTAAAGCCACCCTCCCCACAACAATGTTATTAACTTAGGTTCTATCTCTCTCTTTAGGTCTAATAGCATTTTTGTACATATTTGGGTGGTGGTGTGCTGGGTGCGTATATATTTATGATTGTTATATCTTCTTGCTGAATCAGTCTTTTAATCAATATACAATGTCCTTTTTGTCTCTTTGCAGTTTTTGTAAATTTAAGTCTGTTTTATCTGATATGAGTATAGTTGGTTTTGGTTTCCATTTGCCTGATGTGTCTTTTCCCATTGCTTCACTTTCAGTCTATATGTATCTTTATTTGGGAAGTGAATTTCTCACAGGCAGAATATAGAGGTCTTTGTTTTTGTCCATTCAGCCAACCTAAATCTTTTGGCTGGAGAATTTAGTTTACTTACATACAAGGTCAATACTGATAGATAAGAGCTAATACCTGTCATTTTGTTGATTGGTTACTGATTATACTTGCTCTGCTACTGAATTTGGTAGTTTCATGTTTTTTCATAATGTGTACTTCTAATGTAGGACTTTCTTGTAATGTTCGTCTGGTGGTGATGAATTCTCTCCGTATTTATTTATCTGGGAAACATTTTATCTCTCCTTCACTTCTAAAGGAAAGCTTCACTGGTTATAGTATTCTTTATTGGAAGTTTTTTCTTTTAAGACCTTGAGTACATCATACCACTCTATTCTGGCTTATAGGCTTTCTTCTGATAAATCTATTGTTAGTCTAATTGGTTTTTCTTTATATGTATTTTGATGACTTTCATTTACTGTCTTTAGGGTTTTTTCCTTGTGCCTAACTTTTGACAATTTAATAACAATATGCCTTGGAGAAAATCTTTTTTGATTAAGTCTTTTTGGGGTCTTCGGAGCTTCTCGTGTCTCATATCTCGGGTCTTGTATCTTATATAAGAGGCACACATATCTCTTTCAAGGAATGCGGAGTTTCCACCTATGTTGTCCATGCCTCTTTCCTTCTGTTCTTCTTCAAGAATCTGTGTAATGTTAATATTTGTTGGCTTAATGGTATACTATTTTTTTGTGTAGGCTTTCTTCATTCTTTTCAATTCTTTTCTCTTTATTTTTATCTTATTGAATTTTTTTTAAAAGTCTCGTCCTCCAGATCAGAAATTCATTTCTCTACTTGATCCATTCTGCTGTTGAAATGCTTGATTGATTTTTTTAATTTCATCAGTTGAAGTTTTTATCTCCAAAATTTCTGTTTGGTTCTTTTTAATGATTTCTATCCCCTTAGTAAATTTCTTATTCATGTAACCTATTTTTTTCCTTACCTCTTTAAACTGACTCATACTCTCTTGCAACACATCGAGTTTCCTTACAATCATTATTTTGAATTCCATTTGTGGCATTTCATAGATTTCCTTGAGATAAGGGTCTATTTCTGGAGAACTATTTTGTTATTTTGGAGTTGTCATGGTAGCTTGCTTCTTCATGTTTCATGTGTCTCTTCAATGTTGTTTGTGAATCTGGTGCAACAGTGCCTTCTTCTTTATGGAGTTTATTTTATTGAAAAATAATTTGTTGTTTAAATGGAATATATGGTATCACTAGGTGAACCAAAAATTATAATCTCTGTTATTTCTCTTGTTTTAGTCAATGTTAGCAGTGTCTAAAAGTGACATGTTATTCTAGTCTTCAGCAGTTCCTGTTGTTAGAAACGTGACTTTGAGGTGAGTATGGATTTCCTAGAGTGTGTATCTTCAGTACACCATGAGTTGGATATCAGGCACACTAGGGATTGTGATAGTTGGAACCTTTTTCTTGGTGCTTAGGGATACCAAAATGGTTATCTCCTATTCCCTCTGGTAAGCCTGAGTGATACTGGGGCTTTTGGCAAGAGTGACAGGAGGGAGGGAGGGAGGGAGGGAGAGAGAAAGTCTTCCATCTACTGGTTCACTCTCCGGATGGCCGCAATGGCCAGAGCTGTGCTGATCCGGAGCCAGGAGTTTCTTCTGAGTCTCCCACGTGGGTGCAGGGGCCTAAGGACTTGGACCATCTTCTAGTGCTTTCCCAGGCCATAGCAGAGAGCTGGATCAGAAGTGGAGCAGCCGGGACTCAAACTGGTGCCCACATAGGATGCTGGCAGTGCAGGTGGCAGCTTTACCTACTACACCACAGGTCCACTCCCTCTGTCCCCATTCATGTTAAGATGGAGATGTTATTCAGGTGTGCTTGACCTAATTAAGGAGCCCTTTAAAAATAGAGTTCTCTTGCTGGTTCCAAAAGAGAAACAGACATTTATGGTATGAATTTCCTGGGGTTATGTGGAAGAACTGTTGATGGCCTCTAAGAGCTGAGTGTATTCCTTGCTAGACAACTAGAAAAAAAAATGGAACTATGACCTAAATTGTAAGGAGGTTAATCCCGCCAACAACCATTAAGCTTAGAAGAGGATCCAGAGCCCCCTATTTGTACTGCTCTAAGTGCCACTTTAATTTCAGCCTTGTGAAATCCTGGGCAAGGGACAACTCTGTGGTTCAGCAGTGTAAGTGGCCTTTGCAACACCAACATCCCCTATCAAAGTGCTGATTTGAGTCCTGACTGCTCTACCTCTGATCCAGCTTCCTACTGGTGATCCCAGGAAGGCAGTAAAAGATGGCCCAAGTACTTGGGACCCTGCCACTAATGTGGGAGATCCAGATGGAGTTCTTGTCTGCTGGTTTTAGCTTGGCCCAGACGTGGCTGTTGTAGCGATTTGGCTGTTGTAGATGAAAAATCTCTTTCTGTCTCTCTCTTCCTTCCTTTCAACCAAATTATGATGATGATGATGATGATGATGATGATGATCTTCAGCAAAAAGTCCACTCACATTGATGCCTTGACTTTTAAACTATTTAAACTACTGAAACTGAGACAATACTTCTGTTTTGTTTTAAGCCACTAAATTTGTGATCATTTTTGCATGCAACAACAGAATACTGATGCATTTCAAACTGCAGCAACTGAGAGGAGAATCAAGGAATCAGGCAAAATAGAATCATAAACTATAATGAATTCATAAGGAATTGAAAGAAAAAAGATGGAAGAGGGAATAGATCTGGCAAGTAACAGCACAATTGTAGGTTTAGATATAAACTCAACCATTTTAATAATTACATTAAAATTCAGCCGGCGCCGCGGCTCACTAGGCTAATCCTCCGCCTTGCGGCGCCAGCACACCGGGTTCTAGTCCCAGTCGGGGCGCCGGATTCTGTCCCGGTTGCCCCTCTTCCAGGCCAGCTCTCTGCTGTGGCCAGGGAGTGCAGTGGAGGATGGCCCAAGTGCTTGGGCCCTGCACCCCATGGGAGACCAGAAGTACCTGGCTCCTGCCATCGGATCAGCGCGGTGCGCCGGCCGCGGCAGCCATTGGAGGGTGAACCAACGGCAAAGGAAGACCTTTCTCTCTGTCTCTCTCTCTCACTGTCCACTCTCCCCGTAAAAAAAAAAAAAAAAAAAATTCAATGACCCAGAGTCGAGTGCTGTGGTATAGTGGGTAAAGCAACCTCTTATAGTGCTGGCATCCCATATGGATGCAGGTTCAAGTCCTAGCTGTTCCACTTCTGATCCAGCTCTCTGATATGGTGTGTGAAAGCAGAAGATGGCCCAAGTGCTTGGACCCCTGCACCTGCATGGGAGATCAAGAAGTTCCTGGCTCCTGGCTTCAGATCAGCCAGCTCCAGCCACTGCTGTGTAGTATCCATGGTGAGTACATATTCTTTCTGCATGTAAACAGAACACTAGCTGAGAAAGATTATATTCTGTGCCTTGAAACAAGTCTTACTGAATTTAAAACTATTCAGGTGGGCTGGCACCGTGGCTCAATAGGCTAATGCTCCACCTTGCAGCACCGGCACACCGGGTTCTAGTCCCAGTCGGGGCGCCGGATTCTGTCCCGGTTGCCCCTCTTCCAGGCCAGCCCTCTGCTGTGGCCAGGGAGTGCAGTGGAGGATGGCCCAAATCCTTGGGCCCTGCACCCGCATGGGAAACCAGGAAAAGCACCTGGCTCCTGGCTTTGAATCAGCACGATGCGCTGGCCGCAGTGCACAGGCTGCGGTGGCCATTGGAGGGTGAACCAATGGCAAAAGGAAGACCTTTTTCTCTGTCTCTCTCTCACTGTCCACTCTGTCTGTCAAAAATAAAAAATCAAAAATAAATTAAAAAAAAACTATTCAGGTGATACCAAGTATATTCTATGATATAATTAAAAATATTTTACCGAAATTACTTTAGAAAAAATAGAAACTAAATAATATATCTAAATGCATGCGTAACTCCTGATCAAAGAAAAAATCAAAAGAATATTAAAAAGGTATTTTGAAATAAATAAAATTGAAAACACAACATCTCCAAATATAACTATAAAGTTGTGTTTAAAGGGAAATTTCTAGCACTAAAAGTCCTGTATTTGAAAAAAATTGCTATGTAATTAATGATAAGCTTTGACTTAAAAATGTGTAAAAAAATAAAAACCAAAATAGAAGAATGAAATAACAATGCAATGGTCAAAGAACAAATGAAAATAAAAAATAGAAAAACAAAAAAATCAATGAAATAAAAACACGGATGTTGAATTTTATCAAATAATCATTTTGTATTTGGTAAGATGATTATATTATCTTCCTACTTTTCTTACTGCACTGAAATTATATTGATCTATTTTCTAATGTAGTTTTGCATTTCTGAAATAAATCCTATTTTGTTATTCTATATTACCATTGTTATGCATTGGGATATCTGACTAGCTAAAAATTTGTGGAGGACTTGGAGTCCAGTTGAGCCCAGATTGTCTTTAATGCAAAGATTTTGTTTTTGTTTTTCTTTTCTTTAAATATATTTTTTATTTTTTTAAGATTTATTTATTTATTTGAAACTCAGAGTTACACACAGAGAGAAGGAGAGGCAGAGAGAGGAAGATAGAGGTCTTCCATCTGCTGGTTCACTCCCTAGATGGCCGCAATGGTCAGAGCTGCACTGATCCAAAGCCAGGATCCAGGAGCTTCTTCCAGGTCTCCCATACGGGTGCTGTGGCCCAAGGATTTGGGCCATCTTCTATGGATTTCCCAGGAATAGCAGAGAGCTATATTGGAAGTGGAGCAGCTGGGACTCGAACCGGTGCCCATATGGGATCCCAGCACTGCACATAGCTTTACCTGCTATGTCCAGCACTGGCCCTAAATATATTTTTATTTGAAAGGCAGAGTAACAGAGAGAAGGAGAAAGGGGGGAGGGAGAGAGAGAGAGAGAGAAAGAGAGAGAGAGAGAGAGAAGAGATTGATTTTCCATCTGCTGTTTAATTCCCAAATGTCCTCAACAGTCAGGTCTGGGCCAGGCTGAAGTCAAGAGCCATGAACTCCATCCAGGTCTTCTACTTGAATGGCAAGGACTCAAGCACTTAAGTCATCATTGCTGCCTTTCCAGGAACATTAGCAAGAATCTAGATTGGATATGGAAGCCAGGACTTGAACCAGTGTTCTGCAGGGGGCTGACAACATCTTAAGTGGCAGCTAAACCTGCCCTGGCTTTTTTTTTTTTAAATTAGGAATTAAATTTCTTTGGTAGATAGAGTGAGATGTTTATATTTTTCATTTTTGAGTAAGTTTATATATGTGGTATGTTTCATAATGCAGATCATTCCATTTCAACCAAAATGTCAAATTTATTTTTATATTGATTGTATGTACTCACACCATTCCTTACTATACTTTTAATGTTTACAAAATCTGTATTCATTGCTGATACTAGCAATTTGTGTTTTCTTTTTCATTACTTTTGACACAAGTTTATAAATGTATTAATTTTTTATGTAACCAACTCTTTGCTGACTTCTGATTGTGGAAACATAGCTCATCTAAAAACATTTCTTCTTTTATAATATGACATTTAAATATAAAAATATCCTTTAATCACTATTTCAGCTGCCTCCCATAAATATTTATTTTTTATATTACATTATCATTCAAATAATTATCTTATGATTTCTTCTTTTATTCATTTAGAAGTGTCGCTCCCCGTCTTCGTGGGGGAACGACACAAGACCCTGCGCTGTTCTTTCGTCTGCTCGGCCCTCCCCGGGTTTGCTGCTGGTTCTTCCCGGGTTGGCTACTATCCCTTCCACCTCCGTGGAAGGGCAATTCCCCCTGGCCACATTCCCCACTTCCGCAGGGGAGCGGCACACCGCCGGCCGGCTCTCTCGGGGGCTGCACAGATGTTCCCCTTAGATGTTCCCCTTAGATGTTCCCGTTAGATGTTCCTGGTGCATGCCGTCTCTCTCCTCCTTTATAGTCCTCCTCTGCCAATCCCAACTCGGCTGCCCACACGCCGAGTATGCTGCTCTCCTCCAATCAGGAGCAAGTCCTACAGTTTATTGGTTGAACTGGAGGCAGCTGTGCAGAAGCTGTTTACTTCTCTCCCAGCGCCATATTGTGGGAGAGCAGATGCATAGAATAAGTCTTAATTCCAGTAACTTAGTCTAGTCCGAATTGCTCCCCACAGATCCCCCTTTCTTTTTATTTTTTGGCGTTGATACGCGCCTGTCTTCGGTGTCCCGCGGCACACACTCTGCTCTACTTGCTAGAGTTGCCACAGGTTCTTACAAGTCCTATCAATCAGGCAAACCGAATCCGGGTCCTCTCTTCGCCATGTTGTGAGGAGGTTTTTAGGCGCTGATACGTGCCTGTGTTCGGTGCCCTGCAGCGCATGCTCTGCTCTGCCTGCAGGGGCTTATCGCCCTAATCAGGCAGACCGAATCCAAGCTCTCTCATTGCCATGTTGTGGGGGGACTTATTGGTGTTGATTCGTGCCTATCTTCAGTGACCTGCAGCTCATACGCTGCTAGCCGCCCACAGGTGCTCATCGCCTCACTAATCGGGCAGACCGAATCCAAGCCTTCTAATTGCGGTATTGTGGGGAGGCCTTACTGATGTTAATTTGTGCCTGTCTTCGGTGACCTGCGGCGCATAAGCTGCTAGCCGCCCGCAGGTGCTCACCACCTCCCTAATCAGGCAGACCGAATCCAAGCTTTCTCATTGCCATGTTGAGGGGAGGCCTTTCTATTTCTCTATTTCTCTATCTCCGGGCATTCCTGTTTCTCCCATTTTACTTCTATCTTCCAGCATTCCTATTTCTCTCATTTTACTTCTAAACTTCTGTTTCTCTTATCCCTGTGGCTTTCCGGTGCCCGCCCCGAGGCTGCTTCTCGGCGGCTTTCCGGCTCTGAGCCGCTTCAGCCCGCGCCTCTCTCATCTGCGTGGCTCGGCTTTGCGCGCACACTCCGCGGTCTCGCACTTAGCCCAGCGTTCCCTATCTACTTGAGCCCCACACGCTCTCTCTGCGCGCGGCAGCCTCCGCGAATCACACAGCGTCAGCTCACGTCTCCGCCACTAGTATTCAATCTAAGTTCCCCGGGCTAACCTGGCGAATTCAACTTTTCGCCCCTTATTCCCAGGCTAACTTGAGAATCCCAAAGTGGCTTTCGTCTCCGCCTCGGCCTGCCCCCCGCGGCTTCAATTTCCCTAACATTTTTCTCTACCCGGTACGTTTCCCCAAGCTTTCCTCCAACAATACTCCTCCCTCATTTCTCCTGGCCTCTCCCCACAGTCCGCTTCCGAGTCTGTTTGTTCTAGCTTTCACTTTCGCTTTCGACCTTAGAGATTTCTCCCAGCTTCCCCCCGTAGTCCGTATCTGAGTCTATGCCTAGGCTTTCAATAGCTTCTTCCGGCACCTTTTTCGTCCGGCTTTTCCCTAGGCTGTTTGCTAGTCTCTCTCTCCGGTATTTTCCCAGTTCTTCCCGTTTCTTCCCTCCTAAGTTTCATATCCGTCCTAGGTTTCCTATCCGAGTCACGGCACCATTATGTCGCTCCCCGTCTTCGTGGGGGAACGACACTAAGCCCTGCCTAGGCTTCATATCCGAGTCACGGCACCATTATGTCGCTCCCCGTCTTCGTGGGGGAACGACACAAGACCCTGCGCTGTTCTTTCGTCTGCCCGGCCCTCCCCGGGTTTGCTGCTGGTTCTTCCCGGGTTGGCTACTATCCCTTCCACCTCCGTGGAAGGGCAATTCCCCCTGGCCACATTCCCCACTTCCGCAGGGGAGCGGCACACCGCTGGCCGGCTCTCTCGGGGGCTGCACAGATGTTCCCCTTAGATGTTCCCCTTAGATGTTCCCGTTAGATGTTCCTGGTGCATGCCGTCTCTCTCCTCCTTTATAGTCCTCCTCTGCCAATCCCAACTCGGCTGCCCACATGCCGAGTACGCTGCTCTCCTCCAATCAGGAGCAAGTCCTACAGTTTATTGGTTGAACTGGAGGCAGCTGTGCAGAAGCTGTTTACTTCTCTCCCAGCGCCATATTGTGGGAGAGCAGATGCATAGAATAAGTCTTAATTCCAGTAACTTAGTCTAGTCCGAATTGCTCCCCACAAGAAGTACATTATTAAATTCTCAAACTTCAGGGATTTTGTAGATAATAGTTTTTATTATCAGTTTCATTGTGTTGACTAATCTTAAATAAAAATCCATATGCACTTAGACAAAATGTGTATTCTTCAGTTTGGACTATAGCAATCAGTAAATGCAATGCAGGGAATATATATGTTCCTCGTTTTGTCAATGATTGATTAAAGGACATTTAAATACCCAAGCACAATTGTGGAATAATTCATATTTTTGTACACATCAGTTTTTTGAATTATTGTGTACGCCTTTACGATGATCACATCTTCTTGATCATTGACACTTCTATCATCATAAAGTCTTCTTTTTCCCTGTTAAAAATATGGTGTGAAAAATAAAGAAAAAATGGGGGAAAATTAGCAAAGGAGAAAGTCAGCAAAGAGGGAATGGGTTGCAGCTTGCAAATGTTAAAAGGGATCAGCATAAGCCACCTTGAAAAGGTAACATTTCAACAAAATTCTGAAACAATTAGCTAAGTGGCTATGTGGGAAAATAGTGTTTCAGAGGGTAATAGCAAGTGCATATGCCCAGAGACAAGACTGTGCTATTTTCAAGGAATAGCATGAAAGCCAGTGTGATTGAAGAAGAGGAGAAATTGGGAAAAAGTAAGAACGATGAAGCAAATACTGGAAAACCAGATCATACTGGGCCTTGAAGAGTTTTGTTAAGACTTTGGCTTTTTAAAAATTTTTTAGTTTTTTTTTTTTTTTTTTAGTGAACTTGGAGGCATTACATGGTTTTGAGTACAATTGCTCCATGCTCTGACTTATATGTTAAAGGGATTGTTCTAACTATGTATTAGTATAGAGTACAATGGGGCAAGGTCTAAATTAAGGAGCCTATTGCAGTAATCCAAGCAGAACAGGGTGATTTGAGTTAGGGTGTTATCAGTAGAGGTAGTGAAATACAAACCGAACAGGAATCACGGGTGACTTCAAGTTTTTTGGAGTGAATAAGTGTTATCAGACACTCAACTTGATCCTCAAGAGGTCGTTTAATATAGCAGTTCAGGAAAAATGAATGGTCAACTTGAGTTTTGCATTTTTGCCTTTCTTTTTTCCTCTTTCTAGTAGAAGTACACATGAACATTGAAGTATTGTCATTGAAGAGAGAGAGAAGAAAAGCCAGAGACCATGTCATTCACAAATTAAATATAATTCTAGCTAAATTATACTGTTAGTGATAAGCACAAATAAATTCACTATTTAAATTTTTAAAACATGAGGTAAAATTATTGAGAATAACAGGATAAAGATCTAAAATATTCTCTCCTCCAAGAAAAGCAGTGATAATACTACCTAGAGTTAGGTTCTTGGGAGTTAAACACACATGTCTTAACCTCCTAGAAATTTTTTATTTATTATTTCTATATTTTCTTTTTTTAACTTTTATTTAATGAATATAAATTTCCAAAGTACAGAATATGGATTACAATGGCTTCCCCCCCATAACATCCCTCCCACCCGCAACCCTCCCCTTTCCCACTCCCTCTCCCCTTCCATTCACATCAAGATTCATTTTCGATTCTCTTTATATACAGAAGATCAGTTTAGCATACATTAAGTAAAGATTTCAACAGTTTGCTCCCATACAGAAACATAAAGTGAAAAATACTGTTTGAGTACTAGTTATAGCATTAGATCTCAATGTACAGCACACTAAGGACAAAGATCCTACATGAGGAGTAAGTGCACAGTGACTCCTGTTGTTGACTTAACAAATTGACACTCTTGTTTATGGCATCAGTAATCACCCTAGGCTCTTGTCATGAGCTGCCAAGGCTATGGAAGCCCCCTGAGTTCACCGACTCTGATCATATTTAGACAAGGCCATGGTCAAAGTGGAAGTTCTCTCCCCCCTTCAGAGAAAAGTACCTCCTTCTTTGATGGCCCGTTCTTTCCACTGGGATCTCACTCGCGGAGATCTTTCATTTAAGTTTTTTTTTTTTTTTTTTTTTTTCCCCAGAGTGTCTTGGCTTTCCATGCCTGAAATACTCTCATGGGCTTTTCAGCCGGATCCGCATGCCTTAAGGGCTGATTCTGAGGCCAGAGTGCTGTTTAGGACATCTGCCATTCTATGGGTCTGCTGTATATCTCACTTCCCATGTTGGATCGTTCTCTCCCTTTTTTATTCTATCAGCTAGTATTTGCAGACACTTTTCTTGTTTATGTGATCCCTTTGGTTCTTAGTCCTATCATTATGATCAATTGTGAACAGAAATTGATCACTGGGACTAGTGAGATGACATTGGTACATGCCACCTTGATGGGATTGAATTGGAATCCCCTGGTATGTTTCTAACTCTACCGTTTGAGGTAAGTCAGCTTGAGCATGTCCCGAATTGCACATCTCTTCCCTCTCTTACTCCCACTCTTATATTTAACAGCGGTCACTTTTCAGTTAAGTTTCAGCACTTAAGAATAAAATTTTTCAAGTTAGCTTCTTTGTGTGTTTCTATGTAGGTTGATATGAAACAGAGATGTGCATTAGAAATTTATACTATGTTTAGAAAACATGATGCTTGTCTAGAGCAGTGATTCCTAACTGTCGACAATATCACCTTTTAGGGGATACTTAATAAAGTCTAAACAGCAGTGTGGTGCTGACAACTAGTAGATGAGGGCCACAGATGCTGCTGAACATCCTATGAAGCTGTGAAGCCCCCACAAAACAAAGAATCCCATGGCCCAAAATGTTAATAGTGTCTAGAGGAGCAATGGGCAAAGTTTTTAGTTAAAGGACAAGATAGTAAACATTGTTGGTTTGGAGGCCATTTGGTTCCTGCTGGAGCCACTCAACTCTGCTGCAGCAGTGGGAAAGCAGTCATAGACCAAGCATAGACCATACATGAATGAGGAGACCCTGTGCTCCAATGAACTCATTCATCAAAACAAGCATGTGGCCCATGGGTCAGAGTCTAATGACCTTTTCGCTAGAAGAATTGTTTGCTTTTTCTGCAACCATCTAAGACACAGAAGAGAATTGGGACTGACGGTTGGTGGTAATCATGATTAAAATCTCTGCATTCCTGAATTCCTGGTCATCACTGGTGTTGTAATATGTTGGTTGTACACCTAGTTGGTGCTCAGTGAATACTGTTAATCCCAGACCTAATTAATTGTAAGTTATAGGTCACCTAACTTTTTTATTTCTAACATTAAATTTCCTCCTGCCTGTCATGTTTTCAGCTGATATGCCTTTCTGATAATCTTTACTCCTGTCCATTTCCTTGTAGTTTAGGACTGCTTATCTTTTCTCTTTCCCCTAAATGGAATCATCTCTCTCCTCTGTCTCTGAGCCCATTAGTGCTATTATACACATACACACACACACACACACACATACACAAACACAAACACACAAATTAAACAGTGCAAGTTTTTGTGATTTTGTTGAAAATGACTCACTAATTCTTTGTAGGATTTACCACCCCAAACATTATGCTTTCAAAGTTTGACCAAATATTTTTGTCTCTCAGGATTAAATTCTCTCTGCTTGGAAACTTAAATAACATCTGTCTGCAGAACTACGCAGTTACATTTACTTTATTACTTCATAATTTTCTTAAATCAAGAAAAATGCTATCTAATATATCATTTTAAAGTCATATAAGTTTTGCTGATGCCATGGCTCACTAGGCTAATCCTCCACCTTATGGCACCGGCACCCCAGGTTCTAGTCCCCGTCAGGGTGCCGGATTCTTTCCCGGTTGCTCCTCTTCCAGTCCAGCTTTCTGCTGTGGCCCGGGAAGGCAGAGGAGGATGGCCCAAGTGCTTGGGCCCTGCACCTGCATGGGAGACCAGGAGGAAGCACCTGGCCCCTGGCTTCGGATTGGCACAGTGCGCCAGTCGCAGTGCACCAGCTGTAGCAGCCATTTGGGGGGTGAACCAATGGAAAAGGAAGACCTTTCTCTCTCTGTCTCTCTCTGTCTAACTCTGCCTGTCAAAAAAAAAAAGTCATATAAGTTTCTCAGAAATCCATCAGTCTTGATTTCAAGACAATAACTTACTAATATCCCAAGTTTCCTTCAATTGTTGTCTTTAGCATAGCTAGCAATATAAGAGTCTTATCTACATAGTGACTAAGAATGTTATCTTGACTTTTTGTGTTTTTCTTTGGAGATGTTATTACAGTTAGGAATTTTGCTGGTGAGAGATCAATTTTATATACTCTGAAGGATGAAAGATATCAAACCTGGTTCATGAATTTCAAAAAATTTGTTAAAAGTTTAAAACTATGACCAACTGTGAACTGAAACTGATCACCTGGAACAGTGAGATGGCATTGGTACATGCCACCTCGATGGGATTGAATTGGAATCCCCTGGTATGCTTCCAACTCCACCACTTGGGGCAAGTCAGCCTGAGCATGTCCCAAATTATACATCTCTTCCCTCTCCCATTCCCACCACCATGTTCAACAGGGATCTCATTTCAGTTAATTTTCAACACTTAAGAATAACTGTGTATTAATTACAGATCTAAACCAGTCATATTAAGTAGAACAGATAAAAAAAACTACTAAGAGGGATAATGTATTAAGTTGTTCATTAACAGTCAGGGCTATGCTGATCAAGCCACCATTTCCCATAGTGTCCACCTCACTCCAACAGGTTTCCCTCTTGGTGTTCAGTCAGTCGTCACCGATCAGGGAGAACATATGGTATTTGTCCCTTTGGGACTGGCTTATTTCACTCAGCATGATGTGTTCCAGATTCCTCCATTTTGTTGC
Source organism: Oryctolagus cuniculus (assembly GCF_964237555.1). Taxonomy (NCBI): domain Eukaryota; kingdom Metazoa; phylum Chordata; class Mammalia; order Lagomorpha; family Leporidae; genus Oryctolagus; species Oryctolagus cuniculus. Next base: position 22,597,237 of record NC_091436.1, read on the forward strand.
AAATGACTGGATTTCGTTGTTTCTTACTGCGGTATAGTATTCTAAAGAGTACATATCCCATAATTTCTTTATCCAGTCTACCGTTGATGGGCATTTAGGTTGGTTCCAGGTCTTAGCTATTGTGAATTGAGCTGCAATAAACATTAGGGTGCAGACCGCTTTTTGTTTGCCAATTTAAATTCCTTTGGGTAAATTCCAAGGAGTGGGATGGCTGGGTCGAACGGTAGGGTTATCTTCAGGTTTCTGAGGAATCTCCAGACTGACTTCCATAGTGGCTTGACCAGCTTGCATTCCCACCAACAGTGGGTTAGTGTCCCTTTTTCCCCACATCCTCGCCAGCATCTGTTGTTGGTAGATTTCTGCATGTGAGCCATTCTAACCGGGGTGAGGTGAAACCTCATTGTGGTTTTGATTTGCATTTCCCTGATTGCTAATGACCTTGAACATTTTTTCATGTGCCTGTTGGCCATTTGGATTTCCTCTTTTGAAAAATGTCTATTGAGGTCCTTGGCCCATCTCTTAAGTGGGTTGTTGGTTTTGTTTTTGTGGAGTTTCTTGATCTCTTTGTAGATTCTGGTTATTAACCCTTTATCTGTTGCATAGTTTGCAAATATTTTTTCCCATTCTGTCGGTTGTCTCTTCACTCTCCTGACTGTTTCTTTTGCAGTACAGAAACTTCTCAATTTGATGCAATCCCAATAGTTGATTTTGGCTTTGACTGCCTGTGCCTCCCGGGTCTTTTCCAGAAATTCTTTGCCTGTGCCAATATCTTGAAGGGTTTCTCCAATGTTCTCTAGTAACTTGATGGTGTCAGGTCGTAGATTTAGGTCTTTAATCCATGTTGAGTGGATTTTTGTGTAAGGTGTAAGGTAGGGGTCTTGCTTCATGCTTCTGCACGTGGAAATCCAATTTTCCCAGCACCATTTATTGAATAGACTGTCCTTGCTCCAGGAATTAGTTTTAGATCCTTGATCAAATATAAGTTGGCTGTAGATGTTTGGGTTGATTTCTGGTGTTTCAATTCTGTTCCATTGGTCTATCCATCTGTTTCTGTACCAGTACCATGCTGTTTTAATTACAACTGCCCTGTAGTATGTCCTGAAATCTGGTATTGTGATGCCTCCGGCTTTGTTTTTGTTGTACAAGATTGCTTTAGCTATTCGAGGTCTCTTGTGCCTCCATATAAATTTCAGCACCATTTTTTCCAGATCTGAGAAGAAGGTCTTCGGTATCTTGATTGGTATTGCATTGAATCTGTAAATTGCTTTTGGGAGAATGGACATTTTGATGATATTGATTCTTCCAATCCATGAGCATGGAAGATTTTTCCATTTCTTGGTATTCTCTTCTATTTCTTTCTTTAAGGTTTTGTAATTTTCATCATAGAGATCTTTAACGTCTTTGGTTAAGTTTATTCCAAGGTATTTGATTGTTTTTGTAGCTATTGTGAATGGGATTGATCTTAGAAGTTCTTCCTCAGCCATGGCATTGTCTGTGTATACAAAGGCTGTTGATTTTTGTGCAATGCCATCTCACTGTTCCAGGTGATCAGTTTCAGTTCACAGTTGGTCATGGTGAAGGGACTGGGAGTCAAAGGGAACACATAGACAAGTCTAGTACCTGCTAACGCTAACCGATGGAGTAAATAAAGGGGAGAGTGATCCAACATGGGAAGTGAGATACTCAGCAGACTCATAGAATGGCAGATGTCCTAAATAGCACTCTGGCCTCAGAATCAGCCCTAAAGGCATGCGGAGCTGGCTGAAAAGCTCATGAGAGTATTTCAGGCATGGAAAGCCAAGACACTCTGGCAAAAGATCTCTGCAAGTGAGATCCCAGTGGAAAGAACAGGTCATCAAAGAAGGAGGTACCTTTCTCTGAAGGGAGGAGAGAACCTCCACTTTGACTATGACCTTGTCTAAACAAGATAAGAGTCGGAGAACTCAGAGGGCTTCCATAGCCTTGGAAACTCATGACTGGAGCATAGGGAGATTACTGATGCCATAGACAGGAGTGTCAATTGGTAAAGTCAACAACAGGAGTCACTGTGCACTTACTCCTCATGTAGGATCTCTATCCTTAATGTGCTGTACATTGAGATTTAATGCTATAACGAGTACTCAAACAATATATTTCACTTTGTGTTTCTATGGGGGTGCAAACTGTTGAAATCCTTACTTAATGCATACTAAACTGATCCTCTGTAAAAAAGAAAAAAAGAAAAAAGAAAAAAAAAATTATCAATTCCCAACTTGACTCTCACTGGGATTAAACATGACAATAGGTCTGCTCTGATTTCATCATCATTTAAAAAAATCATCTATTATTTTTCACTTTATGTTTCTGTGTGGGAGCAAACTGTTGAAATCCATACTTAATGTATACTAAGCTGATCTTCTGTATATTAAGATAATCGAAAATGAATCATGATGTGAATGGAAGGGGAGAGGGAGTGGGAAAGGGGAGGGTTGTGGGTGGGAGGGACGGTATGGGGGGGAAGCCATTGTAATCCATAAGTCGTACTTTGGAAAATTATATGCATTAAATAAAAGTTAAAAAAAAAAAGTTTAAAACTAAATAGGAATAGAAATTTTGCATAGCAGTTAAGACATCCACATCTCCTATTATTGTGCCAGGGTTTGATTCCTGGCTTTAGTTTCTCACTCCCGCTCCCTGCTAATGCAGATCCTGGGAGACAGTGGTGATGATTCAAATAATGGGTTCATGCTATCCACATGGGAAACCTATATTGTGGCTCCTGATTTGGTTCAGGCCCAGCCCCAGAGCTGGCCTTATGGTAATTTGTGGAGTGTGCTGGCATAGAGAGGATCTCTGTCTCTGTGCTTCTCAAATAAAAAAACATCATCAACAACAACAATAACACAACTAAAATAAATAGAAGGGAGGTAGAAGGATAAGAAGATTAGAGAAAAATGGTGGTTAATTTATGGAAATTATATAGGGTAAAATGGAAAAATATCCGTATGCACAATATGCACTAAGAAGAACTAAATAGAATAATTTTAAAATCATAGGCTTTCAAAATATCCTGATCCTTATTCCAATGATTTCAAATGTTCTGCTTCAGAATAAGGTAAAACTTACTCAATATGAGCTAAAAATTCATCTACTAAAGTGACTTTTTGTCGTAGAAAATATTGGATGGATTGAAATGCAATCAGAAAAATCAACTATTGCTGTGGATTTGGGGGTTACATAATCCTACTTGATTATCTGCTTTATTATGCTAGTTTTTCCTGAATTCATATTGTTTAAATTGACTTTCCAATAATCTAGAATTTAATATTTATTTCAAAATACTAGTTTTCTACTTCTTAAGTCAGCCTCTTCAGTGTTTAAATATTGAGAATTCTAAATTGTTTAGTAGTTTGATCGCATATTTTCAAGATATGATTTATGTTTTTCAAAGTGAGCCCCCTGAGTTCACTAACTCTGATAATTTTTAGACAAGGCCATGCTCAAAGTGGAAGTTCTCTCCTCCCTTCAGAGAAAGGTACCTCCTTCTTTGATGACCCGTTCTTTCCACTGGGATCTCACTCGCGGAGATCTTTCATTTAGGTTTTTTTTTTTTTTTTTTTTTTTCCCCAGAGTGTCTTGGCTTTCCATGCCTGAAATACTCTCATGGGCTTTTCAGCCGGATCCGCATGCCTTAAGGGCTGATTCTGAGGCCAGAGTGCTGTTTAGGACATCTGCCATTCTATGGGTCTGCTGTGTATCTCACTTCCCATGTTGGATCATTCTCTCTCTTTTTGATTCTATCAGCTAGTATTTGCAGACACTTTTCTTGTTTATGTGATCCCTTTGGTTCTTAGTCCTATTGGCAGCTCATGACAAGAGCCTAGGTTGATTACTGATGCCATAAACAAGAGTGTCAATTTGTTAAGTCAACAACAGGAGTCACTGTGCACTTACTCCTCATGTAGGATCTTTGTCCTTAGTGTGCTGTACATTGAGATTTAATGCTATAACTAGTACTCAAACAGTATTTTTCACTTTATGTTTCTGTGTGGGAGCAAACTGTTGAAATCTTTACTTAATGTATACTAAACTGATCTTCTGTATATAAAGAGAATCGAAAATGAATCTTGATGTGAATGGAAGGGGAGAGGGAGTGGGAAAGGGGAGGGTTGCGGGTGGGAGGGACGTTATGGGGGGGAAGCCATTGTAATCCATATTCTGTACTTTGGAAATTTATATTCATTAAATAAAAGTTTAAAAAAAAAACCAAAAATCAAAGTGAGCCCCCAATCTCTACTCACCTAATTTCCAATAGTTTTGGTAATCTAATGTCCTCAAATATCAGCACTTTGATGGTCTCAATTAATTTAATATCGCTTGAATATGACATCTATTATGGAGTGGAAAGTAGAATTGAAGCCTCAGAATGCTTTATAAAAAGTGTAGGGAATCAAATAATTTGGGTTCAAGTACTGGCTCCACTATTCTTGAAAGCAAGAAATAATTTACTAGAACACTTGAACTTCATTGTCTTAACCAGGAAAAAAAGGGTCATTATTTCTAGTTCACAACATTGTTCATAAGAGTTTACTAGATGATGCATACAAAGTTCGAACCCTAAGACTGCCTCAAGGTAGCTCTTATTAAGTGGTCTCTTTATTATTATTATTACCAATCTACTTGAAAAAAATCCAAGAATTTCTGAGGCAATTAAATTTGCCCCTAAATATTTTTCTCTTTTATTCACTTATCTAAAGAGAGATGCATGATAGATTGTTTCATAAAAACAAACACTAACCCTATGAAATTTCTTTGTGCTTTAAATAGTTTTGTTTTTGCATATTTCTGCTTAGAGAAAAATGTCACACTTCCAATTTTTCAAGTACAAATTGTCAAATAAGTACCATCTGAAACAGAACTGTTTTCTGAAGTTAGTAAATACAAGAGAAGAGTCTCAGTAGTGTTTTCCCTATTTCACTTTCTTTTTCATTGTTAGTTAACCATTAGATAAGATGCTTGAGATTTATGCTAAACTGAAGGTCAAATATACTCTTATCACTTCTCACATCTCTAAAGAACAAAATTAAAACCTAGGTAGCATTACTTCATTACCACTAAAAGACTAATGTTTTGCCTCTCTTGTTTAATAATTTAATTATGTAATTACTGTTACATATTAGAAACTCATAATAAAGACCCTGAGGCTTGGATTGCAAATATGATTGTACCATGTAACCAGTATGAGCTAGTCCTCTATCATTGCTTATTTGCTTTGTGAACACACAAACATAAGGCATGATAGGAAAAAGGTCATGGTTAGTACATTCTGGCATGCATGGGCTAGATCTAGTTTACATCTGTTCTTAATTAAAACTGCTCACTGTTTTAACACTACTTTCCAGTTTTAGTTATCACTTGTTTTATTTTTTTAAATAATTAAATTTATTTTTTTACAGTTTTTTAAACTTTTATTTAGTAAATAAAAATTTCCAAAGTACAGTTTATGGATTACAATGGCTCCCCCCCCCCATAACTTCCCTCCCACCCGCAACCCTCCCCTTTCCCGCTTACTCTCCCCTTCCATTCACATCATTTTCAATTCTCTTTATATACAGAAGATCAGTTTAGCATATATTAAGTAAAGATTTCAACAGTTTGCACCCACACAGAACATAAAGTGTAAAATACTATTTGAGTACTAGTGATAGCATTAATTCACATTGAACAACACATTAAGGACAGAGATCCTACATGAGGAGTAAGTGCACAGTGACTCCTGTTGTTGACTTAACCAATTGAAACTCTTGTTTATGGTGTCAGTAATCTCCCTAGGCTCTTGTCATGAGTTGCCAAGGCTATGGAAACCTTTTGAGTTTGCCGACTTCGATCTTATTTAGACAAGGTCATAGTCAAAGTGGAAGTTCTCTCCTCCCTTCAGAGAGAAAGGTACCTCCTTCTTTGATGGCCTGTTCTTTCTACTGGGATCTCACTTGCGCAGATCTTTCAGTTAGTTTTTTTTTTTTTTTTTCCAGAGTGCCTTCGCTTTCCATGCCTAAAATACTCTCATGGGCTTTTCAGCTGGATCCGCATGCCTTAAGGGCTGATTCTGAGGCCAGAGTGCTGTTTAGGACATCTGCCATTCTCTGAGTCTGCTGTGTATCACGATTCCCATGTTGATTCGTTCTCTCCCTTTTTGATTCTATCAGTTAGTATTAGCAGACACTAGTCTTATTTGTGTGATCCCTTTGACTCTTAGTCCTATCAGTGTGATCAACTGTGAACTGAAATTGATCACTTGGACTAGTGAGATGGCATTGGTACATGCCACCTTGATGGGATTGTTTTGGAATACCGTGGCAAATTTCTAACTCTACCATTTGGGGCAAGTCAGCTTGAGTATGTCCCAAATTGTACAGCTCCTCCCCCTCTTATTCCCACTCTTATATTTAACAGAGATCACTTTTCAGTTAAATTTAAACACCTATGAATAATTGTGTGTTAATTACAGAGTTCAACCAATTGTATTAAGTAGAACAAAAGAAAAATTCTAAAAAGGATAAAGTATTAAGTTGTACATCAACAGTCAGGACAAGGGCCAATCAAGTCACTGTTTCTCATAGTGTCCATTTCACTTCAACAGGTTTCCCCTTTGGTATTCAGTTAGTTGTCACCGATCAGGGAGAACATATATTTGTCCTTCTGTGACTGGCTTATTTCACTCAGCATCATGTGTTCCAGATTCCTCTATTTTGTTGCAAATGACCGGATTTCATTGTTTTTGATTGCTGTATAGTATTCTATAGAGTACATGTCCCATAATTTCTTTATCTAGTCTACTGTTGATGGGCATTTAGGTTGATTCCAGGTCTTAGTTATTGTGAATTGAGCTACAATAAACATTAAGGTGCAGACAGCTTTTTTGTTTGCCAATTTAATTTCCTTTGGGTAAATTCCAAGGAGTGGTATGGCTGGGTTGAATGGTAGGGTTATATTCAGGTTTCTGAGGAATCTCCAGACTGACTTCCATAGTGGCTTTACCAGTTTGTACCCCCAACTTTGGGTTAGTGTCCCTTTTCCCCACATCCTTGCTAGCATCTGTTCTTGGTAGATTTCTGTATGTGAGCCATTCTAATCAGGGTGAGGTGAAACCTCATTGTGGTTTTGATTTGCATTTCCCTGATTCCTAGTGATCCTGAACATTTTTTCATGTGTCCGTTAGCCATTTGGATTTCCTCTTTTGAAAAATGTCTATTTAGGTCCTTGGCCCATCTCTTGAGTGGGTTTTTTGTTTTGTTGTTTTGGAGTTTCTTGATCTTTTTGTAGAATCTGGTTATTATTCCTTTATCTGTTGCATAGTTTGCAGATATCTTTTCCCATTTTGTTGGTTGCCTCTTCACTTTCCTGACTGTTTCTTTTGCAGTACAGAAACTTCTCAATTTGATGCAGTCCCAAATGTTAACTTTGGCTTTGACTGCCTGTGCTTCTGGGTTTTTTTTCCAAGAAGTCTTTGCCGGTACCTATATCTTGCAGGGTTTCTCCAATGTTCTCTAAAAATTTGATGGTGTCAGTTCATAGATTTAGGTCTTTAATCCATGTTGAGTGGATTTTTGTTTAAGGTGAAAGGTAGGAGTCTTGCTTCATGTTTCTGCACATGGAAATCCAGTTTTCCCAGCACCATTTATTGAATAGACTGTCCTTACGCCAGGGATTGGTTTTAGATCCTGATCAAATATAAGTTGGCTGTAGATGTTTGGATTGATTTCTGGTGTTTCTATTCTGTTCCATTGGTCTATCCATCTGTTTCTGTACCAGTACCATGCTGTTTTGATTACAACTGCCCGTTTTAAACAACAGCTTACAACATAGTTACCCCAGATTTGAAAAATGTGGAGGTGCTCTAAAAGGGGGCAATGGAAATAATTAAAGGCATAGGAAATGACCCCTATGAAGAAGACTAAAGGAATTGTGATTACTCATTAAAGAGCAGAGAAAATTTAGGATAATTACAATTTCAAGGAGAAAATGTGGACAGAAATACCCTAAAAGGAATCAAAACTTCTGCCTTCTTTCTCACCTGGGACTGTATAATATTTACATTCACACACTGGAGGTACATTAGGTAGAGAATAGGAAGCCATTGTACACCCCAGTGCACTCCCAGTAGTGGTTATTGTTTTCTGTATTGAATACTCTTTAAGGAATTTATAGAATATAACCATAGACTGTGGTTTAGCAATTCTACTCCTAGTAGGAACTGTACAAATATATATCAAGATGTACCATTCTGGTCCTGGTTGCTCCTCTTCCAGTCCAGCTCTCTGCTGTGGCCCGGGAAAGCGGTGGAGGATGGCCTAAGTGCTTGGGCCCCTGCACCCCATGGGAGACCAGGAGGAGGCACCTGGCTCCTGGCTTCAGATCGTCATAGCTCTGGCCATGGCGGCCATTTGGGGGCGAACCAACGGAAGTAGGACCTTTCTCTCTGTTTCTCTCTCTCACTGTTAACTCTGTCAAATCAAAAAAAAAATATATGTCCCTACCAGGATGCAATTAGCTTCACTGGTTGTAATATACCTAAACTAAAAATAACTCATCTATATAAAATAATTGTTAATAATAGTTATTAATAATAAAGATCATGAAGTATCAGATATTCAAACTATGAGATAGATATAGCCACATGAACAATATGTATGTATTCTGAATGACAATGTTGAGCAAAAGATAAGTTACTAAAGGATACATGCAACATTATTTTTTTAAAAAAATTTATTTCAGGGCCAGCCCCGTGGCACACTAGGTCAATCCTCTGCCTGCGGTGCTGGCATCCCATATGGGCGCTGGTTCTAGTTCCGGTTGCTCCTCTTCCAGTCCAGTTCTCTGCTGTGGTCTGCAATAGCAGCAGAGGGTGGCCCAAGTGCTTGGGCCCTGCACCCGTATGGGAGACCAGGAAGAAGCTCCTGGCTCCTTGCTTCGGTTCAGTGCAGCTCCAGCTGTTGCGGCCATTTGGAGAGTGAACCAACGGAAGGAAGACCTTTGTCTCTCTCTCTCACTGCCTGTGACTCTACCTGTCAAATAAATAAATAAAAATAATCCAAAAAAATAAAATAATTTCTTTTAATTGGTTTTTAATAGATTCAGTATGATTTGTAGATACAACTCCAGGAATTCCCTCCATCCCTCATCTCTTTTCTTCCCATTGTCTTTTCTTCTCCCTTTCTTTTTTTCAGTTTCTGAGGTAACATATTTTAAAATTACATTACAGTAAAAAGGCATAACACTTCATCAAATAAGAAGTTTAACAAGTAAAGAGCAAAAATATCCTACTTTAGTGGGAATCTAGACAATGGCTATAAACAATAATTGAACAGAAAAATGACCATTTCACCTACATACAGTAAATTTTAAAGTATTCACAGATCATTAAAACTATAGTAGTATAACATTCTTAACAATTGGTTTGACAGTTATGAAACAAAGTTTTACAAAACCATATTTGTAGCAATACTGATCCACAAAGGCATTTCTTTCTTTTTTCTCTTTTTTTGGTTTCTTTTCAAAATTTTATCTCCTACATACAAGGGAGAACATGCAGTATTTATCTTTCTGGGGCTGGCTTATTTAATGCAACCTAATGTCCTTCAGTTGTATCCATTTTGCTGCAAATGGTGAATTTCATTCTTTTTTTAAAGCTGAATAACATTCCATTATGTATATATACCACATTTTCTTTATCCATTCATCTCATTATGAACACCTTGGTTGTTGCAATATGATTTCATTCATACAAATCCCCCAAAATATGCAAAACTAATTTTTTATTATGAGTGTCCCCAGAAGCAAACTCTGCATAATCATTTCAAGTTCAAGCATTATACTGAAACATATGAAACTACAGGACTTCAACAATTTTTGACCCACAAAAATTAGCAAATATTATTTAATCTAGCAATTTATTCAGAAGAAGACAAATAGCAGAAAAGTGAGGAGAAAGTAGACAAAGAAGGAGACCAGATGATAGAGTGCATTTCCAAGCTAGTTAACACTATGGCTCTCTAGATCTTAGTCCCTTTAGGAAATGCTAGGGAAACAGTGAAACATGCATAAGAATTAGCTTATTTTTGGGACAAAGAGTTGCAACATTTATACACCATCCCCATTCCATTTCTTAAAAAGAATTTATTTATTTGAGTGTCAAAATTAGAAACAGAGTGGAGAGACAGATAGATCTTTCATCCACTGACTGGTTCACTCCCCAGATGGCTGCAACTGGGCCAGGACGAAGACAGGAGCCAGGAGCTTCATCTGGGTCTCCCACTTGGGTGGCTGGGACCCAAGTACTTGGGCCATCTCCCACTGCCTTCCCAGATGCATTAGCATGGAGCTGGATTGGAAGCAGAGCAGCCAGGACTCAAGCTGTTTCACATATGGGAGGCTGGGGCTGCAGACTACAGCTTAATCCCCTATGCTACAGCTCTGGCCTCTCACCCCCAAGTCCATTTTTGATAGAGGTCTGATCCAGGGTTTGCAGAGATGTCATTTAGTATCCCTTTCTACCTCTGACATCTCTAACAGTGGGTCCCATCATATGTTCCCAAAGGGATTATTATTTATGCAACAGATTAAAACTTACAATAAGCCCTTTCTTGATCTGGTTGCAGTCCCAACTGGCAATCCTCCAAGTTACCCAATGGATGATTGGATGAATGGGTGATTGGATATTCTCAACTGTGGTATATATTCTCCAAAATCCAAAGGTGACTACTAATGTCTGTGCTATTTTTTTTCTTTTAGTTCTAGCAGTTGCAAAGTACAATAACTTGTCTATTACTTCTAAGAGGACCTGCTTGCATACCCCAGAACACTGAATCTCTGAACACTCTTTTGATGTTATAGCACCCTGAATCTTTGAAAGGATTATAGCCAACACTCCGGTGCCCATTTTCCTCACTAGGCTATCCATAGAACTCTAACTTTTGATCCATGGTTCCAGTTACTCTGTTGAATATAACAGTTGGGTATAGTGTCATGAGAAATGTCCAGATGATAGAGGTTCATTTGGATTTTTTTGGCTTGAAATCAGGAATTCTAGTCCTGGGAAGATAGTGATGTAGATACCATCATCCACCATGATCCATATGGTTTGTTTAAAGAGTGATATTGGTGAATTAAATGGAGATATGATGGATAAAATGCTCCTACAAACTTTAAACTTTTGAGTGACACACTGATGTCTGTCATTCTATCCAGGATAACGTAGTGTTTTGAATGTACTGTCTAGCCTAACGTGAAGGCAGTTCCAAAGACTTCTACCATTTTCTATTGCTTTTAAAAAAATCATTATAATTTTACTTCACAAGTGATGGAACCAATCTTAACTTGCTAAACACATTCATTTTGATTATGCAACCAAGACTGGGGAAACAATAATGACAATTCCATGGATCTGTTGGATCTACTGTGAAATGGATTTGTGCCAAGACTCTATCAACAACCATGGAATGCCAATTCTCTAATGGGCTACCCATGATATTTTGGGTTTCTGATGGTTTCAAGCCAAGTCTTGTATTTATGATTTCTCAAAAGACGATTTCTGGCAATACACAGTTACTACTGCATGTCCCTCTGGTGGAATGATTGGGAAATTAATGGTGTAAGTACCTGCTGAAGCACTGTACTTTCTTTCCTTGAAGGACCATATGTTCCCTTCAATTCACAATATCATGTCCACTTTCCTTCTGATAGCAATGGATTATTCTTCTAGAGTATTCTTTTTCCCATTGACTATAATAAATTCAGCTCCATCACATGCTCTTGTATCATCGGCTTTGGCCTCAAAGAAGAGATGCCACAAAGATTCTCCAAAATGCTGGTGCCTTGCCTTTAGTGGATTCCTTATTATTTTAGTAAAAGGAACTCTCTGGGCTCTCCCAAGGAACAAGGTCAGCTGGTGAATTTTCTAGCCCTATATTCTGAAAAAATTTTAGCATGCTCACATTTTAAATCTCTGTATCCTGTCCTAAACACTCTGCTGTGGCAACTTCAATATTTTACTTCATTCACCACAGGCCATCATTTCCCCCAAAATTTCAAGAAGCCATCCTAATAATGTATTAGAATTGGCTTTAGGAATCCTAGCCAAGATGTCATATCCTGACTTGCGAGACAGTGACCTGAAATTGATAACCTCATCCTAATCCAGCATACATTCCAAGCCCTCATTTTCAGGCAGGTCCTCTCAGTTCTGACTTGGACATATGAGCCAGGTACTGCAGCCCATTTGGTAAAGCATTTGCTTCCTCTCATGGAAGAATTGTTCATCTTATGTCAGGCTGTGTTGAGGCATAACTCTAGTAATTGTTGTACAAGCAAGCCATCAGAGGAAGTAGGTCCAGATTTTGAAAGATGTAGAGATGCTCCTTTCCCTTGTACAGAATTTCTTAAGCATATGAGCGTGTATCCTTTTGGTGAAAGGATTGGCAGAATCACTATTTAATATTTGCTGTAAAATTGTAAAGTCCTTCCTTAAAGGTACCAGGCATCCCCTTCCATTGATGGATACAAGTTCTAAGAATTGGTTCAGATTCGGAGACTGGGTAAGGATATAAGATTTTCTGTTGGGGTGACTGATAGTGTATTCTGCTTTGTTCTTGATTTTATATATATATATATTTACTATATATATACACGTGTGTATATATATATATATATAGGTTATATATGCCAAACAATATCCTTGTTGGCTGCTTTTCTATATTGCCAGTTGTAACACCCTAACTTAGTTCTCAGTACAGATGCCTATGAGAACTGGCCCGGTGCTTTCCATTCCAGCTTTGCTATTTATATTTTGATCTTCCTCAGATGAATCCTCTGCAAGGTCCACAAGCAAGGAGAGACTACTATACTGTAGCACAAAAGAGTGGAGCATTTATATAGCATAGGGAGTTCAGGATGATCTGAAGGGTCAAGACTTTCAAACACAAAAATCCAGATGTTCCCATCCCAAATGTCAGGCAACCACACCTTCTTTGTGTTTAGAAAGAATTTCTGGGTCTTTGAATCTGCCTTTTAATGAAATTTAGATATGTTCACAATTAGATCTTGGGTCCACTTTTCAGTAGTTTGTTCTCTGTTTATAGGTAATGAGGGTCTCTTTCATGCCATTTAGAAAAAATTTCTGATTTTTACACCCTGAGTGTGTTGAATTATGTCCCCAATGAGATATGATTATATCCACCTCCTGTATGATTATATAACCTCCTGTAGCAGTGAATGTGCCCTTATATGGAGTTTGAATCTTTGTAGACATAGTCAAGTTAAAATTAAATCATACTGGATTAGAGTGGACCCTTCATGCAATGATTACTGTCTTTATAAGAGAAAGGAGTGGGGGATTCAAGCACACACACACACAGGGAAGAATGCCTTGAGAAAATGGAGGCAGAAATGGAAATGAATCAAACTACAAGCTAAGTTCATCAAGGGTTACTGGTGATCACTAGAAGCTAGGAAGAAGCATGGAAGGATTATTGCCTAGAGCCTTCAGTAAGAGCATGACATTACCAACATCTTGCTTTAGGAATTCTAGTTTCCTCAACAGTGAGAGAATAAATCTCTGTTAGTTTAAACCACCCAGTTTGTGAAACTCTATCATGAAAGTCCTAGGAAACTCTAACTGTATAATTTTATAATTATAATCATGTCATATATTTTTTAATGTTAGTTCATTTCTATTTATTTGAGAGAGAGTGATCACCAACTGTTTGTTTACTCCCCAATATCCAAAATAGCTGCAGTTTTAGAGCAGGCCAAAATTAGCAACTCAGAACTTGATCTGGATATCCCATATGGATGTTGAGGACAAAGTACTTGAGCAATTACCTTCTACCTTCCAGGTACATCAGCAGGAATGCTGGATTGGAAGCAGAACAGAACTCAATCCCAGGCACTCTGATATGTGTTGGGAGAAGCTTAGCCTACTACACTACAATACCTGCTCTGCTGTCCCATATCTTTTAAACAATAGACCTATTATGCTAGTATGGGAACCAAATCTGACACAAGTGATAATCAGTATATGTGATGTTATCCTACCAGACACAGGATTATTACTGCTTTGTGCCTAGAATTTCTCAACTTCATAATTCCATCCTGAGGATGCTCTTCTTAAAGCAATTTATTAAATCAGTTGTTTGATTTTGGATTCTACCAGAAACAAATTTTGAATAAGGAGTTGAGTGAATGTGGTATATTTTGGGGGTGAATGACTTATTCATAAGGGAGTGAGGAAGGTTGAGACATCGGCTACTACTCTGAGCTACTAAAACTTAAATAAGACTTTATAGATGGCTGGCGCCGTGGCTCAATAGGCTAATCCTCTGCCTTGCGGCGCCGGCACACTGGGTTCTAGTCCCGGTCGGGGCACCGGATTCTGTCCTGGTTGCCCCTCTTCCAAGCCAGCTCTCTGCTGTGGCCCGGGAGTGCAGTAGAGGATGACCCAAGTGCTTGGGCCCTGCACCCCATGGGAGACCAGGTTAAGCACCTGGCTCCCGCCTTCCGATCAGCGTGGTGCACTGGCCGCCACGGCCATTGGAGGGTGAACCAATGGCAAAAGGAAGACCTTTCTCTCTGTCTCTCTCTCTCTCTCACTGTCCACTCTGCCTGTCAAAAAAATAAAAAAATAAATTAAAAAAAATTAAAAGACTTTATAGACTCAGAGCCAGTGTAAAACATACCCCACATTGAAGGGAAAATAGGGCTAATGTAATCTTTATATAAATTCCCATATGTCTTTGTTTGAAGGTACTCCTGGGGTATTTTCTCCAGCATTTCTAGCCTGGTATGCACAGCAAAGTGTACTCCAACATTGAATGATATCTCTCAAGCAAAGAAGTTAGGCATTGGCTGTTGATATGCATGAAGTAATAAGGGCAATGGGAGATATATTGGACACTGATAGCTTCCACCACAGAAAATTATATTATGGATATTATATGAGAAATAAAACAGTAAATAGAAGTAAGAAAACAATATCATAGAATACACACTTTCAATGTTCTTTAAAGGATAAAATGAATTATTTATCTTGCTCTAATTGTACTCTTGATTTGTACAAGTAGTTTTATCTGACATCTCAAACTATTAAGGCATTAGTTGTATTTTAAGGATTTAGAGGAATGTGTTGTCAAATATCCAACCTACTGTTGAGTCTAGGCCAGCTGGATGCTTTGTGCAATTTAGCTTAAAGCAATCTAACTTTCAAATTCTTAGGCTTTAAATGTAGACTTCATTTCTTATTCTTATGACCAACCTCTGTTGATATGAGTGCATTTATTCCTGAATTCTGAAAATTTCAGTATTATAATATATATTACTGACAGGTATTTGCCAAGAAGTTTTGCTTATGTGAGCTTCTCTCTCTTGATGAAATATAACATTCTAGATAAATGGCATATTCTTAAAATTAATCAAATTCTCAATGCTGATAATGAAGATCAATGCTTGAATATAATTTCCTACTTGCCAGGCACTGTTCTTT
The DNA here is from genome assembly GCF_964237555.1 of Oryctolagus cuniculus. NCBI lineage: Eukaryota > Metazoa > Chordata > Mammalia > Lagomorpha > Leporidae > Oryctolagus > Oryctolagus cuniculus. The sequence goes on from NC_091436.1 coordinate 22,612,751, forward strand.
GCATTTTATCATATGAGTATGATATTTCGTTTCATATCCAAATCTACTCTGTGATTAGGTTCATTTTTTGTTACCTTTTTATAGTGAAAAAATTGAGACAGACAGAGGTTTAGTAACTTGACCCAGATTCCACAGCCAGGAGTAACAAGCGTTAGAAACAAAAGTTGAGACAGCTTGTGTCAAAAAGGGGTTTCTGCAAAGAAGGGCACTATGTTATGATTCAGGACTATGTAACTATGTAGTTAATAACTACATTAAATGTATATGACCCAATGCCAGGGTGGCTGGCTATTTAAAACAAATGTTAATGTATCTAAAGGGAGACATACTCTAATACAATAATAATGGGAGACTTCAACACACCCACTTTCATCAATTGTCAGATGAACCAGACAGAAAAGCAATAAAGAAACAAAAGAGCTATGGACCAAATGGACCTGAATAATGTCAACAGAACCTTTCATTCCATAGTTGCAGAGCACATTTTCTCATCAGTGCAAGGGATTTCCTTTAAGATATACCATATGTTTGGCCATAAAGCAAGTTTCAGCAATTAAAAAAAATTGAAATTGTACCATGCATCTCTTTTGACCACAATGGAATGAAGCTGGAAATCAACAACTCAAGAATCTCTTGATCATATGCAAATACATGGGGACTAAACAACATGCTCTGTAATGAACAGTGGGTCATAGAAGAAATAAAGAGAAGTCAAAACAATTTCTGGAAATGAATGAAAACAACAATACAGCATATCAAAACTTATGAGCTAGAGTATAAGAAATGTTGGGGCCTGCACTGTGGTGCAGCAGGTGAGGCTGCCTGCAGTGCTAGCATCCCATGTAGGTGCCGGTTTGAATTCTGGCTGCTCCACTTCCAATCTAGCTCTCTGCTATCGCCTGGGAAAGCAGTAGAAGATGGCCCAAGTCCTTGAGCCCCTGCACCTGTGTAGGAGACCTGGCAGAGGCTCCTGGCTCCTGGCTTTGGATCGGCACAGCTCCCGGTGTTGTGGTCAATTTGGGAGTGAACCATTGAATGGATGACACTTCTCTCTCTGTGTCTCTCCTTCTCTCTCTGTGTAACTCTGACTTTCAAATAAATAAATAAATCTTAAAAAATTATAAAAATACAAGAAATTTTAAGTGTTAAACACTATAATGTTATAGCAATTGGTGCTTACATCAAGAAATTTTAAAGGCATCAAATAAATGAACTATGAATGCATCTGAAGGAGATAGAAAAACAACAAACCAAACAAAATTAGTAGGAGTAAAGAAATAATCAAAATTACAGAAGATAGCCAAAATTGAAACTGAAAAACACAAAACAAAAGATCAGAAATGAAAACTGGTGTTTCAAAAAATAAACAAAATTGATACACCACCGGTCCCCCAAAAAGGGAGGAGACCAAATCAATAGAATCAAAGATGAAAAATGAAACTTAACAACAGAAACCACAGAAATAAAAAGAATAATCAGGAATTACTAGAAAGGCTGTATGCCAACAAACTGGAAAAATCTAGAAGAAATGGGTAGATTCCTGGACACATACATTCTACAAAAATTTAGTCATGAAGACACAGAAATCTAAACAAACCAATGCTTAAAGAGATTGAATCAGTAATAAAGTCCTTCTAACAAAGAAAAACCCAGGACTGGATGGCTTCACCGCTGAATTCTAACAGGCATTTAAAGAACTAATTCCAATTCTTCTCAATCTATTCAGGACAATTAGAAGGGAGGAAATCCTCCCAAACTCCTTCTATGAAGCCAGCATCACCCTAATTCCTAAACCAGAGATAGATACAGCAAAGAAAGAGAACCACAGAACAATTTCTCTGATGAATATAGATGCAAAAATCCTTAACAAAATCCTGGCTAATGGAATCCAACCACACATCAGAAAGATCATTCTCCTGGACCAAATGGATTTATCCCTGGTCTGCAGGGATGGTTAAACATCCATAAATCAATAAATGTGATACATCAATTTTTTTTTGAAAGGCAGAGTTAGACAGTGTGGGGGTGGGGGAAAGAGAGAGAGAGAGAGAAAGGTCTTTCTTCCATTGGGTCACTCCCCAAATGGCCACTATGGCTGGCACGCTGTGGCAATTCAAACCCAGGAGCCAGGTGCTTCTTCCTGGTCTCCCATGCGGGTGCAGAGCCCAAGCACTTGGGCCATCCTCCACTGCCTTCCCAGACCACAGACGAGAGTTGGACTGGAAGAGGAGCAACTGGGACAGAATCCAGCTCCCCAACTGTGACTAGAACCTGGGGAACCAGTGCCGCAGGCTGAGGATTAGCCAAGTGATCCGTGGTGCCGGCCGATACATCAAATTAACAAACTGAAGAACAAAAATCAAATGATTGTATCAATAGATGAAGAGAAAGTATTTTATTTGATAAAATACAACACTGTTCCATGATGAAAACCTTAAGCAAAAATTGGGTAGAGAAAAAACTTTCCTCAACACAATCAAGGCAATTTATGACAAACTCATAGCCAACATCATATTGAATGGGGAAATATTGGAAATATTCCCGATAAGCTCTGGAACCAAGCAAGGATGCACTCTCTCACTATTGCTACTCAATATATCCTGGAAGTTTTAAACAAAGTCATTAGAAAAGAAAAAGAGAAAGGTCTTTCTTTACTGTTGGTTCACCCTCCAATTGCAGCTGCAGCCCGTGCACTGTGGCAGGCGCACCGTGCTGATCCGAAGCCAGGAGCCAAGTGCTTCTCCTGGTCTCCCATGTGGGTGCAGGGTCCAAGTCCTTGAGCCATCCTCCACTGCACTCCCGGGCCACAGCAGAGAGCTGGCCTGGAAGAGGGGCAACTGGGACAGAATCCAGCACCCCGACCAGGACTAGAACCCGGAGTGCCGGTGCCACAGGTGGAGGATTAGCCTATTGAGCTGTGGCAGCTAATATCCAGAATCTACAGAGCTCAAGAAACTCAACAATAAAACAAACAATCCTGCTAAGAAATGGGCAATGGAATTGAACAAGCATTTTTCAAAGAGGAAATTCAAATGGCCAACAAACACATGAAAAAATGATCAGGATTACTAGCCATCAGGGAAATGCAAATCAAAGCCACAATGAGGTTTTACCTCAGCTCCGTTAGAATGACTCTCACATGGAAATCAAAAAACAATAAATGCTTGCAAGAATGTGGGGAAAAAATATCCTAATCCACTGTTAGTGGGAATGTAAACTGGAGCGGCTGTTGTGGAAGACAGTATGGACATACCTCAGAAATCTGATTTTAGACCCACCATATGTCCCAGCCATCCCACTCTTGGGAATTTACCCAAGGGAAATGAAATCAGCATATGAAAGTTATCTGTGCCCCATTTTTATTACAAGTCAATTCACAATAGCTAAGATATGGAATCAATCCAGATATCTATCAACTGGTGACTGAAATGACTGAATAAAGAAACTTTGGCATACATACACTATGGAATACTACTCATTGTTAAAAAAAATCAAATTTTGTCTTTTGCAACAAAATGGATGCAACTGGAAACATAATACCCAAAACAAATGCCATCTGTTTTCTCTTACCTGTGGAAACAGAGTATCTTAAACTTAATGAATAGGAGTGAAATTGACATTTTGGGATTTGATGATTGTTTATAGCCCCTGACTCTACTGGTGAGGAATGGTTATTCTTTCCTTCATACTACTTGTTGAACTCTTTACATAGTTAGAATTAATCTTATGAGTATAAAGTGAACAGAAAACAGATCTTTGTAAAAATTAAGAGTGGGAATAGGAGAGAGAAAGAAGTGTGGGAGAGGGTGGAAGAGTAGGGTGGGCAAATTCACTATGTTCCTAAATCTGTGTGTATGAAATTTGTATACCCTAAATAAATTTTTAAAAAGGAGGTTTCTGTAGATTCATGTAATCAAAACATGGAAAGGTCAAAGAAAGTGTTCACCTTAAAAAATGGATTCATCATTTCAAGATTTCACAGTTCTCTTGTGTTGCTTCTCTGAAGAGTTTTAGATCACTCACACCAATTGTCTCTTTAAGACTGGAACCTTGGCTGGCAGTAGTCCGTTTTGATCTTAGTTTAAAAAAAGAAGTCTTCCTTTTTTGGATGGGGGGGGGGGTAACTTGGAAAGAAAGTAGCATAACAAATTTCTTTGCCCTGAGAAGATTTAAGATCGCTCTTGAACAATATCCCAGGGTGTTATTTCCAGGAATATACCAAAGAGATGAATGTGGTTTAAGATGTATATTAAGGCTCTTGGCACATACAAATTCTTCCTCATCTTCCTTCGGGGCAGGTCTGGGTGTCATGAGCTCACAGTTGCTACATCTTATGGAGGTGGAGAACCAAAAGCAGCACTTCCAGCAGCTCGTGCACCAGTTGACTGAACTTCAGCAGAGGTGCACGGGCAAGTTGGGGTCATAGTTGAACAGTTGTGCTGGGGCCTATTTTGTGCACTTCATTGATGCAAACCAATTCACCTTGAATTGACTGGATCAGACCCAGCAATCCAAGCCAGTCTTTTCAGAAAGCCTTCTAACTGACCTCAGCAGGTAGGTAGTTCAAAAAATGAAGGATCATCGATGGAATGGTTGAAGAAACAATATGGTGGGATTGGTTCCCACCTTTTGTCACTTCTGGGACATCCAATCACCTGAAATTTTTGTACAAAATCCAATTGTTTTGTGTGTGAGGTTTGAGAGTTATGTGCGTATTTGGTTTCATTCATTTTATCTAATTGTGTGAAAACAATTGACAGATAAATGGAAAGCTCTATTAGATGTGTGTTACTGTACACGGAACTATGGTTTTCTCAAGATCCCCTTAATTGCTTCCTATAGTTTTATAGTGGACCCACATAGGTAAGATATTCTTAGTGTGAATTCATTTCAGATTTCTGAGGATACCTTTGTGTCTGTCAGAAAGGGCAGCAAAGTGGGAAGAGTCAATGGCTCTTAATTCCAGTCTTCCTTATCTAATATTTGACTATTAGTACTGGGACAGATCTATAGAGTACTTATGTAGACCACAGAAGCTAATGGGGAGGCCCCAGTGGTTGAGTCCCTTCCACCTATGTGGAATCACGATTGAATTTCCAGATCCTAAGTTTGGCCCATGTGAGCCTCAGCCAATTCAGGCATTTGGGGAGTGAACCAGTAAGTGGGAGCTTACCTGTCCCCCACCACCTCTTATATGAATGTGCAAAACATTTAAAATGTATATTATATGGAACATTACTTTCAAAGAGTGACAGAGATTATTCTGAAAAAGTTCTATGGTTATACTATTTGCAAAACCAAAATGTCATTGCAATCATTTTTTCGAAGCAAATAAATTGTCTCATCATGTATTTGTTTTAAGTTCTGCTGGATGGATCATTGACACTTGAGGTCACCTCATTATCAGTCCTTGAAGCACAGGAGTCATGGAGGAACAGCATACAAACAAGGGGAAGCTTGTCTTTCTTGTCCTCCTTTATTTTCTAGGCATATTGATTTATAGATGAAAACAAATAAATAATAAAATTTAACAAGTTGTTTTTATAAGAACCTGTTTCTTTGTGTATCAAAGAGAGAAGAACATGGAAATTCTTCTTGCTCTTTCAAATCTGCAGCTCTAAATAATTCTTTCTTTGAATTTTCTAGCCCAGTGTAATATGGTACAGCTAACTTTTAAATTGACTAAATAATAAAGGCATTAATCTAGTGAATTAAGTTATGTTGCTATTAATCCTGTGGTAGAATTTCGAAATAGAATTATAAAATCCATTGGTACTGTACCTGGGAAACACAAACTTAATTAAACAAGGAGTGTTTTCAGGTGAATTTAGTGGCCCTAAAGCGACTATGTCAGAGATGAACATTCACAGAAAATTGAAGATTCTAGGAATTCAATCTTTTCTTCAGAGTAGTAACAAATAATGCTTTCTAAAACGAATGCACTGCTTTGCCAAGATATTTACTTATAAAAACAATCTAATTTAATAGTTTGAAATGTTTGATAACTGAATGAGATTTTCAATTATATATTAGCCATGCCATTGTGGACAGTGTTTGCACTGTAAGCTTGTGAGGGCATGTACTCACCTAGCCAGTCCTGAAGGTAATAAGCAATAGAGTAAAGCAATTTACAATGTGCTAATTTCTTCTCTTGTGAAATAGGATAATTGAACTCATGACTTTGGTGTGAAGCAGTTCCCTTCTTGATTTTATTGTTTGATCTTCTCTTTTTCAACATTACATATCCAAGATGTTATTTTTCTCCAATTCTTCTTTGTAGAACCATTGTAACCTTTTAGATTTTCTATCCATTGTCTTAATTACAAATCACGATATATGAAACATATCAGCTAAAGTACATAATTAGCCTAAAATGTAATTGAGTGAGGCAAAACAAATATTGGCCATACAAATACTTTAGTATAACCATTTTTGGTATTCTTGTCCTTTGTTCCTCTGAAATTACTTTCTCTGGGATTGTCTGACTCTGCTTTTGTTGATGTAGTTTTTCCACTTGGAAACCAGCTTCCTCGCACATGCTCTCTTCCTTGTTTTCTGCCTCTCCTGTATTCTGATTGCAAGCAGACATAATATCAGTTCTGATCTCTCAAGCTATTGATGCTTCAACCCTCTTCTCACCTTTATGGTGCTTGTCACTAGTCAGTTATCATTCTGTAGCAAGTAATTTATAAAATTTAAAAATATTAAATTTTGTGCTGTACTGTAACTTTCTGCGTGTTTTTCTCTCCAACCACTACATTATAAATACCTTGTGAGCAAGGATCACCTTTTATAATTTACATGCAGAGTTGCATGTTTCAAGTCACATAATCCAATATCTTACACTTCAAAAGTACTTGTAAATATTTTATGCTACATACTTGTCTTTTGTTGAAGAATTTGAAAACATGAAAACATTGTTCTTTTTATTTACCACTGCATAGTGCAGATCAATACCTACTGTATGCTAATCAGATTAATGAGCATTTTCTGTTGAAAAGTAGGAGTTCAAAAGTCAAATAACTTAAAGGGGCCACAAGATTTCCATATAAGTTCACTTCCCTTGTTATTTTAACTTTTTTAAAAACATATAATGCATTTACCATACACATTCATCTGTTTAAAGTGTACAACTCAATGACTTTTAGTGTATTCAGAGTTGTAAACCATCACCACAATCAAGGTTAGAACATTTTCACGCAAAAAGAATCTCATATTCTTTTAGTTACTTCCCATTCCCCTCTAATTCTTAACCCACTGCTACGCTCTGTCTTTCACTATTTGACTTTCTGTCTCTATAGATTAGCCTATTCTGGACATTTCACTGAAATGGGATAATATAATATGTGGTCTTTTGTATCTGGTTTATTTCACTGAGCATAATTCTTCCAAAATTAAGCCTTGCTGTAGCTTGTATAAATATTTCATTCCTTTTATTGCCAAATGGACATATATAATTTGTTGATTCAACCATTTCATTACCATTTGGGTTGTGTCCAATTTGGAACTTTTAATAATGTCACTATGGATATTCATGCACAGCATTTGTGTCGATTTATGTTTTCATTTCTTGTGGAGGACTGGAATTGATGGGTCCTATGGAAAATTTCTTCTTAAATGCTGAGGAACAGTCAAATTATTTTCCAAAATAACAGCACTATTTTACATTCTTACTCACCATAAATGAGGGACCCAATATCTTCACATCCATGCTATTTATTTAGTTTTTATTATTTTTTATATGATAACATGTTTTTATTCTATTTTTATTTATTCAATAATATAAATAATATAAAATAATATAATTTTATTATATAAAATTATATTATTTTATATATTATACTTTATTAATAACATAATATAAAATTATTTATTATTTACTTTTTAAATGTTATCATATAAGAAAACAAGAAAACAACTCATGAAGTAGAAAGATAAGTAGCAATTTGACCTCTGTATCATGTTCAGTGGTAGAGACTAGAGTGTCAGGAATGCAAGCCTACACAAAAGGGAGGAAGCCTCAGCTGTGGTCCACTGTGTGTGCCTTAGAAGCTGTACACTCTTTTTGCCAAATTTTCTAATTTTGTTCAGTGAATATTTGTGTAAAATTTTTCAAATTTTCATTTTGGCAACTGGTCAACTAAGAGTTTGTATATGCTTGTCTGTTGTAGTTTCTGTTATATAGAGAGAATAACAGTGGCTTCTAACATCATAGGCAACAATATCAAAGCTACTGGGATTAGTTCCTTCAGAAGGAGCAAAATTGGCCGTTATTACAAAGCCTCCACTCAGTGACTTTCCTCCTTCTTATCTGTCACTCCTTCATGGGTCACTTTGTAAGTTCTGCAAGCCATCCCCTCCTTTTGCAGTGGTGTAGAATCCTCCTATGAATAGCAGCTGACCACCAATTAATCACAATTTTACCTGAAATTGAAGTAAAATATTCTAAGTCAGGTGAAGAAAACTTTTCTACCTGAAAAAGGCTTCTCTGGTCTCCTTTCAGGGGAGGAGTAACTAGAATCTTTGTTTTCTGTTATACTCACCTCTCATAAGTTCCTGAACTATGGAAGGGAGGTGTATGGAGTTTCTGCTGAAGTTCCTGAAGAATTAAATTTTTTTTTTTGACAGGCAGAGTGGACAGTGAGAGAGAGAGACAGAGAGAAAGGTCTTCCTTTGCCGTTGGTTCACCCTCCAATGGCTGCCGCGGCCGGCGCACCACGCTGATCCGGTGGCAGGAGCCAGGAGCCAGGTGCTTTTCCTGGTCTCCCATGGGGTGCAGGGCCCAAGCACCTGGGCCATCCTCCACTGCACTCCCTTGAAGAATTAAATTTTAGTGGAGGGTAGGGTGACCCATATGGAAGACCCCCCTAAAAAAGACAGTCATCATCACAAAACATGTGTACAAAGTCCAGGCTGCTGTGTTAATCAGCTTTTTATTACTAAAATAAAATGCCTGAAGCAGACTAGCTTTAAAAAGGAAAGAGGTTTATTTTGTTGTTGTTGTTGTTGTTTTTAAGATTTTTTTATTTATTTGAAAGTCAGAGTTACACACAGAGAGAAGGATAGGCAGAAAGAGAGAGGTGTTCCATCTGATAGTTCACTCCCCATTTGGCCACAACGGCCGGAGCTGCACCGATCTGAAGCCCAGGAGCCAGAGCTTCTTCCTGATCTCCCATGCAGGTGCTTTCCCAGGCCATAGCAGAGAGCTGGATCAGAAGTGGAGCAGCCGAGTCTTGAACCAGCGCCCATAAGGGATGCTGGTGCTTCAGGCCAGGGAGTTAACCCACTGCGCCACAGTGCCAGCCCCAAAAGGGGTTTATTTTGATTCAGAGTTCTGGAGATTCACAGTCCAAGATCAGATGATCCCAGTATTTTAACATATAGTGATGACATTCTTGCTGTCAGAATTCTGAGTTGGTGCAGAGTGCCATATGGAAAGAGATTGGGAGATTCCATGTCTGTATATAGCTTTGTCCTTATTCAATCCAGGATTCAATCATGAATTCAATAAATTTAATCATCCCATCTAATGTATTCACTTTTCCAAAGGCCTTACCTCTAAATACCACAACTGGATTGTTTCTACCCTCTTAATACTATTAATTTATGACTTTGAGGTTTAAACTCCTCCATGAGTTCAGGGGCATAATCATGTACAAACCATAGCAGTTACTGCTCTAAATCTAGTTAGGTGTGCCTATATGAAGATGCTTTGAAAAGTTTATGGAAAAATGGAATTATATAAAGACAAGTTTATTTTGGTGTAAAGAACTTTGAAATCCAGGTATAATTTTTTCATGATATACATTTCCAAGAATTTTTGAAGAGCCCTTGTATTTGTCCGTGTTGATACATGTGATCTATTTACAGTTACAATTTTGCTAAGGATCTGGACCCTTTTGTAAGCATTCTGAGGTTTACCAAACTGTATCTAAGCAGTTCTAATTAATTTTTTAAACATGTTTAAAGTCAGGACTTTACCATGCTGTAGGAGATAGGAAGTGAAATGTTTCATATCTGTGCATTCATAGTCCTTATGGCTTTATATAGATTTGTCTCTGTGGCATCAGATTTGACAAGGAATGAATATCTTATGGGAAGGCATACCCAGAGGAAAAGGTTTGGAAAATGGAGCATGGATTGAGTTTTAGCTTCCACTACAGTAAAGCACTGTAGTGTGTGAGCTACGTACTGATACACTGTGTAGCCAGCTGGAAGAGCTGTTGGGTTAGAAAAATCCTGACTTTGTCAACTCTAATCTGTATGGCCTTAGGAAAATCAGTGAATGTCCCAAAGACTTGGATTTTTCCCTTTGTATCACGGGGGTCATCATTACATCATAGAAAGGTTGAGAGTATTAAATAAGATTTAAAATCAGGCACCCAACACAGTGCTTAGCCCATTGTCAACAGGAGCTAAATAAATAAGAATATGTATCTTAATTGAGAATTAAGGTGCCAGATTGACTTCATGTCCTATACTATTCTACAAACTCACCTAAGAATTATTCCATTCTTTATAAGATTATCTATGTCTCGGTTTCTTTTACTATTTCAGGAAATGTCTCTTGATCTCATGCAAATGCTTATAGTTTAAATCCTAGAGGTTTTTATAAAGGGTACTGAGAGGGCAAAAGCTTAATCTAATTATGGTGTCAATGTTGTGGGCCTACTGGGAGGTTCTTAGGTCTATGCGGGCATGTCCTTGGAGGGTGGTTGTGAGAGTGTTGGTTAAACAACCAAATTGGTCCCAGCAACTGACTCGGCTTCCTGGTTCATTATGTGTTTGTTTCTTTTTACTTGCTTTGCCATTTCTATCTTCTGGTGTCACAGGACAGCTGAGTGAAAAGGGCGTGCCTGAACATGGACTGTGAACCTCCAAAGTGTAAGCTGAAATAAACCTTCTTCATTCATAAGTAGCTTGTCTTAGGTACTCACTGTCATAATAAAAAGCTGACTAATACACTGTTGATCAAGGCCAACTCTCAAAGTTATATATGAAACCTTATAGATGTTTATCTATTAAAGATATGAGTGATTTCTGTGTAGTTGCATGGATAAATTCAAAGGTTAGTATAATTGCCCAGTAGGAAGTTAGTCAGTTTTCTATGTAATGCAGCAATCTTTATCTAGCATTTTTTAGATACTTATATATTGTATCTTAAAGTTTTTTTGACCTAACTTTACTATCTAGATTGTTCTACTATTAATTTACATGAGAATAATTTTAGAAAACTATAATTTGAGAATAGTAGTACATTTTTAGAGAAATATGTATCGTTGAATAAGTAGTCTATTCCACTAATTAAATGTGGTATAATACCTCTTCCACACTACTTCTGCATTTCTAATATTTTAATTCCTACTAAGAACCAGAAATTATTAGGAAGCCCGGGATAATCACTCAGCTCCTGGTTTAATCTTTCTTTTGTATTGAGGGTCAACAGGATTTCACCAAAGATTTCTCATTTCCAGTTACCACAAACCCCTTTCTCCTTCTTTGAGTGCTCTTCCTCCAGCTGACAGTGAGGTAAAAGAATATTTTCAAGCTCATCTTCTGCCTGCACCCCAATCAGCTTCATGCTTCAAGTTTAAAATACTTTTACTTCTAATTTTTTTAAAAGAGAGAGAGAGAGAGAGAGAGAGAGAGAGAGAGAGACCTCCTATCCACAGATTAACTTCCCAAATACCCACAACAGCTGGACCAAATCTGGGAGCATGGACATTCAGTCTAGTTCTACATAGGTGCCAGGGTCTACTCACTCCCTTTACCCTACTACTCAAGTATGAGAGCCATCACTGCTGCCTCACAGGGTCTATGTTGGCAGGAAGCTGGAATTAGGAGATTGAGCCAGATAGTGCACCCGGATACTCAAAATGTGGGATGCAGGCATCTCAACGGGCATCTTAACTGCTAGGCCAAAGCCCACCCTTACTTTTGCTCTAAATGTAACATACCTACCATACCTACAATGGTTAGGAAAAATAAGTAAAGAAAATTCAAGGTCTTAGAAAGTGTTGGTCAAGGTTGCCCCTATCCGCATTCTCTATTCTCTACTAAGTGTGGATGACCTAGCTCTATTTAAGCTCTTTTTTTTTTTTTTTTTTTTCTCCAAACTCTTGGGAGTTTCAAATCACTCCTTGCAGCCAGCACTCCTTTATTACTAAGGGTTGAGGTATCAGGACTTCTACCATTTTTGAAAAAAGGTATTAACTATCCAACCATTCAAGTTAGTCCCAGACCCAGGAGGATCTTTTTACTTCTGAAAGAAGCTCTAAACTGGTGTCTCTGACCTGGAGGTCCTTTCATTTGCCTTGGCCCTCTAGTTTCTGTAGGTAAAGTCAATTTATGTTACTGCTTAAGAAAACAAAGGCTTGAATGATCTGTTGAGAATTTCTCCACTGAGATGTAAGGAGAATAGGTGTGGATCTTACAATGATGGGCATTGGAAGTATGATGGAAAGACAAGTCAATTCTTTTGAAAGGGCATATGCTTATCTATAATTTCATATCTGGAACATTTAAACGTTATTTTAATAGCATAAATTCAATGACAGAAGTGTGGCTAAACAGGCTATTGGGGATATACCGAAGAGGCACTACTTCTCTATGGTGGGATGAGCGGGATGTGGAATCATTGGAATCTACTGGAGATAGATTTGTATATGTAACAAGAAGGGACATGAATTTTTTAAATAGTTGAGAAATGCTGTGGGATTTTGGACAAAGACTTAGGACAGCTTGTGTCCTATTTCTTTAGATTCCCAGCAAGGTTTCAATTTTCCAGCCCAGAAAAATGTTATCTATAACATGCAAAAGTCTCTCAGTTGTACTGAAACTTTTTCTGGAAGGTTTTTGTTTGTTTTAAGCTGCAAAATGAAAAATAATAAATGTGACAATTGAATTCTTAAATCTGTTTTGTTAAGTGGTAAACTAATACTTACAATAGTCTCTGAACCATTTGGATAAAATGTGGATTACATCAGTGAGCGTGTATCTACATACACAATAATATAAGGGAAGATTTATGACAACTCAGGAGCTAGTGAAAGATTGCTTCAGAAAACATAAATCAGCAAAGATTCAAGCCATAGCTTTTCCTAAGGGGGCTTTGAAAGAATTTACATTTGAATTGGATCCTAAAACTCTAAGTTTAAATTTATCACACATTCTTCAAGAAATACTGTAGTTATATAGAAGACAGCACTATAGAAATGAAATGAAATGATACAAGTTTTCTTTGGTCTTTTAAAAATTACTGTCAGAATTGTTATTCTATTGAGATGATTTTTACTCAGCTCATCCCCATAGCATCAAGTATCAGAACTCAGATAAATTATACAAGTAATTCTTTTTAATAATTACCATAATATTTTTGTAATATAAAAAGAAATATCAAATGAAGAACCCAACAAGGAAAAAGATATGGGAATAACATACTTTTTTAACTGGTAAATTTCTTCATCTTGGCCTTTCTTTCTTTCTTTCTTCTTCTTCTTCTTTTTTTTTTTTTTTTTTGACAGGCAGAGTGGACAGTGAGAGAGAGAGACAGAGAGAAAGGTCTTCCTTTGCCATTGGTTCACCCTCCAATGGCCTCCGCGGCCGGCGTGCTGCAGCCGGCGCACTGCGCTGATCCGAAGCCAGGAGCCAGATGCTTTTCCTGGTCTCCCATGCAGGTGTAGGGCCCAAGCACTTGTGCCATCCTCCACTGCCCTCCCTGGCCACAGCAGAGAGCTGGACTGGAAGAGGGGCAACCGGGACAGAATCCTGGGCCTCAACCGGAGTAGAATCTGGTGTGCCGGTGCCGCAGGCGGAGGATTAGCCTATTGAGCTGTGGCGCCAGCCCATCTTGGCTTTTCCATCTGTTTCTGTTGCCTATAGGATTTGTGTATAACAGCATAAAAATTACAATTTCCTACGGCACGAGATCAAATAACCTCTAAATATCAATATATTTATGCCTTTATAGATTCCTCATGATTCACCTGACCATCATTCCTAAGCATAAAATCAGTTACAGGAAATAATTACACGTAGTTCACTTTTTATTAAGAGCTGATAGAGTATAACATTTAAATATGCTGGGACTTAAATGCATTATGTATATTACATATACACAATGAATCACATATCTTTTAATATGCATTAACAGGATACACAGGATATTATTATAGGATAAACAGATACCTTTTAGAACCTGGCTCTTTTCCTTCCTTGCTGTGAGATGTTTACTGAACCTAATGTGCCTCCTTCTCTTCACATCTAGAAGGGGAATAATAATTATAGTTACCTCATAGGATTGGTAAGATAATTAAATGAGATAACATGAATATGAAAACCATGTGTCTGGCACACAGGAAGGGCTCAATTGCAATCATTAAGGCTTATGTTTCCAAATGATTGATGGTCAAAGTGCAATTGAGGTTTTTAAATATGTCTTTTACCCCATATTCTTTCTATTTCCATCTTACTTGGTGCACAACATAGTTATCAAACTTGTACCCTGTTAAGCTTTTGCCATAAAATAAGTTTTAGCTTATCTTGTTTAGGGGTTCAAAGGGTGCTTATTGTAATGGTTAAAATTATTCAATCTCTTTATGAAGACAGAAAAGTAAATAATATCTGAGGTGGATGTTTGGTCTGGTTTTTAAGATGCCACAGATGCAGGCAGCAGAGTAGAATGTGAAAGTTCTAAACTGTTAGCTCCCAGGTCCTTAAGAAATAAGATCAATTAAAGTCTGAATTCCATTGTGGACAAGAAGTATTCTTGGCCAGATGAGTATTATTTTCCTAAAATTATTCTAAAAATATTTTATTACAGTCGTTTGAATAAACTGACTCACATGCCATTGTGAGTTAATGTCTGTTTTGCTACTGAATCAGCCCTAGTTGGCCAGCCTTGCTGCCTTCACATTTTTCTTGATGTTTATCCTTAAGCTTAGCAACCAACCAAACTTTGAGTGAAGTACCAATGTTTAAAGAGTGAAGCGTATTATTAATTTACTAACGGTCCCACAGAGACTGAGTTTGTGCAGTTTACAATTTTTGTACTTCTATTTTATTATGAATGCCTGAGATTTTGGCTTTTTCGTTACTATTCACAAGCTTCCAAACACTGGCAAAAATGGGTCTGTGTGTGCTTTTAATTCACTTAAGAGATCTGTGTTATGTTAAATGTTGGTGACTACACAAATTTTAAGAACATGAGAAAAACTTCATTAAAAAATGTAACAAAATGTAAACAGGATATTTAGCTTATGTCAGTGACAGACTGAAGTATCCTCTTCCCCCAAAGACGTCAGTACAGTATTTTTCTTCTGGTCAATTAGTTATAAACTTGTTTCTTGACTCGAAAATTTTTTAAGTTTAAAAAAATAGTAACCTAGACTAAATTTAAACAAATGGTCTTATTTTTACGCTGTTTCAAAAAAATCATGGAAAGTATACATTAAAATCTCTGAATTATAGTTTTTTTTTTTAGACTTGAAGGGGACTTGGAAGTATTTACTTCAAACACATTGAGAACGCGTTGAATTCACACTGAAAACAAAACACAAATACAGTGTTTTTCAAGGGAGAAAGTGATTATCTTATCAGGCGTCGGACTGCAGAGCAAGGGCAAGGCATAAAACGATCTTTTCTCAGCTCATGGTCTTGCGCTCATTCGTTGCAGAACCCTCAGAGGTGGCAGGTCTTCAGACAGGACGATTCGCTTACACCTGCAGATCACAAAGCACCCGGGATCCAGAGGGAAGAAGTGACTTGGCTAAGACCCGAGGCCGCTACCCAGAGGCCATTCCATTCTTCATGACTCTCCTAGAGATCATTTCCAGGCTCCTGTCCAGATGACTGGACAATCGCGCGGCTTAGGCTTCGTCTCCCTGTTTCCAAGCCTCGTTTTCTCGTCCCTGCTGCCGTCCGAGCAGGCGTTCTAGGTAGGCGCCCACGAGCAGAACCCGGTGGTGCTGCAACAGGCCGCCCCAGAGGCAGGCACAGGCCTAGATGCGGCCCGGGCTCCGGCGCCGCGTGATAAAGCCCAAAATAGGTGCAGACCCACACGTGTCCCCGCCGGCGCCCGGGCCTCCGCTCCAACGCCCAATCGCTGCGGCCGCCTGGCGCTCGGGCCGCGTGGGCCGGCGCTCGGAGACCCGTCCCGGGAGACACCGCCCGTCGCCATGCGCTTCAGGTTCGGGGTGGTGGTGCCGCCCGCCGTGGCCGGTGCCCGCCCGGAGCTGCTGGTCGTGGGGTCGCGGCCGGAGCTGGGGCGCTGGGAGCCGCGGGGCGCCGTGCGCCTGAGGCCGGCGGGCACGGCGGCGGGCGCGGAGGCGCTGGTGCTGCAGGAGCCGGGCCTGTGGCTCGGGGAGGTGGAGCTGGCGGCCGAGGAGGCGGCGCAGGACGGGGCGGAGCCGGGCCGCGTGGACACGTTCTGGTACAAGTTCCTGAAGCGGGAGCCGGGAGGAGAGCTCGCCTGGGAAGGTACTGGCAGCGGGCGCCGCGCGCCGGGCCCAGGCCTGGTGTGGCGCGGCCCGAATCTTCCCGGCGGCGGCTCCCACCGGCGCTGTGTGCCCGCGCGTCTGCTCTCCGCGGGAGCCGCGGCTGACCGTTCGGCGCCGGCCTGCGCTGCCCTGGTTCCTGCGCCGGGCCCGGCCGCGCGGCCCCCGTGGTCCCGCACACCCACCCTCGCCGGGCCGTCCCTTCCCGCCTCGCCGGGCCGGGCCGCGCTCTGCAGCTCTGCCTTGTGCAGTGCGAGACCTCGAAAACCGGATCCGTGCTACTTAAATATAGCGATTTTTTTTTTAAGAATTTGAAATTCATGGGAAGTCCTGAGTGTTCCCCTGTTGGTTTTTTTTTTTCTTCATTCCAGTTTTATGGCGGCTGAGACAGCCTGATTATTCTTAAAGAATGCTATGTACAGGATACTAATACACCAAAGAAGTGTACAAAGGAAAAGCTTCAGGGTCTCCACACCACACTTTAAGCGTATTGCCAATGCAGGTTATAGTGAAATCATTTCTTAAAATTCATGGGAAGAAATGGAGCTAAAAGTAGGAGTTTATTTTGGTGCAAAGTTTTTTTTTTTTTTTAATCTATGCATAGTTTTCTTGCAAAATGCATTTTCCATGCATTATGAGTTTTTTTTTTTCTTTTCCCTCCCAAGTAAACTACACCTTATGCCCATTTCCCACGAACATTCTGTAGGACACTCATACGTGATTTGTATGTGTTAGTATACATTTTCACTTTCACAAAAACTGTATAACGTGTAATTTTGAATCTCGTGGGTTTTTTTTTTTTAACTTAAAATGTTGTGGGTACCATACATTTCCTGACACTACATATAGATGTATTTTATTTAAAAAAATTTATTTGGGAAGGAGAAGGGAACAGAGATGGACACAGAGACAAATATTTAGAGAAAAACGAAGCATACTCCCTTTTGCTGATTCACTTCCCAGATGTCTGCAAAGGCCAACACTAGGCTAGAATGAAGTTGTGAGCCCAGAACTCAGTCCAGGTCTCCCATGTGAGTGGCAGGAAGCCAATTGCTTGAGCCATCCTTACCTCCCAGGTCTCAGTTGGTATGGGACCTAGGTACTCCAATACAGGACACAGGCATTTTAACCAGAGACTTAACTGCTAGACCAAATGTCTACCCCTATTTCATTTTAAAATGGTAGCAAAATATTCTGCATCTACCAATGGGCGTTAAGGTTGTTTTTAATTTTGAATTTTTCTGGTATAAACAATAATGGCTTAATTGAAAGTCCATGTACTTTAGAGTTATCTTTAAGCATTTGGAAATTTTTCTGCAGGAGAACTTCAGAGAAGTAATATTATTAGGTCAAAATTAAGGACTGCTATGTTATACCCCAAAAAAGGAAATAGAAGTGTAGACTCTTGCCAATGACATGTGAATTGAGATAACTTTTTTTAACTGAGATGTGCAAAGTGTTATATTGGAGTATGTGTGAACAACAGTTGTTTAATGCCAATGCAATGAATGATATTTTACAAGTTTGTATGAAAAAATTGACTGTTTGCTTGATATTTTTGGGTAAACAAAGATTCAGCAAAGAAGATGAGTATGCTGACCTATGTGAATTATTATCCTTGTTCCTCTCCTTGTACTCCATTAGGTTTTATGGTCTAGTAGCGTTTATTGTCCTCTCCTTTTGCCATGACAGAAATGAAAGGTGCCTGCTTCAGTTTAATCTTCCTTTACAGGCAATAGTATTATTAATAGAGTAGAATTATTTTATAATAAAATAATAAGGTAATATCTGACCATTTTAATAAAAGTTTAAGTAGTGGAAAACGAAGGTCTACCTTTCTCCAAACTCTCCCCCTTTCCTGTTTTTGGCCTTTCTAATATTCCTCCCAAAACTCTATAATTAGTGTTGCTACTTCTTATTCTATCAGTTTTAATTTTCTGTTTTTAGTTTTTCTGATACAGTAAAAATACACATAATATTTTTCATTAAAATTTTATAGTATGTGTTGATACTTAGTGGATATGCATACAATTAACCATCATCACTTACCATGAACAATAAGGAATTTAATGCAAATTCATTATCTTTTTCCTACTGATTTGTGTATTACTATAAAATTGTTGACTTTCTATTCTAAAAGTTCATTATTGTAATTCTGCTAAGTTACTTCACAAGAAAATAAGAAAAATATCTTACTTGCACATTCCGATCTCCTCATTTTGGCTTCATTCTAATTGTTAAGATTTTATAGTTTATATTTTGTTTTCTAATTGTCCCCTTGCCTTCTAATTTTATGTACATAGACTGATTCTTAGGTTTGTAAGTTAACAAGCATTATGAGAAGTAGTGTAACAAAGTGTTTTAAGATCCAGGATTCTGGAGCCATATTTTCTGGGCTCACCAGCCAGTGTGTGGACCTAGGATGAGTCATTTCATCTCACTGTGCTGTCACTATATTGCCTAAAAAATGAACTTTATTTATTAGAATACAACATACACTAAGTAAAAAGAGGGCATATGCTAAATGTTGTGTAATAGTTATATTCTTCTTACTGTTATTATTAGGAAATCAAGTTGTGCCAGTAGACTGATAAAAAGGGAAATAAATTTTGTGACATAGAGAATATATTTCTGAAAAGAAAAATTCCCCTTTCTTCACTGTTAATCATCCTCAAATTTTATTTAAAAGTAATACTAGACTTTGTTTTACGTCGTATTTGGAGAGAAATGCTTTTCTACAAATTAATGTAATATTTCTTGTTAATTTTTTTAAAAGAATAATTATGCTAATTCTCAAATTTTTTACCTTAATTGTACTAGTTTATGAGTACAAATTGCTTACCTCTTGAAAACACTTTTTCATTGAAGAATTGGAGGATCTTACCTGCTGTGAATCTCATTCACTGAAATATTCTCTCAGATACTGTTTTTCATCTCTAGAAATTCCATCACATACACTTTTTTGTTTATCTCTTGTTTTCATTGCTTCTTGACCATTTCCCTTGTATCTTAGATTTGTATATTCTCTAATGAGTGATTTTTCTAACAGTTAAGGTTAACATTTCCCTGCCATTTATTTAATGCCTTTTCTTGGTACTGTGGCTGAGCTTTATCTGTGGATCTCTTTTACACATTTTAGATTACATTGCATGTACTTTAAAAAAATAAAAAAATTTATTTAGAATAGGTTTATATTTACAGAAAAGTGGTGAAGATAGTGCAGAGTGTTCATTTACTCCTTACCCATTTCCTGTATTGTTAATGTTTTATGCCATATATTAGTAGAGGATAAACATGGAAATTAAGGAGCCAGTATTGATTTTTTTATTAATTAGGGTCCATATTTCAATCAGGTTCCCTTTTTTTTGGTCTAATATTCATTTTCCTTTTTCAGAATCTCACCCTTAATACCACATTACATTTAGCTTTCATGCTTGTGATTGTTTCTCATACTTTCCCTGTTTCTGAGATGACCTTGGCAGTTATGCAACATATTCATTAAATACTTTGTGGAATGCTCCTCAGTTGGGATTTTCCCAGTGGTTTTCTCATGATTAGACTGAGATTATGGTTTTTTAAATACAATGACATACTTTCAGTTTATTTCATAATCAAAAGATTAACCCTCCATTAAGTAAAGAATTCAACAAATACTAAAAAGAAAAAAACACTGTTCTTCAACAGTAAAGACAAGGAGTGTAAACAAGAATCAGTTCTCAAAATGTTAATTTTGCTTATATACATTACTTTTTGGTAGTCTATTAGTTACCACAGTGTAGCAAAAACATATGGTATTTTTGGGGGAGACTGGCTTATTTGACTAAACTTAATGGTTTCCAGTTGCATCCATTTTGTTGTGAAAAACAGGATTTCATTCTCTTTTATAGTTGAGTGTGTGTGTGTGTACCACATTTTCCTTATCCAGTCATTGGATGATGGGCATCTGGGTTGATTTCATATCTTAGCTATTATGAATTGAGCTGCAATAAACATGGTGTACAGATGCTCTTTCATATGCTGATTTCATTTTGTTAGGGTAAATTCTCAGGAGTGGGATGGCTGGGTCATATGGTAGATCTGTTTTCAAATTTTAGAGGAATCTCCATATTGTCTTTCACAATGGCTATACTAGTTTACATTCCCACCAACAGTATATTTGGGTACCTTTTCTCCACATCCTTGCCAGCATTTATTGTTTGTTGATTTCTGTATGAGAGCCATTCTGACTGGGGTGAGGTGAAACCTCATTGTGGTTTTGAATTGCATTTCCCTGATGGCTTGTGATCCTGAGCACTTTTTTTTTATGTGTCTGATGGCCATTTGAATTTCCTCTTTTGAAAAATGCCTATTCAAATCCTTTGCCTATTTCTTAACAGGATGGTTTATTTGTTGTTGTTAAATTTATTGAGCTCTTTATAGATTATGGATATTATTTTTCAATTCAATAGTTTGCAAATATTTTTTCCATTCTGTCAGTTGCCTTTTCACTGTGCTGAGTGTTTCTTTTGCAGTGCAGGTATCTCTCATCTATGTAATCCCATTTGTCAATTTTGGCTTTGGTTGCCTGTGCTTCTGGGGTCTTTACCCAAGAAGTCTTTGCCTATGTCACATCTTGCAGAGTCTCCCCAATTATCTCCTCTAGTAATTTGATGGCACCAGGTTGTGGATTTGGGTCTTTGGTGCATTTTGAGGGTTTTTTTTTTTTTTTTTTTTTTTTGTGTAACTTGTAAGGTAGGGTTCTTGTTTCATACTTCTGCATGTGAAGGGAATTATGGGTTTTGCTGAGATGATTACAGAGGTAAAATGTCTTTTTTTTTTTTTTTTTCTGACAGGCAGAGTTAGACAGTGAGAGAGAGAGACAGAGAGAAAGGTCTTCCTTCCGTTGGTTCACCCCACAAATGGCCGCTATGGCCAGTGTACTGCTGCTGTTGCACTGCGCCGATCCGAAGCCAGGAGCCAGCTGTCTCCTCCTGGTCTCCCATGCGGGTGCAGGGCCCAAGCCTTGCCTTCCCAGGCCACAGCAGAGAGCTGGATTGGAAGAGGGGCAACCGGGACAGAATCCGTCGCCCCAACCGGGACTAGAACCCAGGGTGCTGGCGCCGCAGGTGGAGGATTAGCCAAGTGAGCCATAGTGCCAGCTGGTAAAATGTCTTTTTTTTTTTTTAAATTTCTTTATTTAAAAATGAAAGTTACAGAGAGAGAATGAGAAAGAGACATCTCTCATCTGCTGATTTGCTCCTCAATGGCAGCATTGGCTGAAGCTTGGACCAGACCGAAGCCAGGATCTCCCATATAGGTAGCAGGAACCCAAGTACTTGAGCCATCTTGCACTGCTTTCCCAGGTATATTATCAAGAAGCTAGATTCAAAGTGGAGCAGGTGGGACTTGAAGTGGCACTCATATGGGATGCCATCATTGCAGGTGATGACTTAACCCATTGGGCCATGCCTTCATTGTAAAATGTTTTGCTTGTCTCATCATATCAAGTGTGTATGCCTTCAACATGACTCATTTCTGGGGGCAGGCATTTGGCCCAGAGGTTAAGACATTGCTTAGGGTACCCGCAATCCATGTTGATGTGTCTAAGTTCAAGTCCCAGCTCCACTCCTGATTCTCTCTTCTTGTTAATGTGCACAATGGGAAGCAGCAATGTTGTCTCAAGTGGGTGGGTCTATGCCGCTCATGTGGGTGACCCAGATTGAGTTTTGGGATCAAGGCTTCAACCTGGTGTTTCAGGCTGTTATAGGCGTTTGAGGGGAGTGAACCAGCAGATGGGAGCTCTGTCTGTGCCTTCCAAATAAATAAAATATGTAAATTTAAAAATCCAAGTACTGTTGATACAGATGGTGATCAAGTAGCTGGGGCAGTATTAGTTTTCCGTCGTGTAAAGTTACTGTCTTTCCTCCGTTTCTGTGTCATCATGCACAACCCACATTTAAGGAGTGGGAAGTTATATGCTACCTCCTTGTTGACAGGATATTTATAGAAACTACTTGGAATTTGTTTGCCTGGGGGATTTGTTTCTTCTCACCCTCATTTATTTATTCAATAACTTTTAAATTAGTGTGCATCCATGGTTATTGTTTTTTGCTTTGGGTCTCTTACTACTTTCTTAATTTTGTTGTTCAATTTGTTGTAGATTTAGCCATTGAGAGCCCTTTCAGTAGTCCCTGTCTCTTGTGATGTTCCCCCATTGTTGTGTGTATTATGTTTTTTGTGTATTTGTTTTTGAGAACTTTTTTACTTTTTGGCACTACGAAGTGCTCTGGGAACATCTTTTGTAGACCTTCTCACGATAAGATTAACCATTTCTCCCAAGAGCTCTGTTTTGTGTCAAATGCTATTAGAAACCAAGATTCGAGTACTTGGTGTGCTTGTTGCTTCAGGCATATTGTTGTTTGTTGGTCCGCTGAACCCATAGAACATTGAAATATTTATGGATATATTAATTAACTTTATGTGTGCCTGGGGAACAGATACATACACACATATGTATATTAGTATGGTCTAAACTGTGTTTTTCTTGTAAAATCAGATTAATTGATTTGGGATTTTCTTCTTTCATGCCAAAGATTCTAACTTTTTAATTATAGCCTTCCATTAAATTGTGTCCCCACCCAATAGTGCTCTAGATAAGGTTTTATATTTTTAGATTTCAATGACTGTACATTTGACATTCAGATTTTTTTTTACTCAAATATAGTTTGTCTTCATTTCGTATTATCTTTTGTACCACAGTATTGTCTGTGTTGCAGTGGAATTGATATATGAAGATTTTGAGTCCTTCAGTACTCTATTAAGATTTAAGGAGACTTTATGTCCATAAGATAACAAATTACTTTGCTGTTTCTATAACAAAGTACTACAGTTTGATTGGCATAAACAAGAGAAATCTGTTTGTTGTCCCACAATTCTAGGGCCTAGCAGTTTGTGATCAAGGTGTCGGCAGGGCAGGGTGGATTCCTTCTGTGGGGTGTCTGAAGTTTCTGTTCCAGGCTTTTCTTTTTGGATTATGCATGGCCACTTTCTCCCTGTACTTTCCCATTATCTGCTCTTTGCCTGTCTCTGCCTGCAAATCTCTTCTTGTAAGAGCACTGCTCATATGGGATTAGAGCAGACCCTTATGACCTCCTTTTAACTAGATCTCCTCTATAAAAACCCTATCTGCAATGAGTGAGGACTTCAACATATGAATTTTCAAGGACATAGTCCAACCCAGAATGGATAATAAGCTTTTTTTCAGTATTTTACTCATCAAATTGTTCTTAATATTCCAGGTGTCATGATTTGGCCCTTTCCCTTCCATACTGTATCACCTGTATCAGGGAGAACAAAGATGAGTGAATTTTAATAGCTCATACACAATCTCTGAACTTTGAGACATCACTGATGAGAAACTCTGTTATTTATTATTAGTGGAAGGGGAATTGAGAGAAAAGAAATATGAGAGAAATACAGAGGTGTGTTGACTCTCCTGATCCTTTCTTATGACATCTCTCTTAATCCTCCCTTCTTTCTTTTTCAACAGAACATTCATTTAATGTGTTGCTTCAGCCAGAATGATTTGAAGTTTTGAGAACATTGTCGAGAATTTTTTTAAAATTAAAAATGAAAGGTGTTTTTTTTCTCCCCATTCTTGGTTCAGACCATAGCCTCATTCATACCCAATGCAAATTGTACCAGACTAAAACAGTACAGGAGTAGAAATTACTGTAGTTTCTCATTATGTCTCCCTACATACACAGTTTTTCAGCATTTGCCAGAGTTCGTGGGAGCAGAAATGACAAGGCTTGAGACTTTTAGGTGACTTGCTCATTTTCTCCTGAAGCAGATGGAGTTGTAATCTTAGACCAAATTAAAAGACATACTGTAGACGCTTACACAATGGAAGGGAAAAAAGGTTTGAACCCTCCCCTGCCTGCATTGTTCCCCAAAAGATGCTAGAGCAACTACAGTGTTTTGAGATGATCATTGGTGACATTATCAGAAACAAAAAAGTAATACTTTGGATAAAGTATTTGTTTGAACTAGTATAACAAAATTTATAATGTTTAGAAAATAAGATGTTTCTGATGTGGCTTTTTCCTTTGTGCAAAATAATGCTAGTGTGTGTGTGTGCACGTGTATGTGGTGTTATGCGCATGTGTTTTAGTGTGTGTGTATGTGTGTACATGTGTAGTAAGAGTAGATGGGAGCCGGTGCCGTGGCTCACTAGGCTAATCCTCCGCCTAGCGGCGCCGGCACACCGGGTTCTAGTCCCGGCCGGGGTGCCGGATTCTGTCCCGGTTGCCCCTCTTCCAGGCCAGCTCTCTGCTGTGGCTAGGGAGTGCAGTGGAGGATGGCCCAGAGTGCTTGGGCCCTGCACCCCATGGGAGACCAGGAAGAAGCACCTGGCTCCTGGCTTTGGATCAGCGCGGTGTGCCGGCCGCAGCGCACCGGCCGCGGAGGCCATTGGAGGGTGAACCAATGGCAAAGGAAGACCTTTCTCTCTGTCTCTCTCACTGCACTGTCCTCTCTGCCTGTCACAAAAAAAAAAAAAAAAAAAAAAAAAAGATGGAAAGGGGTCGGTGCTGTGGTGCAGCAGGTTAAAGCTCTGGCCTGAGGTGCCGGCATCCCATTTGGGCGCTGGTTCTAGTCCTGGCCGCTCCTCTTCTGATCCAGCTCTCTGCTATGGCCTGGGATAGCAGTAGAAGATGGCCCAAGTTCTTGGATCCCTGCACCCGCGTGGGAGACCAGGAGAAGCACCTGGCTCCTGGCTTCAGACTGGTGCAGTGTTGACCGTTGTGGCCATCTGGGGAGTGAACCGGCCGATGGAAGACCTCTCTCTCTGTCTCTACCTCTCTATGTAACTCTTTCAAATAAATAAAATAAAAAAGAGTAGATGGGAAAAAGATTATCAATGGTGCTTGCAGAAAGGTTTCAAATGGCCTAAGGAAACTGGAAGTCTGAGGGGATGTCCGCTTCCTGTGAACCAGGCAGACAGACACTGGCAGGGCATATCTGACCTGGGGACTCTGCTAGGTTGAGAGTTGCCTCTGTGTGTTGGTATCAGTGTTGGTGTCTGGACTTCCATTTCAGTAAGTTCAGTAGCATGTTTTGTTATTTGAGCACCATCACCAATTTGAATTTCATTAACTGGAAAATTCTCTTGTTTTTTTTTTTGTTCCAGATTAATATTTGAGAGAGAGAGAGAGAGAGAGAGAGAGAGAGAAGGAGAAAAGAAGAAGGAGAAGGAGGGGGGGAGGGGGAGGAGGGGAGAGGGGAGAAGGGAGAGGATCTTCCATCCTCTGGTTTATTCCCCAGATGGCCAGAATGGCCAATGCTGGGCTTGTTGGCAGCCAGAAGCCAGGAGCTTCATACTGGTGTCTTACATAGGTAGCCAGGGCCCAGACACTTGGGCTGCCCTCTGCTGCTTTTCGCAGGCCATTTGCAGTTTGCTGGATTGTCAGCAGAGCAGCTGGGACACAACCAGCACCCATATGGGATGCTGTCATCACAGGTTGTAGCCTCAACTGCTATGCCATAATGCTAGTCTTCAAGTTCTCAGTTTTCTGCTCTGATGCTGGGGTCCTGGCCTGTGTCTGGCTAGCCCAGGTCTGTAAATATAGCCATTATATATAAGAGTGAGAAGCTTAGCGTTTTCAATCCTGTGACCTTCATGCTTTTATATGGTAAATTAGAATGTCACATTAACAGAGAGCTCTATCCTGAATTTTAGATAATTAAAACCTTAGAGAATTAGGGGAATGTTTACTATGAAATTATTTCCTTGTTCAGTTTGATCATAAAAGGCTCTATACTGTTTCTATGAGCAATAAGAATTTTTAACATAGTGTGATCTGTAATGTGAAACTTTCTGGATATTATATCTGTAGATTTTTATGAATTCTTAGTATCTTTGAGAAAAACTAAATTAGTTATCCAGAATCTAGTTAGTATATACAGATATTCTTTGTAAATGGAAGTAAAGCATTTTACATAAAGTATGGGCTAAATAAACCCTAAATGGTTTATTTATGTTAGTTTTTGGGGATCTTTCTCACATTTTTTCAGAATGAAGGGGTATCCCATAAAAGAAATATTTATTTTTGAAACTTTTTATTTATTTAATTTATTTGTAAGACATAGAGACAGAGATCTCTCTTCTGGTAATTTACTCCCCAAATGCCCATAACAGCTAGGACTGAGCCAGGCTGAATCCTGGAGACTGGGACTGAGTCCAGGTCTCCCACAGGGGTGACAGGGATCCAACTATTTAACAACTTCCAGAGTGCGGGTCAGCAGAAAGCTGGAATCAGGAGTGGAGCCAGGGCTAGAACACAGGAACACTTATATGGGATTCAGTTGTTCTACATGGTGTCTTAACTGCTATGCCAAATGCCTGCCCAAAAAAGTATTTATTGAAAAAGTTCTGTACCCTAGTGCTGTGTGTATTTTTTGCACAGACTTCTGTCTTTTCTTACATGGCCTGGTTAAAAATGTGATTCTGAAGTTTTCACTTTGAAAGCATTTTCTTTTGATTATGATTGAAGAGGTTTTATTATTTCTCAGAGGGAAGTACTTAGAATTCATTACTGAATCAGTCAGTCTAATTAGAAGTGAGGAATGTAGAGATGCATAATCCAAACCAGACTTAAAATATGCAAAAACTCTTTTGGATATTATGATATTACAAAGGAAAAATGCCATAAAAACAAAAATGCCTTAATTTCATTAAATCACATATTTAGAATTTGCTAAAACTTTATTTTAGTCAAATATAAAAAAAACACTAATGATTCAGACTCAGTACTTGATGTCTGTGTTCTTCTCAGTTAATGAATGCCTTTGAATCCCTATACGCTGGAGTTGGGGTGGGAGCTGAAAGTTTCAAAGATGAAACACATTAGGACTGGTGTTGTGGTACAGTGGTTCGCTGCATCCCATATGAGTACTGGTCAATTCCTAGATGCACCATTTTCAGTCCAGCTTCCTGCCAGTGATCTTGGGAAAGTAGCCAAAGATGAACTAAGTGTTTGGGTCTCCGCAACCCATGTGGGAGACCAGATGGATTTCCATACCCTTAGCTTTGGGCTGGCCATTGTAATTATTTTGAGGAATGAACCAGCAGATGGAATATTTCTCTATCTCTCTGTCTCCCTCTCACCTTAATGCTGCATTTTTTAAAAAAAATTATTTAATGTATACAAACTTCATGCATTTCATTCCATATATACAAATTTAGGAACATAGTTATTCTTCCTACCTCACCCTCCCTCCTGCCCACAATCACAGCCTTTTTCAACCTCTCTCTCCTATTACCACTCTTAATTTTTACAAGATCTGTTTTCAGTTTCCTTTATACTCATAAGATTAACCCCACAGTAAGTAAAGAGTTCAACAAATATTATGAGGAAAAAAATCAACACTGTTCCTCAACAGTAGAGACAAAGGCTGTAAGAATCATTGGCTGTCAAATGTCAATTTCATTTTTATACATAACATTTTAGATACTCTATTATTACCACAGATAAAGGAAAACATATGCTATTTGTCTTTGGGAACTGGCTTATTTCAATAAGTATAATGGTTTCCAGTGGAATCCATGTTGTTGCAAAACACAGGATTTCATTTATTTTAAATCATTGAGTAGTATTCCCTAGTGTATATATGCCATAATTTCTTTATCCATTCATCAGTTGATGGACATCTGGGTTAATTTCACATCTTAGCTGTTGTAAATTGAGCTGCAATGAAAATGAGAGTACAGATAACTCTTTCATATGCTGATTTCATTTCCCTTGAGTAAATTCCAAGGAGTGGAATGGCTAGGTCAAATGGTAGCTCTATATTCAGGTTTCTGAGGAATCTCCATACTGTCTTCCATAGTGGCTATACCAGTTTACATTCCCATCAGCAGTGGATTAGGGTACCTTTTCCCCACATTCTCGCCAGCATTTTTGCTTCGTGATTTTTGTATGAGAGCCATTCCAACTGGGGTGAGCTGAAACCTCATTTTAATTTTGATTTGCATTTCCCTCATGGCTAGTGATCCTGAGCATTTTCATGTGTCTTATTGGCCATTTGAATTTCTTCATTTTGAAAAATGCCTGTTCAAGTCCTTTGCCCATTTCTTAACTGAATTTTTTTTTGTTGAGTTTCTTGAACTCTTTATATATTATGGATATCAATCTTTTATCAGATGCATAGTTTGCAGATATTTCTCCCATTCTGTTGGTTGCCTCTTCACTTTTCTGATTATTTATTTTGGAGTGTAGAAGTTTCTGATTTTGATGTATTCCCATTTGTAAATTTTGGCTTTGATTACCTGTGCTTCTGGGGTCTTTTCCAAAAAGTCGTTGCCTATGCCAGTATCTTATAGATTTCTCCAATGTTCTCTAGTAATTTGATGATACCACATTTGTTCTTCAGTTTTTAAATTTGATTTATTACATTTATTAATTTGTGAATTTTGAACCATCCCTGCATGCTAGGGATTAAATCCCACTTGGTCTGGTTGAATGATCTTTCTGATGTGTTGATGAATTCCATTAGCTAGTATTTTTTTAGGATTTTTATGTTTATTTGTCTATAATTCTCTTTCTCTCGTATATTTTTCAGGTTTAGGAATTCAGTTGATGCTGGCTTCACAGAAGGAGTTTGGGAGATTACCTCCTTTTTCATTCTTGTGAATAGCTTCAGATAAGAATTGGAGTTAGTTCTTTAAATGTTTGGTAGACTTCAGCAGTGAAGCCACCTGGTCTTGGGCTTTTCTTTGTTGGAAGGGTCTTTATTACAGATTCAGTCTCAATCTTTGTTATTTGTCTGTTCAGGTTTTTTTTTTTATGTCTTCGTGACTCAATTTTGGTAGATTATATGTGCCAGGAATCTATCCATTTTTTTAGATTTTCTGATTTGTTGGCACATAGCTGTTTCTAGTAATTGCTGATGATTCTTTTTATTTCTGTATTATCTATGGTTACATTTCCTTTTCATCTCTGGTTCTATTGATTTGGTTCTTCTCCCTCTTTTTTTTTTTTTGTTATTTGGGTCAATGATATATCAATTTTTTTTCAAAACGCCAGTCGTCATATCACTGATCTTTTGTGTTTTCTTTTTTGGTTTTAATTTTGTTTATTTCTTCTCTAATTCAGTTATTTCTCTCATAATGCTATTTAGAGTTTTGGTTTGTTGTTTTCCTAGGTCCTTGAAATGCAATGACATCTCATTTATTTGGTGCCTTTTTAATTTCTTGATGTAGGCACCAGTTGCTATAAACTTCCTTCATAACACTGCTTTTGCTGTATCCCATAAATTTTTTTTTTTTGACAGGCAGAGTGGACAGTGAGAGAGAGAGACAGAGAGAAAGGTCTTGTCTTTCTTTTTCCGTTGGTTCACCCTCCAATGGCTGCTGCAGCCGGCGTACCACGCTGATCCGAAGCCAGGAGCCAGGTACTTCCCCTGGTCTCCCATGTGGGTGCAGGGCCCAAGGACTTAGGCCATCCTCCTCTGCACTTCTGGGCCATAGTAGAGAGCTGGACTGGAAGAGGAGCAACCGGGACAGCATCCAGCATTCCAACCGGGACTAGAACCCGGGGTGCCGGTGCCGCAGGTGGAGGATTAGCCTATTAAGCTGTGGTGCCGGCCCCATAAATTTTTTTTTTGACAGGTAGAGTTAGAGAGAGAGAGAGAGAGAGAGAGAGAGGGGTCTTCCTTTTTCCGTTGGTTCACCCCCCAAGTGGCCGCTACGGCCAGTGTGTTGAGGCCGGCTCACTGCACTGATCCAAAGCCAGGAACCAGGTACTTCCTCCTGGTCTCCCATGCGGGTGCAGAGCCCAAGGACTTGGGCCATCCTCTGATGCCCTCCTGGGCCACAGCAGAGAGCTAGACCGGAAGAGGAGTGACCAGAACTAGTACCTGGTGCCCCAACTGGGACTAGAACCCAGGGTGCTGGCGCTGTAGGCGGAGGATTAGCCAAGTGAGACACGGCGCCGGCCTTTTGATTTCTTCCATGAACCACTGTTTATTTAGGAGCATGTTTTTTAGTCTCCATGTGCTTATATATGTTCTAAAAATTCTTGAGTTGTTAATTTCCAGCTTAATTGTGATCTACAAAGATGTATGGTATGATTTTAATTTTTTGAAAATACTGAGACTTGCATTATGGCCTAGCATGTGGTCTATCCTAGAGAAAGTTCCATGTATTGATGATAAGAATTTGTATTCTGCAACTGTGGGATGACTGTTTCTCTAGATATCAGATAGACCTGTTTGGTTCATGTGTTTTTTTTTTTTTTTTTTTTTTTTTTTTTTTTGTTGTTGTTGTTGTTGTTGTTGTTGAATTTCTGTCTGGTTGATCTGTCCATTGATGAAAGTGGGTTGTTAAAGTCTCCTGTTAGTATTGTATTGTAGTCTGTGTCTTCCTTTAGGTCCATTAGTATTTTTTTAAAATATCCTGGTGCCCTGATATTGGGTACATATACATTTATTATAGTCACATCTTCTTGTTGATACCTTAATCATTATATAGTGTCCTTCTTTTCTCTTTTAACAGTTTTTGTGTTAAAGTCGATTTTGTCTGATATTTTAGGATGGCTAAACCTGCTCTGTTTTGCTTCCTGTTAGCATGGAATATTATTTTCCATCCTTTCATTTTCAGTCTGCATGTATCTTTGTTGATGAGGTGTTTTTCTTGTAGGCAGCAAAGAGGTAGGTCTTGTTTTTTTAATACATTCAACCAGCTTATATCTTTTAATTGGAGGGTTTAGACCATCTACATTCAAGGATACCATTGATAAGTAATGACTTGGCTCTGCCATTTTTTATAAATATTCCTATCATTTACTTTAGATTTCCTTTTACTTTTACTGGGAGATTTTCTGCCATCACATTGTTTCATAATTATGACTATCTTTTTCTGTTTCTATGTGTAGGACATCCTTAAGCATCTTTTGTAAGACTGCATGAGTGGTAACAAACTCTTTCAATTTCTGTTTGTTATGGAAAGTCTTTGTTTCACCCTCATTCCTAAATGGGAGCTTCGCAGGGTACAGTATTCTGGGTTGATAGTTTTTTTTTTTTCTTTTCTCATAAGACTTGGACTGCGTCTCTCTCTTCTCTCCTAGCCTGTAGGGTTTCTGATGAAAAGTCAGCTGTGAGTATAATTGGAGACCAGCTGAAAGTAATCTGGCATTTATCTCATGAACATTTTAGAATCTTTTCTTTATCTTTTAGTGGACTGTTTGACTACACTGTGTTGTGGTGAAGATCTGTTCTGGTCAAATATATAAGTAATTCTGTGAGTCTCATGTATTTTTTTTTTTTTTTAAATTTTTTTTGACAGAGTGGACAGTGAAAGAGAGAGAGAGACAGAGAGAAAGGTCCTCCTTTGCCATTGGTTCACCCTCCAATGGCCGCCGCGGCTGGCGCGCTGCGGCCAGCGCACTATGCTGATCCAAAGGCAGGAGCCAGGTGCTTATGCTGGTCTCCCATGGGGTGCAGGGCCCAAGGACTTGGGCCATCCTCCACTGTACTTCCTGGCCATAGCAGAGAGCTGGCCTGGAAGAGGGGCAACTGGGACAGAGTCCGACGCCCTGACCGGGACTAGAACCCGGTGTGCCGGCACCGCCAGGCGGAGGATTAGCCTGTTGAGCCGCGGAGCCAGCCAAATTAGGGGAGTTTTCTGCAATTATTTTATTGAATAGGCCTTTTAATCAATTCTCCCCTCACCTTCAGGAACTCCTAAGACTCATATATTTGGTTATTTGATAGTATCCCATATATCTCCAACTCTGTTTTTAATTTTTCTAATTTCTTCTTTTTTTTTATTTGGCTTAAAAATTTCCAAAGCTTTGTCTTCTAGCTCAGATATTCTTTCTTCTGCCTCACCAAATCTGTTGTTGAGGCGTTCCTTATTTTTCATTTGGCATATCAAATTCTTCATTTCTAATATTTCATTTTGTTTTCTCTTCAAGATGTCAATTTCATGTGAATTTTTCATTCATGTCATATATGGAATTCTTTAATTTGTGAGTTTACTTCTCATTGCTTCTGAGTAATCTTATGATTACTCTTTTGAATTCTGGTTCAGGCATTTAATCAATCTCTTCATCTTCATGTTCTGATGTTGAAAGGTTGTTTTATTCTTTTGGGGAGTCTTGTTGTCTTCCTTATTCTTGTTTCTTTAATATCTGCATTTACTTTTAGGCATTTGTGGAGATACTTTTTTTTTTCCTCTTATAGCTTTTATCTTTGACTATGCTTCAGTGGCTTAGTCCAGTGTCTGCTCTTTCAGTGAATACCCAGAGGAGTGTGCTGGGTGTGACCAGGAAGCTCTGGTCAGTGCTCAGGGTAGAGTGAGTACCCAGGGTGATACCCAGGTTGATGGTGGTAGATGTCCTGGTTTTTTTTTTTTTTTTATCAGCAGGGAGGGTTTGATCTCTTCTGTTGGCATACTCTCACGCTCACCTCTTCTCTTCCAAGATGAGCAATGCTGAGGTGTTAGCTCACTGTGGGTGTGGTACTTATCCACTCTGCTTTAGGAACTGCACAAAGGATCTGTGCAGTCCTCAGTGTGAACACAGATCATGTTGCAGTCACCCAGCCCATGCAGTCAGGGAGCTCAGAGCATGTGGAGCTGCCCACAGTGATTGCCCCGAGACTCATCTATACCCTGCCCCCTTTTGTGTAGTCAGAGTTCCCACAGTCTCAGCACAGAAGACCCCACAGTCACGTATAGAGGATCTGCTCTGCCCCACTGGACTCCCCCATCCACAGAGAGGCAGAGAGATTCCCTGAGCCAGCTGCCCTTGGGTGTTCCACTTTGGTGGTTTCAGTCCCTTAGCCTGTATATGTTGAGAGGCTGGGGGCAGCTCACAGTGCCATGTGGGTGTCCAGCCCCCTGTCATTCCTCCCAGCCAGACTCGAAATCAATGGGGAGTACAGATTTTTCTGTCTGGTAAACCCCTGTATCACATGTGTACACAAGAGCCACAGGTTGCAGCCCTCTGTCATTTCACAGTAGTGTTTCCTCACCATCAGTCGCCAGGTTCGTGATCCTGAGCCCCTGCTACAGCTACTGAGAAGATGGCATCTTGTCTGGACCAGCTGCTGGGTGCATGCACAAGAGCTGGCTCAGCTGTTACATATGTTCAAAATGGTGCCTGCCCTCTCTCAACCAGTTGCTGGATGCCATTGTGGCAGTGACAGAGAGAGAGAGAAATGTGCCCCTATTTCTGCTGTGTTAGCAGGTACATAGTCCCCCACAGGGATCCAGGCTGGATTCATGCCAGGGTCTCCCCACAGCTTTATTACCAGTGGCATGGCCTGCTGCAGTCTGATCTTACCTCACTCTCCAAAGCTGGCATTATCTCAGGCTCTTGGCTGCTGGGATCCTGTGTTGTGTCAGTGCCCGTGATGTGTGCCTGTCCCTCCACATAGGTACACGAGTCCCTCTTACTCCTGTAGAATTTCCACTGCAGTTTAACCCTATCTGTCCCATGAACTCTTTCAAATAAATACATAAATCTTCCAAAAAAAGATGAAAACTTCACAACTCTTGAGTTTATGAGACATTTTTCAGCCAAACAACAACAACAGAAACCAAAACAAACAAACAAAAAAAAACCACCAAAAAAAGAAAGGTAAAAGAAGTTTGAAAATGTGCATTTGTGCACCTTAATGGAAGGAGTTCATCTCTGTGGGCATTCAGGAAGGAGAAGGTGCCAGGGAAGGCATTTAAAAAATTATTATCCCTGATTGTGGTTTAAATTTTAGTTTCCTTTTTGCAAAAGTTTTTAAAAGATTTATTTGTGAGAGAAAGAGAGAGAATGAGAGAATATGAATCTCAGTTGCCCATCTGCTAATTCACTAGGGAGCCACGAATACCACCTAGAGACACAGCTGCAGTATCCTACATCTGCTGCCTTCCTGCGTTAGTACGAAACTGGAGCTGGCAGTAGAGCCAGTATTTGAACCCAGGCTCTGATGTGGCTTTCCCAAGGGTGTCTCAACTGCTAGGCCAAATGCTCTCCTTGAAAAAGACTTTGTACAAGGATAGTATGTTGAACTTGATGGTTAGTGAAGAATTAGGATCTCCTCTCATTTATTTTGTTTCTGAAATTATGGGAATAAACAAAGAAAAATTATTTTTAAAATATGGCTTAGTTTGAATCTCAGAAGAAAATGGGTGCTCTAATTTTATCCTCCATGAGAGCTGTTGAGGAGAAAGGATAGTTTCATTAAACTGAGAAGGGAAAAACCAAAGTCGGAGAGATACAGAGGCATTTAATTCTGTGCTGGTGGGTCTTCCTGTGAGTGTTGTGGTGAGCTGGGCCAAATTGCATGAACATCAGCTCTTGTGTGAAGGAATCCCGAAGGAGAAGACTGCTGTAGGGTAGCTGATGGGGAGGGTACAACAGGGACTGCAGCAGGATGGAGGAACCCACTGTGGGATGGTCATTAGAGCCTTCTTACTGGAAGCCTAGAGGAGCTGGATAAGAACAGGCTTGCCTGCCTGCCTTTGTTTTTCTTTCTTTCTCTTACTCTCTCTCTCTCTTTATTTTAAACATTCCACTGAAAGGCAGTATATAAACAAAGAAATGCATGTAAGTATACAGATGAGTTTTTGTCATCTGATCACATTACATTCATAACCAATACCCAAATTAAGAACAGAATACCACTAGTACCCCAAGAGTCCTCACTATTATTCCACCTATTTTTTTTACATTTTAACACGGAAAAATATTGTCATTTACATGTGTGATTCAGTGAAGCAATATTTATAACTCTATGCCAAATGATATAAAACCCACCCAATGTTTATACTCTATATATTAACAACCATGGGTAAGAGAAAACGTATGATATTTGTCTTTTTAGATCTAGCTTATTTCACTTAGCATAATGATCTCCAGTTACATCCATTTTGTTGCAAATTTTTTTTGACTAAGTAATATTCCATCATGTATATATACTGAATTTTCTCTATCTAGTTATCAGTTAATGGACATCTAGGTGGATTACATATTTTAGCTGTCATGAATTGAGAAGTTGTAAACATGATAGTGCAGATATCCCTTTTCTATGCTGATTTCATTTCGAATACATTCCCACCACTGGGATAGCTGGATCACAGTTTAGATCTATTTTTAATTTTCTGAGGAATTTCCATATTGTTTTCCATAATGGATGTACCAGTGTGCATTTCTAGCAACAGTGTATTACGGTAATTTGTCTCTACAACTTACCAGAATTTGTTATTTGTTAAGTTTTTAGATAATCACCAATCTAACTGGGGCAAAATGATATTTCATTCTGGTTTTGATTTGCATTTCCCTGATGGCTACAGTGATCCTGAGG
The DNA here is from genome assembly GCF_964237555.1 of Oryctolagus cuniculus. Classification (NCBI taxonomy): domain Eukaryota; kingdom Metazoa; phylum Chordata; class Mammalia; order Lagomorpha; family Leporidae; genus Oryctolagus; species Oryctolagus cuniculus. The sequence goes on from NC_091436.1 coordinate 22,648,585, forward strand.
ATAATTAATGTGTCTGTTGTCTATTTGCATTTCATCCTTTGAAAAATGTCTGTTCATATCCTTTGTTTATTTCTTAACTGGATTCTTTTTTTTTAAGCTTTGTACATTCCTTAAATATTTTTTTTGACAGGCAGAGTTAGACAGTGAGAGAGAGAAAGAGAGAAAGGTCTTCCTTTTCGTTGGTTCACTTCCTTTTCATTGGCCGCTACTGCTGGTGTGTGGGGCCGGCGCGCTGCGCCAATCTGAAGCCAGGAGCCAGGTGCTTCTCCTGGTCTCCCATGGGGTGCAGGGCCCAAGCACTTGGGCCATCCTCCACTGCACTCCTGGGCCACAGCAGAGAGCTGGACTGGAAGAGGAGCAACCAGGACAGGATCCAGCGCCCCAAACGGGACTAGAACCCAGGGTGCTGACGCTGCAGGTGGAGGATTAGCCAAGTGAGCCGCGACACTGGCCACATTCCTTAAATATTCTGATATTAATCTTTTATTTAATGCAAAGTTTGCAAATGTTTTCTCCCATTATGTTGGCTGCCTCTGCACCTTATCAGTGGTTTCCCTTGCTCTCCAGTAGTTTCCTAACTTGATGTAATCCAGTTTGTCTATTTTTGCTTTTATTTTGTGTATTTTGCCTAGTCCAAGGTCTTGCAGTGTTTCTTCTTTGTTTTCCTCTGATAATTTGGTAGTTTCAGGTCTTAAGTTTAGATTCTTGATCCATTGTGAGTTTTTTTTTTTTAATTTTATTTATTTGAGAGGCAGAGTTACAGACCGTGAGAGGGAGAGACAGAGAGAAAGGTCTTTCCTCTGTTGGTTCACTCTCCAAATAGCCAAGATGAGTTTTGTGTAGGATAAAAGGTATTGTTTCAAACTTCTTTATGTGGAAATCAAATTTCACCAAAACCATTTGTTGAAGAAACTGTTCTTGCTCTACGTATTGCTTTAAGCTGATTGGTGAAAGATTAGTTGGTTGAAGATGCCTAGATTAATTTTTGGGCTTTCAATTTTGTGTCATTTGTCCATATGTCTTTTTTTTTTTTTTTGCCAGTACCCAGGCTGTTTCAATTATAACAGCCCTGTAATATGTCCTGAAATCTGATACTATGGTGTTTCTGGCATTGCTTTAATTATTTTAGATTGCATTGGCTATTCGGGGTCTTTTGCATTTCCATATGAATCTTAGGATTGTTTTTTTCTAGATCTGTGAAGAATGTCTTAAGAATTATGATTAGTTGTCACCGATCAGGGAGAACATATGATATTTGTCCCTTTGGGACTGGCTTAATTCACTCAGCATGATGTTTTCCAAATTCCTCCATCTTGTTGCGAATGACCAGGTTTCATTGTTTTTGACTGCTGTATAGTATTCTATAGAGTACATGTCCCATAATTTCTTTATCTAATCTACTGTTGATGGGCATTTGGGTTGGCTTCAGGTCTTAGCTAGTGTGAATTGAGCTGCAATAAACATTGAGGTGCAGACAGCTTTTTTGTTTGCCAATTTAATTTCCTTTGGGTAAATTCCAAGGAATGGGATGGCTGGGTTGAATGGTAGGGTTATATTCAGGTTTCTGAGGAATCTCCAGACTGCCTTCCATAGTGGCTTAACCAGTTTGCATTCCCACCAACAGTGGGTTAGTGTCCCTTTTACCCCACATCCTCTCCAGCATCTATTGTTGGTAGATTTCTGAATGTGAGCCATTCTAACCAGGGTGAGGTGAAACCTCATTGTGGTTTTGATTTGCATTTCCCTGATTGCTAGTGATCTTGAACATTTTTTCATGTGTCTGTTGGCCATTTGGATTTCCTCTTTTGAAAAATGTCTATTGAGATCCTTGGCCCATCTCTTAAGTGGGTTGTTTGTTTTGATGTTGTGGAGTTTCTTGATTTCTTTGTAGATTCTGGTTATCAACCCTTAATCTGTTTCATAGTTTGCAAATATTTTTTCCCATTCTGTCGGTTGCCTCTTCACTTTCCTGACTGTTTCTTTTGAAGTACAGAAACTTCTCAATTTGATGCAATCCCAAATGTTAATTTTGGTTTTGACTGCCTGTGATTTTGGGGTATTTTCCAAGACGTCTTTGCCCGTACCTATATCTTGCAGGGTTTTTCCAGTGCTCTCTAGTAATTTGATGGTGTCGGGTCGTAGATTTAAGTCTTTAATCCATGTTGAGTGAATTTTTGTGTAAGGTGAAAGGTAGGGGTCTTGCTTCATGCTTCTGCATGTGGAAATCCAGTTTTCCCAGCACCAAAGGGGAAACCTGTTGAAGTGAAATAGACACTATGAGAAACAGTGACTTGATCAGCCCTTGCCCTGACTGTTGATGAACAACTTAATACATTATCTCTCTTAGTATTTTTTTGTTTATTTGTTCTACTTAATACCTTTGGTTGAATACTGTAATCAATACACAGTTATTCTGAAGTGTTGAAACTTAACTGAAAAGTGATCGCTGTTAAATATAAGAGTGGGAGTAAGAGAGGGAAGAGATGTGCAATTCGGGACATGCTCAAGCTGACTTAGCCCAAACGGTAGAGTTAGAAACATACCAGGGGATTCCAATTCAATCCCATCAAGGTGGCATGTACCAATGCTATCTTACTAGTCCCGGTGATCAATTTCTGTTCACAATTGATCATAATGATAGGACTAAGAGCCAAAGGGAGCACATAAAGAAGACTAGTGTCTGCAAATACTAGCTGATAGAATAAAAAAGGGAGAGAACGTTCCAACATGAGAAGCGAGATACACAGCAGACCCATAGAATGGCAGATGTCCTAAACAGCACTCTGGCCTCAGAATCAGCCCTTAAGGCACGCAGATCTGGCTGAAAAGTCCATGAGAGTATTACAGGCATGGAAAGCCAAAACACTCTGGCAAAAACAAAAAAGAAAAAAACAAAAAACACCCTACATGAAAGATCTCCACGAATGAGATCCCAGTGAAAGAACAGGTCATCAAAGAAGGAGGTACCTTTCTTTGAAGGGAGGAGAGAACTTCCACTTTGACTATGGCCTTGTCTAAATATGATCAGAGTTGGTGAACTCAAAAGGCTTCCATAGCCTTGGCGACTCATGACAAGAGCCTAGGGTGATTACTGGTGCCATAAACAAGAGTGTCAATTTGTTAAGTCAACAACAGGAGTCACTGTGCACTTACTCCTCATGTAGGATCTCTGTCCTTAATGTGCTGTACATTGTGATTTAATGCTATAACTAGTACTCAAACATTATTTTTCACTTTGTGTTTCTGTGTGGGTGCAAACTGTTGAAATCTTTACTTAATGTATGCTAAACAGATCTTCTGTATATAAAGAGAATCGAAAATGAATCTTGATGTGAATGGAAGTGGGGAGGGAGAGGGAAAGGGGAGGGTTGTCGGTGGGAGGGAAGTTATGGGGGGGAGGAAGCCATTGTAATCCATATTCTGTACTTTGGAAATTTATATTCATTAAATAAAAGTTAAAAAAGATTATGATTAGGAACACATTAAATTACATTTAATTATGAATAGGATCACTTTAAATTGCTTTGGGTAGTATGGACATTTGACTATATTAATTCTTCCAATCCATGAACATAGAAGGTTTTTCAGTTTTTATGTCTGCTTCTATATCTTTCATTAATGTCTTATAATTTTCAGTGTAGAAATCTTTCATATCCTTGGTTAAATTTATGCCAAGGTATTTAAATTCTTTGTAGATATTTTGATTGGGACTGATTTACAAATTCTTTTATTCCAGACACTGTTGATATAAGAAATGTGTTGATTTTGCAAATTTTCTGCAAATTCTTTTAGGAATTATAATAGTATCTTAGTGAAATCTTTTGGTTCCACTATATAATAGATCATGTCATCTGTAAATAGGGGCAATTTGACCTCCTCCTTTCCAATTTGTATTCCTTTTATTTGCTTTTCATTCTTTTTAAAAATATTTTATTTATTTGAAAGACAGAGTTACAGAGAGAGGTAGAGCCAGAGAAAGAGAGAGAGTGATCTTCCATCTGCTGGTTCACTCCCCAGATGACTGGAATGGCCAGAGCTGAGCTGATCCAAAGCCAGGAGACAGGAATTTACTCTGGGTCTCCTACATGCGTGCAGGAGCCCACGGACTTACACTGCTTTCCCAGGCCAAAGCAGAGAGCTGGATTGGAAACAGAGCAGCTGGGACTTGAGCTGGCACCATATGGGATGCTGGTGCTGCAGGCTGCAGCTTTTACGTGCTGCAACACAGCTCTGGCCCCTGATTTCTTTTTCTTGCCTAATAACTGACTAAAATGACCAGAGCTATATTGAATAGTGATGAGATTGGGCATCCTTGTCTTGTTTCTGTTTCTAAGTGGAAATGCTTCTAGATTTTCCCCAGCTAATATGATGCTGGATGTGGGTTTCTCATTTCTTGCCTTGATTGTGTTAAAGTATGTTCCATCTGTCTTCAGTTTGCTTAAAGTTTTTATCATGAAAAGATATCATTTTATCAAATGTTGCTTTGCATCTGTTGAGGTAATCAAATTGTTTTATTCTCAATTTGTTAATGTGATGTATCACATTTATTGATTTGTATATGTTGAACCATCCTTGTATCCCCAGTATAAATCCCTCTTGGTACAGATGAATGATTTTTTGATGTGTTGTTGGATTTGATTAGCTAGTGTTTTGTTGAGGACGTTTGCATCTTTATTCATCAGGGATATTGGTTTGTAGTTTCCTTCTTTTGTTTTATATTTCTCTAGGTTTGAAATTAGGTTAATGCTACCCTCATTTATGAGGAAGGGTTCCCTCCCTTTAAATTTTTTGAATAGTTTAAGAATAACTGGCCATAGGCTTACCTTAAAAGTTTGGTAGAATTCATCAGTGAAGCCATGGGGTCCTGGGCTTTTTTTTTTTTTAAGATTTATTTTTATTTATTTGAAAGACAGAGTTACTGAGAGAGGTCGGTCAGTCTTCCATCACTCCCCAAATTACCAACACATCCAGAGCTGAGCCGATCCGAAGTCAGGAGCTAGGGGCTTTTTCTGAGTCTCCCATGTGGGTGTAGAGGCCCAAGGACTTGGGCCATCCTCTACTACCTTCCTAGGCTATAGTAGAGAGCTGGATTGGAAGAGGAGCAGCCGGGACTAGAACCGGAGGACATATGGGATGCTGGCCCTTCAGGCTAGGGCTTTAGTCCACTGAGCCACAGTGCCGGCCCTGGTCTTAGGCTTTTTTAGACTTGTGTATTTGGTAATTTTATGGTATCCCATAGGTCCTGAATACTGTTTTAGGTCTTCTAATTTTTTCTTCTTTTTTTTTTTTTCTGACTGAGATGTTTCAAAAAACCTGTCTTCTAGATTGGATGCTCTTTTTCCTACCTCCCCAAGTCTGTTGAGACTTTCCACTGAATTCTTGTTATTTGGCTTACTGAATGTTTCTCCTTAGTTTTTTTCCAATATCCCTGTCTCTTTGCAGTTTCCCAACTATGTCATGTACTTATTTCCTTGTTACATTTACTTGTTTCTCTGTTTCTGACTAACCTTACAGTTATGCTTTTGAATTCTTTTCTAGTAATTTCATCAATCTCACAGTCCAATATTAATGTATTATTATATTCCTTTTGGAGATTCTTATTGTTTTCCTTGTTCATGTTTCTTGGATTTCTACATTGATTTTTGTGTACCTGTGAATTTTCTTGTACTATCTTCTGTGGAGCATTTTTTGTTTGTTTGACAGTATTAATCCTGTAAATGTGCCTCTGGTGCTTGATTGTAAGCCTAAGGCTTACATTTGTGTTCCAGGGATGTGTGCTAGGTGGGGCCAGGGAGTTCTGGCCACCTTTTGTGGTTGGAGCAAGAGTCCAGAGTGACACCCATCACGGGTGTGTGAAGCACCTCTGGCTACAGTCAGTTGGGGGAGGAGATATTGGAGCCAGCTAATGTGTTTACAATCCTTGCCCTTCTCTGTGTCAGGGTGAACCAGCTGATTTACAGCCTAGAGTGAGATCATGGTGCCACTGCACTCCACGCATCAGGCACTTGCAGCGTACAGAGCACTGAGCCTCTCTGCATTGCGTCCCCCGATCTCTCTGGGATATCCGTCTCTAGCTTGCAGGGAGCTCTTAGTCTCCACAGCCCAACTGGGCAGGTGCCCAGGAACCCCACTGCAAACTGCTGCTCTCTCAGCTCTGTGGCCTATGCCTAGAACTCTCACAGTCACAGGGTGTAGTGGATCTGCTCTCTGCCCTGCAAGCTACTGTGTTTCAGGCCCCAGCATCTCTGGCCTCAGTGGGACTACCTGCTGTTTTTAAATCAGAACAGAGTTCTTGTGCGACTTCACCACAGCAAATTGAGTTGGTGCTTTGTTGATTTGAGAGGAAGGAGGCAGCTTGTCCTCCTTTCACTAAGCAAAGTAGTTGCTCAGACCCCGACAACTCCCCAGGTTGTATTCATAGCTAGTAGGGACCATGGTATTCTCTTTCAGTCAGAGCTGCCAGTGGCAGGGACAGGGACTGTGCCAGCCTGAGAAGCCTCTTCCCAGCTCACCTTGGCTGGATCGTGCTTCCCAGCTGGGAGCTGGCTTGTAGAAGCAGGAGTGGTGGACAGTGAAGAGCATGTGTGTCCTCCCTCTTTGATGTTCCACCAAGTCTCTGTTCTGTTCTGTCTGATCTGTACTGAAAATTTCTCTCAGTCAGTTCTCTGGGAACATGGCCTCCTTTTGTTTTTCTGGTATCTGTGGCTGAGGTCAGTGTGGCTTCTCACTATTCAGGCATCTTGGATTCTCTGGGACAATTTTCTTGATGTCTTTCTTACCTTGCGCTACTTCTGTTGCCATGCTTTCTGGCCCTTCACATCTAAAACATCAGGTTACTTGTCAGTGAATTCTCTAGGAATGCCAGTGAATCCCTAACCCAACTATGTAGAAAAATCACCTTGATCACCTTGAAGCTTATTTTTTTTTAACTTTTACTTAATAAATATAAATTTCCAAAGTACAGCTTATGAATTACAATGGCCTCCCCCCCCATAACTTCCCTCCCACCTGCAACCCTCCCCTTTCCCTCTCCCTCCCCACTTCCATTCACATCAAGATTTATTTTCAATTCTCTTTATATACATAAGATCAATTTAGCATATATTAAGTAAAGATTTCAACAGTTTGCACCCACACAGAAACACAGTGTAAAATACTGTTTGAGTACTACTTATAACATTAATTCACAATGTACAACACATTAAGGACAGAGATCCCACATGAGAAGGAAGTACACAGTGACTCCTGTTATTGACTTAACAAATTGACACTCTTGTTTATGGCACCAGTAATCACCCTAGGCTCTTGTCATGAGTTGCCAAGGCTATGGAACTATTTTGAGTTCGCCGACTCTGACAAGGCCATAGTCAAAGTGGAAGTTCTCTCCTCCCTTCAAAGAAAGGTATCTCCTTCTTTGATGACCTGTTCTTTCCACTGGGATCACACTCACAGAGATCTTTCATTTAGGTGTTTTTTTTTTTTTTTCCAGAGTGTATTGGCTTTCCATGTCTAAAATACTCTCATGGGCTCTTCAGCCAGACCTTAAAGCTTTTTAAATACACAGATTCTTAGACAAGTCACAGACCCACAGAATTTCTATGAGTGGAGCCTAGAAATACATATTTTTGATAACAGTTTTATTGAGTTATAACTCACACACCATAAAATTCACCCTTTCAGTACAGTCAGCAGCTTTTAGTGTATTCATAAAGTTCTGTAACCATCACCATTACCTCTACACTTGTAAAAGAAATCTCATCCTTTTTGTCAGTCATTCTCTGTTCCTTCTCCCCCATCGTCTGCAAACATTGATGGGCTTTTATGTCTCTGAATTTGCCTAGTTAAAGGAAATTGTGTAGTAACTGGCTATGTAACTTTCACGAATCATAATGTTCATGGTTCCTGGGTATTGTGGCTTGACTCACTTCTTCATTCACTTTTATTGTAAGTAATATTCCATTGTATGAGTGCATCACATTTTGTTTATTTTTTCAACAGTTGATGTATATGTGGGTTCTTTTCATTTCTTGAATAATGGTGCCATGAACATTTGTGTACAGGTTTTCATGTGGATATATCTTCTTACTTCTTTTTGAGAATATAGCCAGAAGTAGGATTATTGAGTCAAATGGTAACTGTATATTTAACTTTTTAAGGAATTGTTTCCAATGTTACTGTACTATTCTGCATTCTCACCAGAAGTGAGTATGGAAGTTTCAGTTTCTCCATATCCTTGTCAACATTTGTTACTGTGTTTTTCATTATTGTCACTCTAGGAGGTGTGAAATGATAACTTATTATTGTTCTGATTTGCATTTCTTTAAGGATGATGTTGAGCATCTCTTCACGTGCTTATAGGCTGCATGTAAATGTAGAGGTTATTTATGTATATATATACATCTTGTTAGGAGAATAATCCATTGAAATCATTTGTCAGCTGAGAGCTCAGTCTGACCCTTCCACATGGGCACCAGGGACCCAAATACGTGAGCGATGATCTGCTTCCCATGGTGCACAGTTGGCAGGACCTGAGACTTAAACTAGGCATTCTGATACGGGATGCGGGCATCTTTTTAATTTTTTTGGTGTGTAAATGGTTGCTTTAAATCATGTATTGCAGATACAATTCTAATAAAATAATGATACTTTCCTCTTTCCTTTAACTTTCTGTCCCTCCCTCCTCTGTCTTCCTTTCTTTTTTTCTTTTATTTTTGCAATAACATGCCTACAATTTATTTTATAATCACATACTTAATGCTTAACAAAATATTGTGTTCAGCAAGTAAATGACCAGTGTTTCACAGGAATATAGAAATGGGCTATAAAATATAATCAATTCATAGGAGGTCAGTTTTACTCTTATGCATTCAGGATATTTTTATAATCTGTATATGAGCTAAGAGAAATTAGAAAAAACATAATGATATCTGTCATTTGGAATCTGGCTTATTTCACTATGCATAATGGTCTCCAGTTGCATTCATTTTGTTGAAAAATACAGGATTTCATTCTTTTTTTTATGGCTGAGTAGTATTCTGTCATGTGTATAAACCACATTTTCTTTATGAAGTCATAGTTGATGGGCATCTGCATTGATTCATATGTTACCCATTGTGAATGGAACTGCTGGTAACATGGAGGTAGAGATAACTCTTTCATATGCTGATTTCATTTCTTTAGGGTAAATTCCCAGGAGTGGGATGGCTGGGTCAAATTGTAGATCTGTTTTCAGATTTCTAAGGAATTCCCATGCTGTTTTCCATAGTGGTTGTACTAGTTTATGTTCCCATCAGCAGTGGATTAGGGTACCTTTTTCTTCACATTCTCACCAGCATTTGTTATTTTCTGATTTTATTTTTTGACAGGCAGAGTTAGACAGTGAGAGAGAGACAGAGAGAAAGGTCTTCCTTTTTGTTACTTAACCCCTAAAATGGCCGCTATGGCCGGCGTACTGCGCCAATCCTATCCAAAGCTAGGAGCCAGGTGCTTCTTCCTGGTCTCCCATGCAGGTACAGGCCCAAGGGCTTGGGCCATCCTCCACTGCACTCCTGGGCCACAGCAGAGAGCTGGAATGGAAGAGGGGAAACCGGGACAGAATCTGGTGCCCCAACCAGGACTAGAACCTGGGTGCTGGTGCCGCAGGCGGAGGATTAGCCTAGTGAGCCATGGTGCCGCCCTATTTTCTGATTTTTTAATGATAGCCATTCTAACTGGGGTGAGATGAAATCTCATTGTGGTTTTGTTTGCATTTCTCGATGGCTAGAGATCCTGAGTACTTTTTTCATGTGCCTATTGGTCATTTGTATTTCATCATTTAAAAAATGCCTGTTCATGACCTTTGGCCGTTTCTTAACTGGATTATTTGTTTTGTTGTTGTTGAATTTCTTGTATAGTTTGCAAATATTTTCTCCCATTCTGTCATTTGCCTCTCCTCTTTTTTGAATGTTTCCTTTGCTGTGCAGGATCTTCTTTGCTTGATATAATTCCATTTGTCTATTTTTTGCTTTTATTGCCTATGCTTCTGGGTCTTACCCAAGAAATCTTTGTCTGTACCACTGCCTCGCAGTGTTGCCACCATGTTTTACTCTTGGTGGTTTCAGGTCTTAGTTTTAGATCCTTTATCCATTGTGAATTTTTATTTATTTATTTATTTATTTATTTATTTATTTTTTGACAGGCAGAGTGGACAGTGAGAGAGAGAGACAGAGAGAAAGGTCTTCCTTTGCCGTTGGTTCACCCTCCAATGGCCGCTGCGGCCGGCGCACCGCGCTGATCCAATGGCAGGAGCCAGGTACTTATCCTGGTCCCCCATGGGGTGCAGGGCTCAAGTACTTGGGCCATCCTCCACTGCACTCCCGGGCCACAGCAGAGAGCTGGGCAACCGGGACAGAATCCGGCGCCCCGACCGGGACTAGAACCCGGTGTGCTGGCGCTGCAAGGTGGAGGATTAGCCTAGTGAGCCATGGCGCTGGCCAGATCCTTTATCCATTGTGAACTGATTTTTGTATACTAAGTCAGGCAAGGATCTTATTTCTTCTTCTTCTTTTTTTTTTTTTTTTTTTTTGCAGGCAGAGTTAGTGAGAGAGAGAGAGAGAGAGAGAGACAGAGAGAAGGGTCTTCCTTCCATTGGTTCACCCCTGAAATGGCCGCTACGGCTGGTGCGCCCAAGTGATCCAAAGCCAGGAGCCAGGTGCCCCCTCCTGGTCTCCCATTCGGGTGCAGGGCCCAAGCACTTGGGCCATCCTCCACTGCCTTCCCGGGCCACAGCAGAGAGCTGGACTGAAAGAGGAGCAACTGGGACAGAACCGGTGCCCCAACCGGGACTAGAACCCGGAGTACTGGTGCTGCAGGCAGAGGATTAGCCTAGTGAGCCACGGCGCCAGCCAGCAAGGGTCTTATTTCATACTTCTGCATGCAGAGATTCAATTTTCCCAACATCATTTGTTAAAGAGACTGTCCTTTCTTCAGGGATTAATTTTAGCTCATTTGTCAACGATTAGTTTATTGTGAATGTGTGGATTGATTTCTGGGTTTCAGTTCTGTTCCATTGGTCTGCACATCTATTTTTGTGCCCATACCAACTGTTTTGATTACAAGCGCCCTGTAGGGTAGTCTTGAAGACTGGTACTCTGATACATATGACATTGTGTTTGTTTAAGATTGCTTTAGCTAAAAGGGTTCTTCTCTTATATTTCCTTATAAATTTTAGGGATGATTTTTCTAAATCTGAAATGAATGTCCTTTGTATTTTGTTTGGGAATCTGTAAATTTTTTTGTGCAGTATGGACATTTTGATGATGTTATTTTTTTCTAATCCAGGAACATGGAAGATTTTTGCATTGTTTTGTGGCTTTTTCTATTTCTTACTTTAATGTCTTATAATTTTCATTGTAGAAATCTTTCTCATAATTAATTTTTTTAGCTATTGTTAGTTTGATTAATTTTACAAGTTTTTCCTCAGCCATGGCATTGTTTGTGTATACAAATGCTACTGATTTTTGTGTTTTGGATTTATATTCTGCAGCTTTTCCAAACTCTCTTATGAGTTGCAATGGTCCCTTAGTGGAGTCATTTAGTTCTCTTACATGCAGAATCATGTCATCTGTAAATAAGGATAATTTGGCTTCCTCTTTCCCAATTTGTATCCCTTTCATTTCTTTTTTCTTGTCTCTGACTCTGACTAAAACTTCCAGAACTATACTGAAAAGAAATGACAAGAGTGGGCACCCTTCTCTGGCTCAGGATCTAGCCAGAAATGCTCACAGCTTTTCCTAATTTAATATGAAGCTGATTGTGGGTTTGTCATACATATATTCCCTGATTGTGTTGAATTATGTTCTTTTTATATCTAATTTTCTTAAGTTTTTTTTTAATGAAAGGATGTTGTATTTATCAAATGCTTTCTCTGCATCTATTGAGATAGTCATATGTTTTTTATTCTTCAATGTGTCTATGTGATATATCATGTTTTTTGATATGTGTGTGTTGAACCATCCATGTGGAATACCAACATCTTAACTGCTGTATCAAATACCGTCTCAGGCTATTTATTTTTAATTATTGTGTTGCAAGAGTCCAGGTTTTTGAAAACAAGAGCACTTTTATGATTAGCATACTTCCTGGCTCTGTTTCCACCATTTAATTGGGCATAGACTTTAAATGTGTATAGGCAACCCCAATGTGTTTATTCTAGATACACTGCTGTATGCCAGGCCCTGACACCCCACCTTAGTAGCTGCAGTTTTGTGTGGGTATACGCACAATAAGCAGCTCTGCAGTGTCATTTCTTGTATGACGTGGCACCTTTACTGGACACTGGCGGCTGTCATAGGTTTGCACTGATAACAAGCTATTTCCAGAACTAGTACCTGAAGACATGTTTCATACAGATATTCTAAATATTTTTACCCATGTACTATTCTAAAGTGTACTCATTTGTATCTTACATATTACAAGTCTACATATTCTGATATTCCACTCTCTTATGATAGCCCTTTAATCTCATGTTCCGATAAAATGACTTGAGTTTCCATCCCGTATGCTGAGGAATCTGATTTTCTCTCCTCTGCGTTATCTAGAACCACTTTTCCTCAGTATAAAGGCACTTCAAATAGATCATAGAATGATAAAATTAAGCAATAAATTTGTTTCATTGCAAAACACTTTGAAATCCATGCATATGTTTTTAAAAATAATATTCACATCCTGTGATATTTTAGATACTATTCATTTTCTGTGAACTTTTTGAATACCTTTGTATGTGTGCATTTAAAATTATTTTGCAGTGAAGTTAATATTTTAATTCCACTTTTCTATGAACATTTTTAAAGAATTCTAGTGTACTTTAGAAAAGCTGTGGCATTTCTGACCTTCACATATTATCAATATCTCTGTCCTCCCTCTGTGGGAAGATTATTTTTTGCTCTGTTGAGGAAATACGTGTATCTTTTTCACATGGCTGGTTTTGGCTGATAAAATGTGAAAGGAATGGTATGTGCTACTTCCTGTAGCTTTGCATCATTCTCTCTTCTCTCTGCCAAGAGATGACGATTGCTGTTCCAAACGCTGATTCGTGATGGCTCTGTCTGGTGGTCCCAAGCTTAAAACTCATAATAATGTGAAGAATATCTGTATGCCAATCTGAAATGCACGCTAACATGAGAGAGAAGTACAGATTTGCTTTTCTACACTACTGGTAATTTGAAGTTATTTATCGTCACAGTGTGTCTTAGTACCTAAAACAATGCCTGATGTTCATTGCATACTTGATGAATTAATAAGTGTGCTCTCCAGGAATCTCAAATCAGAACACTCTTGTTCTGCGTCTCTTCAGTGTGTCACGTGCCAGTGAGTTTGTCACACAAGATGAAGATGCAACGTTGTTTTCAAGTGTCCATTTTTCTGCAAGTGAAAAAGACTTTTTTTTTTTAAATTAAAATATGCATGTACCATATGGAACAGAACAGAAAACTCACAGGAATTTTGAAAATGCAGTTTCACCTAAGTTTCATGACAGATGACATCCGTTTCAGGCTTTTTCTAAAACTTCTTGGATAGTTTGAGAAGCCGGAGATTCTCTGACCTTGATCCTGTCCTCTGTGAAACAGTGTTTAGAGAAAGCAGACGTGTCAAGGGTTAGGTGGTGGTAACAGCAGTGGACCAGGAGCCAGCAGTCCTGGGCTCTAGCCCTTGCTTTGCTACTCAACTAACAGGAGTCTGTCAATAACAGCCCTACGACGAGACGTACTAACTCCTGCTGTCTGCCACAGTGGATCTTCTGGAGTAATAATACATTTGGAAGTACTTTGAAAAGTATTAAGCTTTGTTATTCTAATTGAAAAGTGGTATGAAATTCTTGTCATCTTTTCAAATTTGGAGATTTTTGTTTATATTCAAATTCCACTGGGTGGCAGTATTTCACTTGTACTCTGCTGTAATTTTTACTGTTTGTATATATAATCTCTCAGAAAAGAATTTAATCACCATTTTAAATGATTACCTTATTCGCTCCCAAAATTGTCTTTCTCCTGTCTCATTCCATACGGTCCCTTCCTCCTCAACAATTAAGAAAAAACAATTCTCATTCATTTTCAAAAGATTTATTAAAGCATCTGTGAGGGCAGTTTCCCTAAAACTTTCCAATTTATCCACAATTCCTTCTTAATTGAGAAGAATTATTAGTTAGCTTAATTTTGCTGAGACGTGAGCAAATTGTTCTGATGTGGATGATTAAAATTAAAATCACCTACAAAAGATATTGCAATTGGCTTTTCATGAAGGCTTTAATAACAACATTTTCAGGAGCCGGCGCTGTGGCTTACTTGGTTAATCCTCCACCTGCGGTGCTGGGATCCCATATGGGCACCGGGTTCTAGTCTCAGTTGCTCCTCTTTCAGTCCAGCTCTCTGCTGTGGCCCGGGAAGGCAGTGGAGGATGGCCCAAGTGCTTGGGCCCTACACCTGCATGGGAGACCAGGAAGAAATACCTGCTCCTGGCTTTGGATCGGGGTAGCTCCGGCCGTGGCGGCCGTTTGTGGGGTGAACCAATGGAAGGAAGACCTTTCTCTCTCTCTCTCTCTCTCTCTCTCTCTCACTGTCTAACTCTGTCAAATAAAAATAATAACCTTTTCAGTATATTCATGTAGATGTTTTTGACTGATAATGCCCACTATACCTGTTTTATTCTGTACATCAAAAGATCATGGCATGATTGTTACACTGCGATGTTTATGACGTTTATGACATGTTTGAGAAACACTTTCTCATGTTTCCATATCAGTGTACTTCATGTCCTAGAATTAATTCCTAGAGAATTAAATCTGCAGAATGAGTTAAGTAAGAACAATATACTTGTAAAGCTGTGTTCATGTTAAGGATTCAGTGCGAGTGAGGGCAAAGGTGTATTGTAGTCATCTTGCTGTGTACACTTATTCTGCAAGTGTTCACGTGTAAAGAGCCCATTGATACAGATTTTCTTTAAAAAGATTTATTTATTTCAAAGGCAGAGTGACAGAGAAATCTTCCATCTGCTGGTTCTCCCCTACCCCCTGCCCCAAAATGGCTGCAATAGCCAGGGCAGTTCCAGCCCAAAGCAGGAGACAGCAAATCTGTCTGGGTCTCCCACAGGGGTTCCCAGGGGCCAGGCATTTGGACGATCTTCCACTGCCTGATGCATTAGCAGGAAGCTGGATTGGAAGCAGAACTGACAGGATTCAAACAGGCATTCTGATATGGGATGCAGGCATGGCAAGCAGTGGCACCACAATGCCTGCTCCTATCGATGCAAATTTTTTTTTAATTTAAAAAAATTTTTTTTGACAGGCAGAGTGGACAGTGAGAGAGACATAGAGAAAGGTCTTCCTTTGCCATTGGTTCACCCTCCAATGGCTGCTGCGGCTGGCACGCTGCGGCCGGCGCACCGCGTTGATCCGATGGCAGGAGCGGGTGCTTCTCCTGGTCTCCCATGGGGTGCAGGGCCCAAGCACTTGGGCCATCCTCCACTGCACTCCCTGGCCACAGCAGAGAGCTGGCCTGGAAGAGGAGCAACCGGGACAGAATCTGGCGCCCCGACTGGGACTAGAACCCAGTGTGCCGGCGCTGCAAGGTGGAGGATTAGCCTATTGAGCCACGGCGCCGGCTCAATGCAAATTTTAAATAATTATATTTTGTATAAGAAAAATATGGCAGCTTTGGAAAATTATGCTTGTTAAAGTATTTGTAAAGCTTGATATAGATAGAGGAAATACTCTCATTTTGAAAAACATGAAATTTTGTGGAGAATTTTAATTGTTTTGTGCCAAATAAGTCTGCTACTTTCGTGGAGAAAAAGAATGTCTGAAGTTAAGTTGATATGCTATTGACAGTTTCATATATTTCTCTTATGGTCATAATTATGAACCACATTTTCTCATACAGGTAATGATAAGCTGTGTACACTATTTGTATAAGCATTAAAGAGACTTTATGAGGAAGATAATAGTTCTTCACTGGTTCACAAATAATCCTAGGAAGCACATAAAATAAAATCCCTTATACTTCCCCATTACATATTTTTTTAACCATTACATACTTTTGAAGTAAATTTAGAAATTTCTTTTGTTCTATTTGAACAAGGACAAAAAGGAGGAACGCTGGGTGTATATTAGTTTTAGCAAAAGACTTTGGAAAAATCTTACAGTTTTCATGCACAAATTAGAAAGCAAAATTGACTGGCTAGCAGATTAGATAGACACTTTGCAAGTTAAAAACTTGACACAGAATGCTGTTATTAATAAGTCAGTGGGAACATAATGTGAGAATAAGTAGCAAGTCTAGTAACCCTTGAACTAGGTCTTCCCCTGCTCAGTCTTTAATGAGTGACTTAGAGAAACGTGCCTATCAAATTTGCTGTTAAGATAAAATTGAGAGAGGTAGCTGATATTTTGTTTGAGAGAAACAGTATTCAAGATATTGTATACTTTAAAAGATTGAAAACTGCCATGAGGAAGAGGGAGAGAGGGAGAGAGGGAGAGAGAGAGAGGGAGAGAGGGAGAGAGGGAGGGAGACAGGTTATTTGGTTCTTGGTTGAACTGGCCTGCATAACCTCTCTGTTATAACACAGAATCTCTTCATTCTAATCTAAGACATACCTTCCTCAAATGCCTTCTCTTCCAATTTGCTAGTGTCTCTGCCCCAAAAGCATCTCTTATGACACTGTCATCTTATTTCCTCCAGTTGGCTTGCCCTCACCCAACACCCTCACTTCCCTGTTCACTCTTCAGTGATCCACAGTATGGGGTCTGCCTTCAATATCCCCATGAAAAACCTTTCAGTGATGCTATTTTGTAACTGGAATGTCCATTTTTCATCGTTGTTTTCCTGCTTGCAGTATTTACTGATATCAGTTATTCTGTCTCTTTTGTGGGTTCTGGAATTCTCTTCTCCTGGAATGCAGGAGCGTAAGTTCATGGGCTCAAGATTCAGATCCAGTCTCCATTGCAGGTTAGACAGTCACCCCACAGTATCCATGGGAAAATGATTCCAGAGTTCCTTTGGATTCCACAATCTTTGGATGCTCAAGCCCATTATATAAAGTGATCTACTATTTCCATGCAACCTATACTCATTTCACCATATACTTGAGATCATGTCTGATTATCTCTCTTTTTTTTTTTTTTTTTTTTTTTAAGGGTTACAACCTTTATTAAAAGTAAATGTAGTATAATATGTACAGGGGCACATGGTGCCAATTTTATTTGCAGATACAGTATTCCAACTCAAGTTTATAAGTTACACCTTGGCCACAGCCTTGGCTAAGTCTTGAACCAGTGCAGAATTCAGCTGGGCTAGAGTGCTGATCTTAGCATGCTTAGATGTGGCATACTTGTTCTTGATGGTCATGTGCTTCGTAAGCCCACGATTCACCATCACTATATTCTTCGCCAGGTGCTGCATGACAGGAAGGAGAGCTTCCTCGGTGTATGACAGGTAATGCTGTAGGGTTGGCGTCCATTCACCATTATCAAGAATTTTCAGTGCTAAGCAAAAGGCTCCTGCTGCAATCTGAGAAGGAGGAAAGTGCACCATGTCATAGTCCAGCATAGTCAGTTCCATCAGGTATTTGGCCAAAGTATGCTGCTCAACATCAACCTCTCCGATCTTAGATGCTCTCCGAAGGAAGTGTAAGGGGAGAGGGCGACCCAGGCCAAAGTTTAAAACTCTGAGAATCTTCATTTCCATCTGTCTGATTTGGTGCTTAGTGTAGGTGTTGTTAGTCACAAAAGCAAAGTCACCAATTTCTGGAGGGTACATTTCTTCATATTTGCTTGCAATAAACATGGCAGTGACACCAACCAGCTGCAGCATCTTCTTGGGCACACAATTGTCCTGCATGAACCGATCAATTATGGAAACAGTCATGTACATGGTCTCCTGCAGCAGCCTGAACTTCATCTGAACCTGGACTAGCCAGTCGATTAGGATGGCCCTCATGTTTCCAGTGACTTCCCGACCCAGGAGGTATTTCGGTCTGACTGATTGCTCTTCCTCAAGCTGTCGCAGGTATGCATAGATATCCTTCACATATTCGCTACAAAGGTTTGGATCAGCCCCATCCTCTGCGTCCACATCACTCACTGCAAGAATTACATCCGAGAATGCCTGACACAGATACTCCTCTGCAGGCGCACATGCGGACGTCTCCATTGGGCTTGGGGAGGGAGTATCAACCAGAATCGGCTCAGGCGAGAGTTTTTCTTCTTTAACAGGCTCAGCTTCGGCCTCGGGCTCCGGCTCTGGCTACGGCTCAGATGCCGGTACAGTCACCGTTTCCAAAGGTTTAGGGAGTTTTTTAGCAGGGATTTTCCCAGTAGGTAGAGTTTTGGCTTCCTTCTTCAGAGGCACTTTGGCCTGGAGCTGCTCGCTGACTTTGTTACCAATGTCTCCCAGGGCCGTTCTGGGCCTCAGCCCGGGCTTGCAGGCTGCAGCGGTGGCCACAGGCACACGCTTGGCGCCTGCCATGGTCATCTTCCCCTTGTTTTCCACGTTAATTTTCGTGTTCCTGGTGACGCGGAGCGCCATGGCTTCCTCCTCGACAGGCGGCGGGCGGCGGGCACACGCAGCACACCGGAGGCCCCGACCCGTCGCGGACCAGAAGCCTCCACAAGCCAACAGCCGGCCGTTCCTGCGCAGCACGCCCCATGTCTGATTATCTCTAATACCTGATACAATGTAAATGCTATGTGAAGAACTGTTACGCTGTATTATTTAAGGAATGGACAAGATGAAAAGTCTGTACATGTTTATTACAGATGCAGTGATACAATTTTTCTCAAATATTTTCCATCTGAGTTTGGTTGAATCTGTATATTATGGAACCTATGGACTTAGAGGGATGGTCGTTCTACTTACTGGTTGTAAACAGAAATGAGAAAATCATTAAGTATCCTCTGCCTGTTTTCTCATTTTCAAGAAAGGGCTAATAGTACTGTCTGATTCACAGGATTGTTCTAAGGAAATTCAATTAAATAACTGATTAAAAGCATTTAGCAGAAAACCTACTTCAGCTGGTGTTCAATAACTCAATAATAGCTCTTAACTGTTACTCTTTCTTCTCTGCCTATCCTTCTAGTGTATTTGTAAAACTGTACCCTGATGAGGCAAGTATTTTATAGCAGCAGGTTAAGATGCTGCTTGGGATGCCCGCATCACATACTGGAATGCCACTTTTAGTCCTGACTGCTCCACTTCTGATCCAGCTCCCTACTAATACACCTGGGAAGGTAGTGTATTATGGTCCAAGTGCTTGGGTTCCTGCCCACCATGTGCGAGACCCAAATAATGTTCTGGGCTGCTGGCCTAGCCCCAAATGCTGAAGCCATTTAAGGAATGAGCCAGCTGATGAAAGACACCTCTGTTTCCCCACAACCCCACACATCTCTCTTTCTGTTTCTCTGTCCCCACCTCTCTATATCTATATCTATATCTATCCCTTTAAATAAATAAATATTTTATTAAAAATCCTATATGCTGACTTGCAACACAGGTATACTACGAGGCACTCAAATTATTTTAACAAAAGCTTTGTTCAGTCTGATATTTTTCAAGACAGGAATATAACAACAGTAACTCCACATGGGCCCATGTGTTCCCAAATAAGACCATTGATTTTCTCCATAACTCACTTTAGTACAAATTCTGGCCAGTCTCTGACCAAACCAGGCTACTTCACCCTAAAACTGAAACTAAAATTCTCAAATCTTTTCTCTTTGAACTGTTTTCCATAAAAATTTCTCTTATTTTCTCTACTTTCATAAAATAACTTATTTATTCAAATACAAGTGTTGATTTTTGTTAATTTCTTCTTGGTTTATTCTTACACTTGGGATACTGTTAATATATTTAAATAAATATGCAGTTGAATATTTTTCCATTGGTTACTTTGAATTGAAAGAGATAGGAACATGCAATTCCTAAGGAGATATCATTTATCCTCCTCTATTATTTTCAGGAGAGAGATGATGCGTTCCATCCTCTCTATCATCATTTATGGCTTGACTAGAGCTTGTTTCTCCCCACCCTCATTAGCTAATAAAATCCTGATTTGTTTAGGTGGTGGTGGGATCAATCATTGGTCTAGTCAGTTGTGGTAATCTCATTCCTCATGGCTAGCAGGTGGTTTAAAGATGTCCGTGTCATCTCATTGTGGCTGATGAGATGCAGGAAGTCTTCATGGTAAGGCTTCTAGGAAAGCTTTTGCTTTTCTCATGAAAAGGCTCAGCTGGTATGGCCCTTCACCCTTCTTCATGGGTAGGATCCAGACCTGATGCCCAGAGTTCACACTCTGAATGTGAGATGACAAACATGATGACACCGTCAGAGTGCCCAGAATGCCAAAGCAACATTTAGAAAGAGCTTGGTATTGACTAGTTCTGGACTGCCTGGCATTGTACCTCTTGTGTGAGACAGAGCCTTGTAGTTCTTTAAGTCACTGTTTCTCTGTTGCATGCCACCAGGTATAGTCCTAGGAAAAACAAAATCCTTCTTCAACTATTTCTTGTGTATGTGACATTTATGATTATGGCAACTTTTAAGATAGCTTGCTAATTGCTAGTATTAAATAAACTCTTTTACTTTCAGACTATAATGTCTCATTGAAAAGATTAAAAACAATCTGGCTTCACAATTTCATAAACAAGTTCACCTTTAAAAATTCTATTTGACCACTCTATCCTCTATTTAAATTAGCTATCCCTGTCCAATTTCTTTCCAGTAACTAGGCCAGTAACTATATGATATTCCTTTCACCTATATACCCATAATATTTCTAAATAATTTATTTTCATGGAAGAAAATAAAGCATGAAACCATCAGAGATGGTTTTCACAGCAGAATTTTATCCACTCAGGGAATGTTTTATTAAATTATTCAGTCTGCAGAGAAAAATCTCAATTGAGGAGCTATTTCATGCCAAAACATTAAATAACTATGTAATCGCCCAAATGCATGTTTTCCTGGACTAACAAGATGAAGATGGAGTTAAGTGTAAAATAATTCTCAATGTTCCGAAGAATTCCCAAGGTGAGTATGGTCATTTTAGACTTTCTAAATCTGAATGGTAAGACATTTTGAGATGTCACTACCTGGGAAGCTTTTCTCCTTCTATCATAGCATTATTTGTGTATGTAAGACACACAGATAGATGATGTGGGAACTTTTATGTAGGCTTCAAGCTCTGTCAATGAAGTAGAGAAATCTGGTTAGAAATTTTTGCTTTCCATAATGAGTCTAATACTAATACAGACATTTTATCTATTTTTGCAGTAGGATTTATGTTTAGGCAATGAAACACAAATTTCTAGTCAATTCTGAGAGTGCTGAGAGAGAAAAAATGACCTGCCAATTTGGAAACACCAACAAAAGTCTAGACACTGCTGTAAAAATGGTTTTAATGACAGTGCAGAAACTGACATTAAAAATTACTAGGATAATTAAATCAAAATGTATTAAACACATGAATAAACATCTCTGCATGTGACATAGAAAGTAAATGCAGCATCCAGCAAATATTTCCAGTTATGCATAGATGGAGCCTTTACTAGGCTGATCTTTTTGTAGAATCCCTGGAGTCTTGGCATAATTAGCTACAGAAAGATTTGGTCACTTAAATCAGGGGGTCAAATATTTTGGTTTCTCTTCAGATTATCATCACATTGAATGAATCACTAACATCTGGTGCTTTAAGCCAAGTCCTTTGGAGAACAATTCAAGTTTCAGATTTTTCTTCAAAAATTATTTTAAGGGAGCTCTGTTATTTTGTTTCATTTTAAATAGAAGCATAGTATCATGGAGATAACATTATTTGGGTTGTGTTTTTCAGAGAGTCTTCTGTCTTTGAGATACCACTGTGAGGTGTGTTCATGAAAATCATTAATTAATGCAATTTTCACATTTAAAAATACACTTTCTTAAATGATAGAGTTGTGAGTAATTAGTAATTGTGTTCTCTATTTTTAAAGTCTACTTTTCCATGAATCTAATGGTTCTTGATTTAGATGTTGTAATTTGGATTCCTATGGGCTAATAGATTGTTCCTCTACCCACTGAAGTGAAAAAAAGTCTCTCTTAATAATTCTACCTCACAATGATACAACATTCTTCAATTTCCTCCAGTTTCAATCTTCTGTATTCAGGTAGACATGACAAATCTATCATAGTTTTCATTCTCAGTGAGTCAGTTGCTCCTTTGATTCTTTTTTTTTTTTTTTTTTTTTTTTTTTTGACAGGCAGAGTGGACAGTGAGAGAGAGAGACAGAGAGAGAAAGGTCTTCCTTTGCCGTTGGTTCACCCTCCAATGGCCGCCGCTGCAGCCGGCGCACCGCGCTGATCCTGGCAGGAGCCAGGAGCCAGGTGCTTTTCCTGGTCTCCCATGGGGTGCAGGGCCCAAGCACCTGGGCCATCCTCCACTGCACTCCCTGGCCATAGCAGAGAGCTGGCCTGGAAGAGGGGCAACCGGGACAGAATCCGGCGCCCCAACCGGGACTAGAACCCGGTGTGCCGGCGCCGCTAGGTGGAGGATTAGCCTATTGAGCCACGGCGCCGGCTGCTCCTTTGATTCTTAGTACATGGAAAATGACATTTGAGATGAAATCTATTTGCAAAACTTAGATATTCTGTCTGGATATCAGTTATATAGTTTTAAAACTATTTTCACAATGCAGTTTTGATTCAATACCTAATTTCTTAATCAGCAAAGGTCCACACACTGTGAGAGTCAGGTTTTCTGCTTTATGTGCCCTCAGCATAGCACAGGGCTGCATATGTAACAGATTGTCAATAACACTCGATTATTAACTGAATTAAATTCTGGAATATTACACCTATATGAGTATATTGTTTCACCAGGGCTGCTATAACAAAATACCCCATAGGCTGAGAGTATTGAAAAAAAAAAAGAATTTATTTCTCACCATTCTGATAACTACAAGTCCCAGATGAGAGTGCTGGCTGATCTGGTTTCTGGTGAGGTCTGATGGACACCAACTTTTTGCTGTGTCCCCACATGGCCTTTCCTCTGTTCCAGTGGGGAGGCAGAGGTTCTGATGCCGTCTTCGTTTTGTAAAGACATCAGTTCAATTGGATTAGGGCCCCACCTGAGAGTTTCATTTAACCTTACTAACATCCCTAATAGTCCCATCTCTAGATACAGGCACACTGAGTATAAGGCACCCACATAGAAATTTGGGGGAGCAGAAGTATGGCACAGCAGGACAAGCTGCTGTTTGATGCCCATTTCCCATATCAAAGTGCCTCATTTGAGTCCTTGTTGCTCTGTGCTTCCAATACACCTTCTTGCTAATGTACCTGGTAGCGGCAGATGATGACACAGTGTGTGGTCCCTGGCACTCACGTGGGAGATCCTGGATGGAATTCTTGGTTCCTGGCTTCCATTCCTGGCTTCCTAGGCCTGGCTCTTTTCATTTGTGGAGTAAACCAATATATGGAAGATTCTCTCTCTCTCTTTCCAATAAAAATTAAATAAATCTTTAAAAAATGAGGGGTACACAATTCAGTCTGTAAATAAAATAGTAATCAGTAGTAAATAACTTGAATTTTGCTTTTTCTACTCCTTTTTCCTATTTCTTCCACTAGTTTGATATAAGCCTATGTTTCACTGCTTTCTTTCTCTAATCATGGGAATTTTCTCTTATAATATTTTCTGCTCTGTGAGGTTTGGCAGGCACTAATTAAATCTCCCCTTATAAAACTTTTAGCTGGAACTTAGCAAGGCTCTTCTGGGAGTTTTCCTTAACGATCCTCTCTGGAGGCTTGGCAGATCCAAGGCTAAACTTTATTAATCACTCCTGCTGCTCCCCTTTCTGCACACCTGACGCTTACCTTTGAGAGGACCAACCCAGCACCCAGGCTGCTCAACAGCTGTCTCAAGGACTTCCACTGAATTTTTTCATTGAATTGCAAAATATGTAAATGGATTTGAGTCTGATTATTAATGAGAACAAATAATGATAGATATACTATGTATGGAGGTCTCAGCCCCACTAACTTAGATTTCTACTATAATGCAATCAATTATTGGGCTTAGGCTGAATGGCTTATTTTTTTTTACTAAAAGGATTGGAGAAGTTTACATATACAAGTGCACAGAAAGATGGGTGCTTATATATCACAGATTCCCATCTACTACTGGCCATAAAATAGGAATCCTCTATGATAATGTTTTCTGTCTTATAAGACACACACACACACACACACACACACCTATGCCAAATGTTTTATTTATGCTCAACCTACCCTGTTTGATATTTTGTTGTCTAGTTCCTCAAATTCTTGCATTCTTAACATAATAAAGAACATTTTAATATATATTTTATCTCCAAATATAATACTTGTTTGCATCATTGCTACTTGTTTGTAGTTCATCTTTTTCTGCCACTTATTTTGATTGTTATTGTTATTTTTATTGACAAATACTAATTGAATGCCTTTTGGAGTACAATGTCATATATTGATATTTGTATACAATGTGGAATGAATGCATCAAATTGCTTAACATATCCTTCACCATACTTATTTGATTTTTGTTTTGAGAACTTTGAAATTTATACTCTTAGCTGTTCTGAAATATAGATTGCATTATTATTGACTATTGTCACCCAGCTTTACAATAGATCTCAGTAACTTATTCTTGCTAACTCAAACTTTATGCCCTTTAACAAACTCTCTATTACCTTTTCCCTGCTCTTAGCCTGTGGTAAACACTTTTTTACTTGCTACTTCAAATTTTTTAATTTCTACAAACATGTGAGATCATGTTACTTGTCTTTCTGTGCCTGGTTTATTTCAACTGATGTTCTACAGGTTATTCTTG
The DNA here is from genome assembly GCF_964237555.1 of Oryctolagus cuniculus. Lineage (NCBI taxonomy): Eukaryota > Metazoa > Chordata > Mammalia > Lagomorpha > Leporidae > Oryctolagus > Oryctolagus cuniculus. Next base: position 22,673,449 of record NC_091436.1, read on the forward strand.
TCATTGCAAATAACTGGCTCTTTTTTAATGGAGGAATCCTGTTTTCTTGTGTGTATGTGCAATATTTTCTTCATTTGTTGATGGGCACTTATGTTGATTCTATACCTTGGATGTTAGAATATGGAAGTCCAGATATCTCTTTAGCATTTTGTTTTTAATTCCCTTGGATATTTACCCAGAAGTGGGATTGCTAGATTATTTGGTACTTTTATTTTCAGCACTTTATTTTCAGAAGCTACATAGCATTTTTCATAAAGATTGTGCTGATTTACATTCTGACCAACAGTGTATAAAGGTTCACTTTTTTCTATATTCTTCCCAACACTTCTTTCATCTTGTTTTTCTGAAAGATTAATTTATTTATTTTAAAAGTCAGATTCACAAGGAGAAAAGGAGAGACACACAGAGATCTTCTATCCATTGGCTCACTGCTCAGATGGCCACAGTGGCCTGCACTGGGCCAGGCAGAAGCCAGGAGATTCTTTTTTTTAATATTTATTTTATTTATTTGAAAGACAGAGTTACAGAGAGAGGTAGAGACAGAGAAAGAGGTCTTTCATCCACTGGCTCATTCCCCAGATGGCCACAACGGCTGGAGCTGCGCTGCTCTGAAGCCAGGAGCCAGGAGCCAGGAGCTTCCTCCGGATCTCCCACATGGGTGCAGGGGCCCAAGGACTTGGGCCATCTTCTACTGCTTTTCCAGGCCACAGCAGAGAGCTGGATCTGATGTGGAGCAATCAGGTCTAGAACCAGTGCCCATATGGGATGCTGGCACTTCAGGCCAAGGCTTTTACCTGCTGTGCCACAGCACCAGCCCCAGCCAGGAGATTCTTAAGGGTCTCCCATGTGGGTGGCAGAATCCCAAACACTTGGTCCATCTTCTGCTGTTTTTCCAGGCCATTAACAGGGAGCTGGATCAGAAATGAAGCAGCCAGGACAGGAACTGGTGCCTATATCAGATGTTGGCAGTGCAGGTGGCAGTTTATGGGCTAAGCTCCAATGCTGACCACTGCTTACCAACACTTCTTTGAATGAGAATAGCCTTTCTAACAAGTGTAAGGGTCATCCCATGGAAGTTTTGATTTGGATTTCTCTAATGATTAGTGTTGTTGAGTTCCTTTTCATATACATGTTGGCTATTTTTTTTCTTTTTTTTAAAAAAAATATTATTTATTTATTTGAAAGGCAGAGTTGTAGAGAGGCAGAGGCCAGAGATAGAGGTTTTCCATCTGCTGGTTCACTCCCCAAATGGCCATAATGGCTGGAGCTTAATGGATGAATGGATAAAACACACACACACACGCACACACACACACTAGAATATTACTCATTTATAATATTACTCATTTATAATAATGAAATCTTGACATTTGCAGCAAAATGAATGGAATCAGAGATCATTATGCTAAATGAAATAAGACAAACACAGGAAGAGAAATACATGCTTTCAGTCTATGTGGAATTTAATATATGTAGTAAAAAAGTGTGAATGCCACATTAGTTGATTAATAGGTATTTATAAATGAGTGTCTTACACTTTTTAGTGTGCTCTTTCAGTTCCTTGACTAAATTCATACCTATATATTTTACTATTGTTATTATTAGCTGCTTCTGTAAATTGGATTTTTTTTTAAATCTCATTTTTGGATAGTTCATTGTTAGTATATACAAATGCTGCTGATTGCTGCATGTTAGTTTTGTTTCTTGAAACATGACTAAATTCATTTGTCAGTTCTAATACTTCTATGTTGATGGAATCTCTAAGGCTTTCTATATGTAAGATATGTAGTCCACAAAGACAACCTTGTACTATTCATAATAAGATATATTTTATTTGTTTATGTTACCTAACTGCTGTGCTTAGGAGTTCCAATACTGTGTTGCTAGGAAATGCTAGGAGTGGGCATCCTTCTCATGTCCCTGATCTTAGAGGAAAACTTTTCAGCTTTTCACTGTTACATGTTATAGTGATGAAAATTTGACTAATAAAATAGGATTGAAATTTTTTCACTCAGTATAATTCTCTGGAGATTCAGAGGTTGTATATCAATAGTTTATTGTATATTGTGTCAATGAACCAATAGTTTATTCTTTTTTTTGTTAAAGATTTATTAATTTATTTAAAAGGCAGAGAGAGAGAGAGAGAGAGAAAGAGAGAGAGAGACATCTTCCATAAGCTGGTTCACTCGTCAGTTGGCCGCAATGGCCAGAGCTGAGAGCTGGACTGGAAGAGGAGCAACTGGGACTAGAACCCAGCGCCCATATGGGATGCTGGCACCACAGGTGAAGGATTAGCCAAGTGAACCACAGCACTGGCCCCAGTTTTTGTCTTAAAGTCTATCTTGTGTGTTATGAGTGTAACTTCTCCTGATAATAATTGATTTCCATTTACATGAATATATTTTCCCATCCTTTCACTCTGTGTGTATTTGTATTTATCTGTATTGGTGAAGTGTGTTTAGGCAGCATATAGATTTTAATAACTTTTTATTATCTATTTGGAAGTCAGAGTTATATAGAGAGGGAGAGACAAAGAGAGAGATAGAGATATTTTTGATCCACTGGTTCACACCCCTAATGGCTACAATAGTCAGGGCTGGACCAGACCAAACCCAGAAGCCAGAAGCATCAATAGGGTCTCCTACATAGGTGGCAGGGGCCCAAACACTTGGGCCATCTTCTGCTGCTTTTCCAGGCCATTAGTAGGGAGCTGGATCACAAGGGGAGCAGGTGGGACTTGAACCATACCAATATGGAATATCAGTATTGCAGTTGTTGGCTTTACCTGCTACATTACAATGCCAATCCCAGAGGGTCATTTTTTTGATCCATTCAGCCAGTGTGTATCTTTTAACTGAAATATTTAGTTCATTTACATTAAAGGTTGTTATTGACTTGTCCTGGCATTTTTCTATAAGTGTTCCTATTGTTTATAATTTCCTTTATTATTTTACTGGGCGGTTCTCTGCCTTCATATTCTTTCATGATCCTGATTGTATTTCTGTTGTTCTCTGTGTAATGAGGTTGTCTGGCTAGTAACACATTGTTTTAATTTTAGTTTGTCTTGGAAGATTTTAATTTTCATTTATGAATTAATGCTTAACTGGGTAAGGAATTGTGGGTTGTCTGTTTTCCTTTTTTAATTTCTTTTAGAACCTGGACTGTATCACTCCTTTTTGTCCTGCCTGTAGGGTTTCTGTTAAGAAATCTGTTGGTAGTTCCTTCAAAGATAATCTGGCATTTCTCTTTTTGAAGTTTTGGGACATTATCTTCGTGTTTAACTTAAGTTTAACTATAGTGTGTCGTGGTGAGGGTCTTTTCTGATTGTATCTATTTGATACTCAATGTGTTTCCTGTATTTGGATGTCCACATCTTTCTCCAAATTGGGAAAATTTTTTGCTGTAATTATTTCACTGAATTTTGATTTTCTAAGTCATTCTTTTTTCCACTATTTGCAGGAACTCCTGTGACTCATATATTTGGTCATTTTATGGTATCCTGTAGATCCCAAACACTGTGGTCTTTCTAATTTTTTTTTTGTTTGACTGAGATATCTCCAAGGACCTGTCTTCTAGACCTGATATTCTTTCTTTATTCTGCCTTAAAACATCTGTTGTTAAGGCTATCCCCTGTATTTTTATTTGATGTGTTGAACACTTCATTTCTAGTATTTCTTCTTATTTGGTCTTCAATATCTCTATCTCTTTGCTTTTGTCTATGTCATGTGCTGAATTCTTAATTTCATTATACCCTTTTCTGTGTTTTTTTGAGTAGCCTTAAAATTATTCTTTTGAGTTCTTTTTCAGGCATTGAATCAATCTTCTCTTCATCACAGTCCAATATTAATGGATTATTGTGTTCCTTTTGGAGAGATACATTGCCTTCATGTTCATCTTATTTTGTGTTTCTCAGTTGTTGTTGGATGTCTGGGGAGTTTCTTGTTAGTCTCTCCTCTGTGGGATTTTTTTTTAATTGAAATTTTTATTTCCTTGAAATGTGCCTCTGGGGCTTGGTGGAGTACGTGTGGCTCACACTTCTGTTCCGCGGGTGTTTGCTCTGTGTGGCCAGGAAATTCTGGTCATTGGGAATAGGGCAAGAGTCCAGAGTGACACCCAAGTTGGGCCGTACTGGAGCACCTCTGGGTACAGTAGGTGAGGGTGAGGGGATGTTGGATCTGGGTCAGGTGTTTTTGCAGGGTAATCCAGCTGATTCACAAACTAGAGTGAGTACTTGGTGCCTGCACACCACACCTACCCAGACATGTGCACTGTACAGAGCAACAGTCTACTCGACAGATCTTTCCCCCACACGCAGGGGCCTCTGAGTTTCCACATCTGGGCAGGTGCACCAGAACCCAGCTGCAGCTGGCAACCCTCTGAGCTCTACTGGCTATGCCAAGAATTCCTACATTCACATAGTATAGGGAGTCCACTCTCCACCCTGCAAGCTGCCCTGGCATCCTCCAGCGGTGGTGAAACTCTCTGCTGTTCCCTGACTGTGGACACAGTTCAGCTGATGCTCCATCACAGTAGATTAAGTCTGGGGCTTTGGTGAGGGCGGGGGAGGGAGGCTATGGGGCTTCACTTCACAGAGAGAAGTAGTCACCCGGACACCCACCAGCTTCCCAGGCTGGTCTCAAAGCCAGTGGGGACTGTGGAATTCTCATTCAGTCAGATTCCAGCATCAGGGGTGGCAGCAGCCTCCTCTCTCCTTGTCCTGGGAAGATGGTACTTCCCTGCTTGAAGCCTGCCCATGTAGATTGCAGGAGTGTCTGTCTTTTCCTCTTGCTCCCTGTGGAGTCTCTGTTCTGTTCTGTGTTGAATATTTTTCTCAGTAAGTCCCCTGGGAACATTGTTCTTCCTTTGTTGTTTGAGTAGCTTTCTGTGGTTGAGGTTATGGCAGCATCTTACTAATTGAGCCATCTTGGGTATCTCTCATTCAGTTTGAAATCTCTGTAGTCCTTTGTATGAACCACTCTCTATTGAAACCTAGACATTTTTGATATTATATAATGAGACTCTGAATCTTGTGCAACCTCCAGTTTTAACTGAATTCCTCTGATACTGTTCCAGCAGCAGCGTGGGAGTACTACCTCATTACCCAGGTTCCCTACTCTGTCTCCATTGATAACTGAAGGAATTGGACTTCTGGTACTGAGTGGGGTGGGTGTTCCAGCTCTCCAGTAGGCCTCCTCTGATACCTCCCCTAGCGGAGATTGGTAGGAATGCCTTGTTACTACTGTCCATGTGGCCTCTGCTCACAATGGGAGTGGGAGGCAAGTGAAGGTGCTGACTGTTCACTAGGTTGTCTCTGACACCACCTCAGCCAGAAGTGAAAGGAGTGCCTTGTTCCTGCCAAGTGCAGGTTGAGAGGCCACCTTCCTACCTGTCTCCATTGATATTGCCCTCATGGTTTCTGAGAGTCTGAGCTCACTACTCGAATTTCTTCTCTGATGCTGCAATGGTAAGGGATGAGGCTCTTCATTGCAGCCTGGTGAGGTGGAAGTCAAGGCTTTCCACTTGGCCTTTGTGGTGTGAGAGGATGTGGTGCTACTAGAGTAGAGCAATTCTTTTCTGGAAAATTTCTGCCTTGCTAGACTACCCTTTTCTCCTTGGCTATGTTGTCTTTTGTTTATTATTACCAGCATGCTGGCTTCTTTAGATCTAAGTCTAGAACATATAAAGCAGAATGAAAAATCAAAGGAACACTTTACTGTGTTATTATTTATGTCCCAATGTATGTAGATGTTCTGTCTTTCAATGTAACCTTATGTCTGTTTTATATCAATGTACAGTCCAGTGATCTTAATTGAAGTTAGTGGGAGGAATAGGGGAATATGTATGTACTCCCTTGTCCTGGTTGCAGAAATTCCCCTGTACAAGACTTATTTTATTGCTCATTTTGCTTTTATTTAGGCTAATTCAAAAGGCAGTGACTGGGATGGGTGCTGTGGCACAGTGAGTTAGAATGCCACTTGGGGCACCTGCATCCCAAAAAAGAGTGCTGCTATGATTTGATTTCCAGTTACTGCACTTTGGATTCAGGTTCCTGCTAATGCATACTGGGAAGCAGCAATTGATGACTCAGTTGGTTGGATTCCTCCCACTCAGGAAGGTGTAAGATCTAGATGTAGTTTTGGTCTCCTGGGATCCTGGCTGTAGCCTGGACTGGCTCCAGCTGTTATGGGTATTGGGAGAGGGGAGTGTGTGAACCAGTGGGTAGAATATCCTCTCTCTCTCCTTTTCAAATAGATTAAAACAAATTAATAAACATAAAAATGATGACTAATCACCTAACAGATATTTAACTGACCAGAAAATAGCTTACATAATGCAGATTAACCATGTGTTTATAAAAATTAGTAATTGCCAAAATAAATCTTGGAATGAAGAATTTTGAGGAAGATGGTATATGTAAATAATTTTTCTTGAAAATTATAATTTATTTTTACTTGAGTTTTTAAATAATTGTTAATTATAATTATAAATTAAATGTAATTTATAATTTAAATATAAATTTTAAAATATAGCATTGTAAGTTTACAATACTGACCAGTAGGAGCCATAGACATTGTTTTTGGAACCACAAAGTCACAACTGTTCTTTGTAACAAATAGAGCCAATTATGCACCCCTCATCCAATTCCATTTCCCAGATGTAACCTCTGTTAGTGTCAGATGTACATCCTTCGGGTTTTTAGTCCATGTTTACATTGTCAGTCATGCTCTGCCACCTCACATCTCACTCCTGTTTTTCTCCTTAGCTTTTCTTTCTTGTGCATCCTGGTAAGTTCATCCTCCTCCACCCTGCTGCTAAGTGTTGAGGTGCTTTCAGGCTCAGTTCTGGAACTCTGTTCTTCTCCGTCAGTGCTGTTTTTCTCTGTGACTCATCTGTCCTTATCTCAATTACTGTTTGTACTCAGATGACTCATATATTTGTGTTTTTGTTTTTTTCTAGTTCAGATTTCTGCTCTGAGTTTCAAACCAAAGTGCCAACTCTCTATTTGGCATTTCTTTATGGATAACTGCAAACTTAATGTGCCAAACCCAGTCTGGTGATCTTCCATTCCCCTTCCAGATTTTGCATATCAGTGAACAATGTCCCATAAAAAAGGAATCGTATTTGAAGCTTTGGAATCATTATTGATCCCTTTTCTCCTTCACCTCCAGTATCCAATTAATCCTAAAATCCTGTGGCTTTTCCTTCAGGGATCTGCCTGCTCCTTTTCATTTCTACTTCTGAGATTTTATTATCTCCTATCTGGGCTAACATGTACTTTCTAATTCTATCTCACTATTTTCTTTTAAACTTTATTTATTTTTAGTTGAAAGTTAGAGTTACAAAGAGGAAGCTCTTCCATCCGTTGGTTCATTCCACAAATGGTAGCAGTAATGGCCAGAGCTAAACCAGGCCAAAGTTAGGAGTCAGGAGCTTCAGCTGCAGCTCTCACGTGGGTGGTAGGGGCCCAAGAACTTGAGCCATCTTCTGGTGCTTTCCCCAGGCCATTAGCAGGGAGCTGGATTATCCCATATGTGGATGTTGGCATTGCAGGAAGAGGCTATACTTGCTATTCCATGACGCTGGGCTCTATCTTATTATTCTTGAATTGCATTTTAACTCTATTGCCAGAAGTTTTTTTTTTTTTTTTCAAAATAAAATTCTCATCCAGTCATTTGCCTGCTTAAATTAAAAAAAAATGAATGCTCCTGTAGTAAACATCTCAACCCTTAACATGATCTAGCACAGCACCTGTCTTAGTGAATGTTTGTGGAAGAATGAATAACCTTATCTGGTTTGAAGAATTTGTTATTAGAATAGTATTGATACACTGAAGTACCTGTGTGCATATCTTTCTTTACTCTTGTTAATATTTCTGTTGGATCTATTTACAGAAGTGGGGTTGCTAGTATAGGTTGATTTTCTTCTATTAAATATCAAGGTTGATGGAGAGGTGGTGTAGTGCTTTGTAGCCATCAAGAGAAGAAAAGGCATAAAAAAAGAGGAGCCTGACCTAAGAAAAGCACTAATGATTATTCAGAGTGGCATCCTATACATTCTGGCTGATGGAAGGAAATTATATCCCAACAAATCACCCAATAACTTAAATTTTTTTCATTTTGAGATTTTATGCTAAGAAACTTTAGGTTAAATATTTTATAAGACAGAGCAAGGTGCAAATGAATCAAAGTTTTATATTCTCAACAAATGTGATTTACTACTATAAACCACTTAGACATTGATTTTCCTTATAGGTTTTTCTTAATATTTTACAAATAGTATAATGAAATACACGATATTAAATGGAGTGTTCACATAAGAATTATTAATAAAACATTGTATATTTATATTTTTCATAGAAATCAAGGTGTACTTAATAATGTCTTATACCATTCAGGGTGCTGTAACATAATACTATATACTGAGTGACTTTTATTTTGTATTTATGTAATTTATTTATTTTCATAATAAGTGAGAGGGAAAAGAGAGGGAGAAAGGAGAGAGAGAGAGAAAGAGAGAAAGAGAGAGAGAGATCAATCTGCTATTTGCTGGTTCATTCCCCAAATACCCATATTAGCCAGGACAGGGCTAGGAATCTGGAACTCAGTCTGAGTTTCCTGCATGGATAGAATGGACCCAAGCACTTCAGCCATCATGTGCTGCATCCCTGGCTGCACGTTAGCAGGAAGTTGGATAGGAAGTGGAGTAACTAAGACTCAAACCATGCACTTTAATATGGGACGTGGTGTCCCAAGTGGGACTTAACCATTGTGCCACATGGGTAGTTTTTTTTTTTTGAGAGTTTATTTATTATTTCACCGGTAGAGTTACAGACAGTGAGAGAGAGAGAGAGAGAGAGAGAGACAGATAGACAGACAGAAAGGTCCTCGCTCCGTTGGTTCACTCTCCAAGTGGCCACAGTGGCCAGAGCTGCGCCGACCCAAAGCCAGGAGCCAGGTGTTTCTTCCCAGGCTTCCATGCGGTTGCAGGGACCCAAGCACTTGGGCCATTCTCCACTACCTTCCCAGGCCACAGCAGAGAGCTGGACTGGAAGATGAGCAACTGGGACTAGAACCAGAGCCCATATGGGATGTCGGCGCCACAGGCCAAGGATTTACCTAGTGCACCATGGCTCCAGCCCCATGGGTAGTTTTTAAACTATAGAAATTTATTGCTTACAGTTGTGGAGACTGTAAAGTACAAAACCATGGCACCAGTAGATTCATTTTCTGGTGAGAGCTGTCTTTCTGGCTCATAGACAACATCTGTTGCTGTGGCCTCACATACTGGGAAGGAGCAAGGAGTCTCTTGGGCCTTTTACAAGGTAGTTAATACCATGTATGCAAATTCTGCAACCATGACCAAGTCTGCTCTCACAGACTGTACCTCGGAATATAATCACCTTCAGAGTTAGGATTTCAACATATGAAATTTGGGGTGACACAGCAATTCAGAACATAGCCTCTAGCATAGTTGATATTGGGCAAAATTGTGGACAAGTGGTATTTTCAGAAATGTATTCTGTCTCTCAGTCCTTTGCTCCATGGTCCTGGAATGAAGAAAGCATGTTCTGATACATGTGATATGGGCAGAAAAGTAGCTTAAAGATACTAGGTGTCCTGGGACTAGGGGAATCTGGTTACTACTAGCTTCGCCTCAATGAGTTCTGTGACCATCAGCAAGCTGTTTCATCTCTGTGAGACTGAGTTTCCTCATGTGAGAATAATGGTAACCACTCTTACTTGCAGACCTCACTGGATCTGATCATTTGTTTGATCACTTATCAATACATTTCTTTATATTTAAGCATTTATTGTTTGAGCAGATACTAAAACACTGTAGTCATGGTATTAGTCATAAATTTGTGTCTTTAGGAGATGAAAGTATTACATACAGGGGCATTATCGGTTTAAAAAAAACCTTTTCAACAGCTCATCAGGCTGTAAAGTGATTCTCAGTACTGAGAGAACCATGAAGTTCTGAAAGAGTTAATGTGCCTACAGGACCCTGTGATTTTTCTAAGTAACCCTTTACCAGTCCCTCCTGTTCCCTCTTTCGCAATGGTCTATTTTTGTCCCTGCTGAAATGTGACAATTAAGCAAGTTTATATTTGTTTTATTTTACTATTTATTTTACATCAGCCACTTAGAGGCTGTTTAAGCAAAACACCAATTTAATTGCTTTGTTTTTCATTTCTTCTTGTTCTAGGCAATGGGCCTCACCATGATCGTTGCTGTACTTATAATGAAAACAACTTGGTGGATGGTGTTTATTGTCTCCCAATAGGACATTGGATTGAGGCCACTGGGCACACCAATGAGATGAAGCACACCACAGACTTCTATTTTAACATCGCTGGCCACCAAGCCATGCATTATTCAAGGTAAAAACTGTGCCATGTTTATAAGCATAGAAGTAGGACAAGAGGTAGTATTAGGGCGATAGAAGTATTTACTGTGTTGAGAACTGCTGTGTCTCTTTTCTGAGGGGCCCACATAGGCCTGCAATGCTTTGAGGAGTTAAATTACAATGACTCGATGTGTTAGCTTTCCTGGTGCTAGTAGGGAAAGATTCTTTTTTATAGAATTCTTTTATTAAGCATATACTCTGGCATCAATCTATTTTGTTTTTTTTTTCTTTGGTTTATATTTATTTACCTGCATGCATTTCATAAATACAACTTTAGGAACATAGTAGTTCTTCCCACCATACCTGCCCTTCCACTCAGTTCTCACCCTTCTTGCTCCTTCCTCTTCTATTCCTAGTCCCATTTGTTGCTAAGACCTGTTGTCAATTATCTTTACACACAGAAGATTAACTCTATTCTAGGTAAAGAGTTCAACACTTTGTATCAGAAAGTAAAAGAAAAGAAAGAAAAATAACAAAATTGTTCCTCAACAGTCCAGACAAGGGCTGCTCAAAGTCATTGCTCCTTTTTGTTTGTTTGTTTTTTGTTTGTTTGTTTGACAGGCAGAGTGGACAATGAGAGAGAGAGACAGAGAGAAAGGTCTTCTTTTGCTGTTGGGTCACCCCCCAATGGCCGCTGCAGCCAGAATACTGTTGCTGGCGCGCCGCACTGGTCCGAAGCCAGGAGCCAGGTGATTCTTCTTGGTCTCACATGTGGGTGCAGGGCCCAAGGACTTGTGCCATCTTCCACTGCACTCCCGGGCCACAGCAGAGAGCTGTACTGGAAGAGGAGCAACCGGGACAGAATCTGGCGCCCCGACTGGGACTAGAACCTGGGGTGCTGGCACTGCAGGCAGAGGATTAGCCTATTGATCCGCGGCGCCGGCCTGTCATTGCATCTTAAAGTTAATTTTGCTTTTTATTTGAAGCATTCTTCTGGTCTATTAGTTATCGCAGGTCAGGGAGAACATATGTTATTTGTCCCTCCAGTATGATGTTTTCCAGTTTCATCCATTTTGTTGCAAATGACAGATTTTGTACATTTTTATTGCTGTGTATATTCCATGGTGTACATTTCCCATAATTTCATTATCCAGTCTAAAGTTGACAGTCATTTGGGTTGATTCCATGTTTTGCTATTGTGAATTGGGCTGCAATAAACATATGCTGATTTCATTTCCCTTGAATAAATTCCCAAGAGTGAGATGGCCGTATTATATGCCATATATATATATATATATATGTTGTGTATATATATATATATGTTGTATTATATATGTTGTATTGTCATCATTTGTTTCCAGAAATATTTTGATTTTTTCACTGACCCCACTGTTTATTCAGAAGCATATTTTTCAGTCTTTATGTGTTTGCATATATTCTAGTGATTCCTGAGTTTTTGATTACCAACTTCATTCCATTATGGTCAGAGAAGATGCATGGAATGATTTAAATTTTTTGAATAGGCTGAGACTTGCTTTATGGCATAGCATGTGGTCAATCCTAGAGAAGGTTCCATGCACTGCTGATAAGAATGTGCATTCCACACCTGCAGGATGGAAAGTTCTGTAGATATCTATTAAGTCCATTTGGTCTATAGTGTCGATTAAATCTGCTGTTTCTTTGCTGATTTTCTGTCTAGTTGATCTGTCCATTGCTGAAAGTGGGATATTGAAGTCCCTCATTACTATTGTATTCAATATGTCTCCCATTAAATACAATGACTTTTCTTTTAAACAGCCAGGTACCCTGTAATTAGGTGCATATATATTTATAGTAGTCGAATCTTCCTTTTGAATTGATCCCTTAATCATTACATAGTGCCCTTCTTTGCCTCTTGTAACAGTTTTTGTGTTAAAGTCTATTTCATCTGATATTAAGATGGCTATACCAGCTCTTTTTTTGTTTCTGCTAGTATGGATTATTTTTTACCATCCTTTCACTTACAGTATGCATGAGTCTTTGTTGGTGAGATGTGTTTCTTGTAGGCAGTGAACAGATGGGTTTTCTTTTTTAATCCATTCATCCAGTCTATATCTTTCAAATGGAGAGTTGAGGCCATTTACATTCAAGGTGACTATTGCTAAGTAATGACTTTGCCCTGCCATTTTTCCATAGATATTCCTATTTTTTACATTGTATTTACTTTTTTTTTGACAGGCAGAGTGGACAGTGAGAGAGAGAGACAGAGAGAAAGGTCTTCCTTTGCCGTTGGTTCACCCTCCAATGGCTGCAGCAGCCGGCGCGCTGCGGCCGGCACACCGCGCTGATCCGAAGGCAGGAGCCAGGTACTTATCCTGGTCTCCCATGGGGTGCAGGGCCCAAGCACTTGGGGCATCCTCCACTGCCTTCCCGGGCCACAGCAGAGAGCTGGCCTGGAAGAGGGGCAAGCGGGACAGAATCCGGTGCCCTGACCGGGACTAGAACCTGGTGTGCCGGCGCCGCAAGGTGGAGGATTAGCCTAGTGAGCCGTGGCGCTGGCCTGTTTTTACTTTGTACTTTCACTAGGAGATTTTCTGGCTTCACCTTCTTTTGTAGTGATGACCCTGTTTCTGCATTTCTGTATGTAGCACATCCTTAAGCATCTTTCGTAAGGCTAGATAGTTGGTGACAAATTCTTTCAATTTCTGTTTGCTGTGGAAGGTCTTTATTTCACCTTCATTCATAAATGAGAGCTTTGCTGGGTACAATATTCTGGGTTGACAGTTTTTATCCCTTAAGACTTGAAATAAATCTTGCCATTCTTTCCTAGCCTGTAGGGTTACTTATGAGAAGTCCACCGTGAATCTAATTGAAGTTCCTCTGAAAGTGATCTGCCATTTCTCTCAAGCACAGTTTAGAATCTTTTCTTTGTATTTTACTGTGGAGAATTTGATTACATTGTGAAACAGTGAAGTTCTTTTTTCGTCATGTCTATTGGCAGTTCTTTTTTTTTTTTTTAAAGATTTATTTATCTATTTGAAAGAATTACACAGAGAGACAAGGAGAGGCTGTGAGAGGTCTTCCATCTGCTTGTTCACTTCCCAGTTGGCTGCAGTGGTTGGATCTGTGCAGATCCAAAGCCAGGATCCAGAAGCTTCTTCCAGGTCTCCCACATGTGTGCAGGGGCCCATGATTTTGGGCCATCTTCTGCTGTTTTCCTAGGCCATAGCAGAGGGCTGGATTAGAAGTGGAGCAACTGGGACTTGAATCAGCATCCATATCGGGTGCCAGCACTGCAGACAGTGGCTTTACCCATTATGCCACAGTGCTGGCCCCTTCTGGGAGTTCTGTGTGCTTCCTGTACTTTTGGATGACCCCTTCTTTCTCCAAATTAGGGAAGTTTTCTGTTATTATTTCACTGAAAAGGCCTCCTAATCCTTTCTCTCTTTCTACACCTTCATGGACTCCTAAGACCCGTATGCTGGGTCATTTAATAGTATCCTGTAGCTCTCCAACAGTGTTGTTCAGTTTTCTAATTTCTTCTTCTTGTTTTTGGTTTGACTGTAAAATTTCCAGAGATTTGTCTGCTAGCTAGGATATTCTTTTGTCTGCCTCACCAAGTCTGTTGTTCAGATTTTCCACTGCATTTTTTACTTGATCTATTTAATTCTTCATTTGTAGTAATTGATTTGATTTCTCTTTAAGATCTCAATTTCATAGGAAAAGTTTTCACTTATATATACAGTTTTCTTTTGTTCATAAATTGCTTCTGAGTCATCCAATAATTAGTTTTTAAATTCCGTTTCTGGCATTTCCCCAATCTCTTCGTCTTTACCTTCTAATATTGTATTAATATTGAAATGTTTTAGTGTTCCTTTGAGGGACTCATAGTGTCTTCCTTGTTTTATTTCTTGAAATTTAGCCTTTATATTTTGGCATTTGTAGAATTTTTTCTGTGTCTGCTGGCTTTTATCTATGGTCTGTGTCTTTGTGGTTTAGTGAGACATCTGTACTTTCAGTGAATTCCAAGAGGTGTGTCCTGGGTGTGGCTAAGGTGCTCTGTTTATTATTCCAGGATAGAGTGAGTATCCAGCATAAGACCCCAGTTGGGCATGTTAGTTCTTCTCTGGTTAACTGGATGGGGAGAAATGGTCACCTCTGTTGGTGCGACCAGCCCTTCTCACAGCTGTGAGATGCCCTGGTGTAGTCCCCAGTGCACTCAACTCTCTGATCCATGGAGTCTTTCTGGTGAGCATGGTTCCCTCTGCTATGAGCTGCTGTAGGCAACTGAGGAACTTGGAAAGTATGGAGAAGTGCTCTGTGGTTACCCAGGACCTAGCCACACTCTATCTCCTCTTGTGAAGTCACTGTTTTCTCAGAATCAGCTCCCAAGGTCATGGATTGTCAGTGGGACCATTCCACCCTGCTAGTCAGTCCTGTCTATAAGAAAACTAAGGTGTTCCCAGAGCCGCTGTCTGAGTGTGGTCCTCCCAGCCAAATTCAGTGTCGGTTGGGAAGATGGATTTTTCTCCCTGGTTAGGTGTGGTGTCTGGTTCACCAGCGCACAAAGTACCCACCTGCTGTAGCCTTGCTCACTTCTTGATAGTGCTGGGCAGGTAGGAGAGTTCCGAAGGTTCCATTTCCCCTCCAGAGGGACTGTTCTCCCTCCCTTCCCATTGCTGGGCAACTGGCCTAGTGTAGCTGGTGTGGAGGAGGAAGGAATTCCTCTGAACGGTTGTGGCCTTCCCTGTCTGGGTAGAGGGTGAACCCTGTTATTGCTGGGCACCTGCAGGGAAGGTGGGGTGGCAGCTTCCTGCTTGTGTCCAAAAATTGCAGGAGCCCTTCCCCACTGGCTGTAGGTCTCCGCTGTAGCAGGGGTGGGAGTGAGGGGTGGGGACTGGGGGAGAAATGCACTATCTTTTTTTTTTTTTCTCCTTTGGGTTTCTGGTCCGTGTGGAGCTCTAAAAGCAGTTCACCAAGCTCTCCCTCCCACTGTATTGGCAGTGCTGTGGGCCGGTGGATTCCCCTGTCACCTGGTCTGCTGGTGAGGGCATCTTCCTCCCTGGATCCAAGCTTTTGTTGTGTATTTGCATGGGTCTGGGCTGTTTCTGTTACTTTCACAGGGTCTCCTGCTGTGGTTCTCCCAGAGCTTTATTCTAAGAGTGTACTTTCTCCCCTTTTTAAAATAAATTAATTTTACCCCATGTAAATCATACTTTCCTGTCTTTTCTGCCATCTTGGAACCCTCTTAATATATTTGATTGGATTATGGTTAACTAATATTCTTTATTTATAGAATGGACTAAAAAGGAAAACTAACATAAACTAGATCAGCATTATCTTATGGCTGGGATAAGTGACATCAAGATTGAATTATCAAGACACTGAATTATCAGTGTCTTTCATAGAGATAAAAGTTTCAAGAACACAAATATCTAAGAATTAAATTTTGCATAATAGGATGCAGGGTGTATTCATTCATTCAGTCCAAGTTGTGTGGTTTGCTCTGGGTAATCAAAGATGAAGGGACAGTGATGCCTGCTCTCCAGGAACGTGTGCCCTCCTAGAAGATAAGCATATAAAGAGTAGTGATACAGTGAGATGATTGATGTGATGAAGTTGTATATTCAGTGTCATGAGGGACAGGAGAAATCTTCAGTTGTAGGAAAATCTTTATGAGGAAATGGAACGTGAACATAAATGTGAGGGGCTTTCTGTGGAGGAGGATATCTGGGAAAGGGAGGTTGAGGTAAAGAGAAGAGCAAGTGCAAACTTGCAGCAATCAAGTGAGCAGTATTAGGATGACCAAATAACTTCTTACCAGCCAAGATACTTTGAGAGTAAACAGATATACTTTTTTCTTTTTCTTTTTTTCTTTTTTGACAGGCAGAGTAGACAGTGAGAGAGAGACAGAGAGAAAGGTCTTCCTTCCGTTGGTCCCCCCACCCCCCCCCAAATGGCCGCTATGGCCGGCACACTGTGCCGATCCAAACCCAGAAGCCAGATGCTTCCTCCTGGTCTCCCATGTGGGTTCAGGGCCCAAGCACTTGGGCCATCCTCCAATGCCTTCCCGGGCCACAGCAGAGAGCTGGCCTGGAAGAGGAGCAACTGGGACAGAATCCGGCGCCCAACTGGGACTAGAACCTGGGATGCCAGTGCCACAGGCGGAGGATTAGCCTAGTGAGCCGCGGCATCAGCCACAGATGTACTTTTAATATTTAGCCTGGACAACAGGTATACAGCAAGACATATGACATCCTAGAGATTGTGCCATGGACAAGAGATTCTGGTACTTTTCTATATTCAGATTCAGAGATTTTAAAATTAATATATGCTTCTATGTTCAGGCTATGCTTGGTATAATACTGCATCTCCATCTTCGAGAGAATATTTTTTATATGGAAGAATGAATTTGCATTAAAAACACGAATAACCAATTTAATGAGACATTAGTGGTAAAGGACTGTACTTTCTGTCTCTTAAAAAGGTTTATTGCCAATTGAACATACTTCAAGAGATATAAATTAGACTTTTATGAATATCATACTTTACTCTGTTTAAAAAATGTTACAGTTTAGAAAATATATTGTAAAAGCAATCTTATAATTTAGTCTCTTTAGATGAAAAAACGATATATGGTAATTTTCAAAACTCAAAATTATTTTAAACACAGCAGAACAACACATTTGCATATTAGGTGAAATTACGTACTTTGGATACAGAGTAAGTAAGGAAGTTGTGTTTGAACCCCAAATCTCTCATTTAGTCCTGGGTAACCTTGGGACAATTATGTAACGGTTTTTGCAGTTTGAGTTTCCTGAATTGCAAAGTGAACTGGTAGAACTAGACGCCTGCTAAAGGCAGCTCTGCAAATGATCAAGGCTTAATGCTAATTCTTAAAACTAAAGCTTATGGACATTTTCCCAACATGTAATATATCTAACTAAAAATGACCATGCTCCCTGTCAGCTTCTCCGGTTTCAGAACCAGGGACCAAACAACAGCAATCTCATGCTGCCCCTAGGTGGTACTTTCCCTCATCTTTGTGGCCCAGGCCATGTATTCTGTCCACAAAGCGATTATCTAGAAGCATACACATTTTATACCTAGTATTCAACAATCTTTATTAAGTATCTTTATACCTCTTATGTAATGATAAGATAGTTTTATATTACTCACATTTAAAATCAAACTGACAAAAATTTCCTTTTGTAGTAAATAGAGGATAGCTAAAAAATTTTGCATGTAATAGTACCTAATTGAATTGCTCGCAGTCTTGTAATTCATAATCAAGACATTGGTCAAAGGAGGAAACTAATTTCAATTGACACTTACATCTGATTAACTGATCTGAGAGTCCTTTTAAACCTTAAAACCAAGATTATAATTGTTCATACTGGTAGCAAAGGAAGACAACATATTCCTTCTTCTTGTTGAGGTATTCTGATAGAGCAGTGGTTCCCCACTGAGTATTAACTTGGTATATGAGTTTCCTCTAAGAGTTCCTCTTCCAGTATAAATAACATTCTTCATATTTTATAAGGCCAAATTATTTGATGGGTTTTTTGTTTAAATGATTTAAAATGTATTTTATGAAGCCTTTATATATTAAGTAAAATCTTTACATTATATGTCTAATTATATTAGGACAATTTATTTTTAATATCGTACCAAAGGAAAATATTAGTGGGGCATATGATGTGGTGCAGTAGGCTAAGCTGCTGCCTGCAATGCTATAATCCCATATATGAGTGTTAGTTCAAATCCTGGCTACTTCACATCCAATCCAGCTCCAAGCTAATGTGCCTGGGAAGCCACGGTAAAACTGCTCAAGTATTTGGGCCCCTGTGCCACCCATGTGGAAGGCATGATTGGAGTTCTTGGATTCTGGTTTTGGCCTGGCCAAGTCTTGGCTGTTGTTGCCATTTGGGTAGTGAACCAGCAGATGGAAGGTATCTTTGTCTGTCCCTCCCTCTTTCTCTTTGTCACTCTGTTTTTCAATTAATAAAATAAATCTTTAAAAAATGGAAAATATTGGAATTCCAAGATGGTGGATTTGGAAACGACATAACACCACAACACGAAAAAGTATAATATCTTGGACCTGTGTGGAATGTGTGGCTATGCAGCATGAACACAATCACAAGCATAACTGCAGCAGCTGAGAGCCAGAGCAGGAGGCAGCTTGGAGATGGAGGAGGGACCAGACTGCAGCAACTCATGGTGATGCAGCCGGCGGGAAAGCATGGCGTGAGTTTGGACTGGAACCCTGGGGGCTAGTGGTTGCTAGCGGTTGCCCATGGACCCAGAGAAGTAGAAGGAGTTCATTTATATTATCATAGCTGCCCCACAACGGTGTCTGTTGCCCAGCTGAGAAAGGCAGGTGCTATTTTGGGTTTGGACAAGAGTTGCAGAAGACTTTGTGCACAAGCACAGCAACTGGCTGAGACAGGATGCCATCCTGTGCAGTACAAGCGGTAGTGGCAGGAAGACAGCAGTATTTGGGCAGTGGCTGTTGTATTCACAGGTGATCCAGAGATTCTGGCAGAGGGAACAGTCTGCAGTCCCCACTGACTTTGAGCCTGGGTAGGAGATGGCTGGACAACTATGTAGGATGGTGAGGCTATCTCAAGGAACATCTGCCTCTCTATTGCTGGACAGGATAGCAGTGCAGAGCCTTGTGTGCTGAGACCATGGAGACTCGGCGGCTATATGAGAAGGTACAGGGGTATATCAGGATCTCTGAGAACTCACTGGGTACAGTTCCACATGCACAGAGCTCCTTGGTTACCTAAGCAGGTTATTGCAGCAGGAACTGTGCTAACAGTGAAGAATGCACAGATCATTTGTGCGGTTCATACAGTGGTGTGAAATACACTGGGGACTAACACTCAGGGATTGAGATCTATGACACCCAACTTGGGTGTTACCCTGCCTGGATACTTGCCCCACCCCTGAGCACTGACCTGAGCTCCCTGGTCACACCCACCATGTACCTCTTGGTATTCACTGAAAGTGCAAACATTCCATTAAGCCACAGAGGCATAGCTCAAAGATCAATGCCATCAAAGGAAAAAAAATAAAAATAAATCCACAAATGCCTAAAAGCAAACACAGAAATTAAAGAAACAAGAATAAGGAAGACACCATGATCCCCACAAAGGAACAAAATAGCATGTCAGTACTATAATGTGAAGATGAAGAGATTGAGGAAATTTGGGTAATGGAATTCAAAAAATTATTCATAGGATTACTCAAAAGCAATCAGAAGCAAATCTATGAACTAAAGAAAACCATACATGACATGAATGAAATTTTTTCCCATGAAATTAAGATTTTAAAGAGAAATCAAAATGAAATACTAGAAATGAAGGATTCAATAGATTAAATAAAAATTGTGGTAGAAAACCTTAACAGCAGACTTGATGAGGCAGAAGAAAGAATGCCTGAGTTAGAAAACAAATATTTGGAAATCTTCCAGTCAGAGAAAAAAAAAAAACAAAATAAGAAGAAATTAGAAAACCTAAAAGCAGTGGTGGAGATGTATTGGATACAATCAAACGACCCAGCATATGGGTCTTAGGAGTTCCTGAAGGTGTGGAGAGAATAGACTAGAAGGCCTATTTAATGAAATGATTACAGAAAACTTCCCCAGTTTGGAGAAAGAAAGAAAGAAAGAAAGAGAGAAAGAGAGAAAGAGAGAAAGAGAGAAAGAGGCAGGGAGAGAGAGAGAGGCAGGGAGAGAGAGAGAGGCAGGGAGAGAGAGAGAGAGAGAGACAGACAGACAGAAAGAAAGGGATGCCTAAGTAGAGGAAACACATAGAATTCCTAATAGACATGATCAGAAAAGATCTTCACCACGACACATTGTAGTCAAACTTTCCACAGTAAAACATAAAGAAAAGATTCTAAAATTCTGCATGAGAGAAATGCCAGATTACTTTCAGAGGATCTCCCAATTAGACTCACAGTGGACTTCTCATCAGAAAGCCTACAGGCTAGGAAAGAATGGAGAGATATATTCCAAGTCTTAAGAGAAAAAACTATCAACCCAGATAACCACCTTGAAATGCTCTCGTTGTCAACCCAGATTACTGTACCCTGAAATTCTCTCACTAATGAATGAGGGTGAAATAAAGACCTTCCATGACAAACAGAAATTGAAAGAATTTGTCACTACTCCAGGCTCCATGATATGCTACACAAGAAATACAGTAAGATAGCCATCATTATGCAAGAATGTGAAGGCAGAAAATTGCCCAATAAAAGTATGAAAGAAATCCAAATAAAAATAGGAATATTTCTGGAAAAATGGCAGGGTCAAGTTGTTGCTTATCAGTAGTCACATTGACTGTAAATCACCTCAACCCTCCAGTTAAAAGATACAGACTGGCTGAATGGATTAAAAAGCAAGACCCATGTATTTGCTGCATATAAGAAACACATCTCACCTGTGAAGATACATGCAGACTGAAAGTAAAAGGATGCCAAAAGAGATTCCATGTGAATGGAAAGCAGAATGGTCAGGTGTTGTCATACGAATATCAGACAAAAAAGACTTTAACATAAAAACTATCAAAAGAGACAAAGGTCACTACATAATGATTGAGGCATCAATTAAACAGGAAGATATGACTATAATAAATGTATATACATCCAGTTACAGGTTGCATGGCTGTTTAAAAGAAAGGGTAATGGATCTAAAGAGACATAGACTACAGTACAAGAATAACAGAGGATGTCAACACCCTATGTTTATCAATGGACAGATCACTTGATAGAAAATCAACAAAGAAACAATGGACAATGGAGCTAATCAACACTATAGACCAAATGGACCTAACTGATACATACAGAACTTTTCACTGCACAGTTGCAGAATACACATTCTTCTCATGAGGCCATGGAACTTTCTCTAGGATAGACCATATACTAGGCCAGAAAGCAAGTCTCAGCAAATTCAAAAAATTGAAATCATACCATCATCTTCTCTGATCTTAAAGTAATAAAGCTGGAAATCAACACCTCAAGAATCTCTAGATCATGTGCAAACACATGGAGACTGAGCAACATGTTCCTGAAAGAGCAGTGAGTCATAGAAGAAATCAAAAAGAAATAAAAAAATTCTGGAAATGAATGAAGATACCAATACATCATAACAAAACTTATGAGACATAGCAAAAGCAGTGTTAAGAGGAAAGTTTATAGCATTTGGTGCCTATGTGAATAAATTGGAAAAGTACCAAATAAATGAGTTATCAGTGCAACTCAAGGACCTAGAAAAAAACAAAACAACAAACCAAACCCAAAATTAGTAGGAGGAAAGAAATAATTAAAATTAGAGAATAAGCAAAATTAAAATGGAAAAACAGTACAAAAGGTAGGTGAAATGAATACTGATGTTTTGAAAAATAAACAAAATGGATAAACCATTGGCCCAACTAACAAAAAAAGACCAGAATTAATAAAATCAGACATGTAAAAGGAAATATAACAACAGATATCACAAAAATAAAAAGACTCACCAGGAATTACTACAAAGAACTATATGTCAACAAACTGGGAAACCTAGAAGAACTGGTTAGATTCTGGGGCACATACAGTCTACCAAAATTGAGTCAAGAAAACATAGAAAACCTAAACAGATCAATAACCAAGACAGAGATAGAATCAGTAATAAACATTCTTTCAACAAATAAGAACCCAGGACCAGAGAGCTTTACTGCTGAATTCTACCAGACATTTAAAGAAGAACTAATTCCAATTCTTCTCAAGGCATTCAAAGCAATTGAAAGGTAGGGAATCCTCCCAAACTCCTTCTGTGAAGCCTGCATCACCTTAATTCCTAAGCCAGAAAAAAATATAATAGAGAAAGAGTACTATAGACCAATATTCCTGATGAATATAGATGCAAAAATCCTCAAAAATATTAGTTAATCAAATCTAACAACACATCAGAAATATCATTCACCCAGACCAAGTGGTATTTATCCCTGTATTCAGGGATTGTTCAATATTTGCAAATAAATCATTGTGATACATCACATTAACAAACTGAAGAACAAAAAAATATATGATTATCTCAATAGTTGCAGAGGAAGCCTTTGATAAAATACAGCATCTTTTCATGATGAAAACATTAAGCAAATTGAGCATAGAAGCACTGTTGGTGGGAATGTAAAGTGGTGCAGCCACTGTGGAAGACAGTATGGAGATACTTTAGAAATCTGAGTATAGATCTACCATATGATCCAGTCATCTTACACTTGGGAATTTACCCAAACCAAAAGAAATCAGCAACTGAAAGTGGTATATGTAACCCCATGTACATTGCAGCACAATTCACAATAGCTAAGATATGATATGGAATCAACCCAGGTGTCCATCGGTTGTTGACTGGATAAAAAATTATGGTATATATCCACTATGGAGTACCACTCAACTGTAAAAAAAAATAAAATCCCGTCTTTTGCAACACGATGGATACAACTGGAAATCATTATACTTAGCAAAATAAGCCAGTTCCAGAAACAGATAAATGTTTTCCCTGATATGAGGTAACTAATAGAGTCCCTGAAATGTAATGGAGTGAAATAGATATTTTTATATTCAATGATTGTTTACAGTCCTTGTCTCTTCCATTGAGTAACAGTGTTTTTGTTTTGTTTTGCTGTTGTTTTCTTCATATTATTTGTTGAACTCTTTTACTAAGTATAAGGTTAACTATATGACCACTAAATAAACTGAAAATAGATCATTGCAAAAAATGAGAGTGCCATGTGAGAGGGAGGAGGGAAGGAATGGAGTATGGATGGGAGGGAGGGTACTGGGGGAATTGTCACAATGTTCCCAAATCTATTCATATGAAACGCATGAAATTGTATAACTTCGGCTGGCGCCGCGGCTCACAAGGCTAATCCTCCGCCTTGCGGCGCCAGCACACCAGGTTCTAGTCCCGGTCGGGGCGCCGGATTCTGTCCCGGTTGCCCCTCTTCCAGGCCAGCTCTCTGCTGTGGCCAGGGAGTGCAGTGGAGGATGGCCCAAGTGCTTGGGCCCTGCACCCCATGGGAGACCAGGGGAGGCACCTGGCTCCTGCCATCAGATCAGCGCAGTGTGCTGGTCACAGCACGCCGGCCGCGGCGGCCATAGGAGGGTGAACCAATGGCAAAGGAAGACCTTTCTCTCTCTCTCTCTCTCTCACTGTCCACTCTGCCTGTCAAAAAAAAAAAAAAAAAAAAAAAAAAGAAATTGTATAACTTAAATAAAGTTTAAAAATGTGGAAATCAAAAAAAAGTTAATGTGAAAATATTTTCATTTTTTTTGCTTCTTAGCAAAGTTTCTTTACCAAGTTTATTAAATTCCAATTTAAAGTTAAAAATGTAAAATATTGATGGTAGATATTAGCACTATCTTAGTAATTGATCTGATGCAAGCAAATCTTATTTCTTTTTAGGAATCATTTAAAATTTATAGCTAATGTGTGTGAAGAAATCAGGTTTTGCTGATAGTGCTGTTGTGGATTCAGTACAATTATATAGCAAACAGCT
This sequence comes from Oryctolagus cuniculus, assembly GCF_964237555.1. Taxonomy (NCBI): domain Eukaryota; kingdom Metazoa; phylum Chordata; class Mammalia; order Lagomorpha; family Leporidae; genus Oryctolagus; species Oryctolagus cuniculus. The sequence continues at coordinate 22,697,322 of NC_091436.1, forward strand.
GGATCCTATGCTGCCTTGTGTATTACAGTAGCATTGTTATTTAAATTATGACTGGAATGTCTGGGTCACTGGTGAAGCAAGGCATATTGGAAAAGAGAGATCTGGGTTGTCAGACCTCAGGTTCTGTTTGTAGGCATGATAGTAAGAAAGAAGGATTGTTTTGTAAGTTAAGGAAATTTAATTCATAAGTCCTTATTTAGATAAAATATGGCAATTTTACTATTATAGAATTTTAACATAAGAGCAGAAAAATGAAAATCTCTAGGGTAAAGGAAGGTAATTTATAAGATGCAAACTGTTGCAGCATATTTTTGTGTTAATGAAAATGACCCTATAGAGCAGGGAACAATTAAGTTGGAGAAAGAGCAAAGTCTTTGTGTGAGGAAGAATGAACTGACTCTGGGAGAATGCTGTTCATCTCTGTCCATGTGAGGAAGGCAGAGAATTTGGGATTTGATGTGTAGGTCAGTGTAGTAATGAGAGCATGTAGAAAGTTCAGTTTTTGATTGTTCCTGTTTTCTTAGTGAAATATGAACCAAGGTCATCAGTTGAGAGTGAGAAGAGAGAGGAGTTTTAGACTTGAATGAGATATATAGACTGGAAGACTAATGGAATGTAAATGTAGTAACTCATGAATTTTAATTTTTACAAAACTCTCCCAATTCCAGTATTACAGTGGCCATGACAACTGAAGAAGTATTATTCTAGCATAATGTGAATATGAAAGACAGAGTATTTTTTTGACAAGCTCAGAAAGCCTTTTTCTAGTGTTTTCTAGAAAACTCTAACCAGATCAGAAAGAAGTCTAAGTAATGCAATGACACAGTGTCTTGGGGTGCTTGGAATTTTATATCATGTTTTTCAGAGCTAGAATCAAATGCATAATACCAACCTATAGAAGGTCCACATCAGGAAGCCCAGTTGGCCTATTTATATTAGAGTGAGTGAACACATTAATTAAAGTTCCTATCTTGTTTTCAGAAAGTTGGTATCTCTAGGTCATTTTGCCAGCTACTGGTGACACATTTATTGGATTAAAGTGAGTCTTACATAGATAATGGGCTTGTCTTTGCTGAATGGAATGAGAGAATTATCAAACTTAAGGACTGCTCCATGAAAAAACTGTAGTCGAAATGCGTATGCTAATTACTGTATATTAGTGTGCTAATTGACTTTGTCATTGGCCATTTCTGTATCATAAAGCCCTATTATGACTTTTCTGTTGACAGACTTATTTACTAAAATTCAAGATATTTATTGTTATGGTTTTTCAAATTATATAATGCTTTCCTCATCTTCCTTCTCCTAAGCCCGTTAATTGTTCTCTTTGAATATTCTGTGTACTTACTGCTTCTGACAAATGAATCGACAGTGCTGAAATATTAGCTTAATCGATTAGTAGGTGTAACTGTTACTCTGAAAATATGTTGGGTGTGTCAACACAGACACACACATACACTCACACACATGCACACTCATGCTGACACTATCTCCTTGTACAAATTCTCCACTATATAATGAAGCAATCATTTACCACCTACCTGTGATGTGTGTGCCAGGGTGTTGGCACAGTACTTTAGGATCTTGAGTAATGAAATCAGAGAGTAGATTTTAGATATCATAACCAGGATTAAATTGGATAAGTAAAACAATCTTAATACTTTATAATTCTCAGTTGGCTCTGACTGAGAGAAAAGGAATCCTATGTAGCATCCTCTCACGTGGTAGATGAACATACTCAGAACCAAAGTCATTGAGGTACTGCTCTGCAATGCTAATGACTGCTAAATGTCAGAGGTGCTGTTCCCAGCGTCTTTTCCACCTGCCATTTAACTGTTTTATCGTTGTGAGACAAGGCTCCCTTTTTCTTAAACTAGAGCATTCCACCATCAACTTCTGATTAAAATACAACTGGCTACAAGCAAACACAAAAAACTTTCTTCCTTTCACTATTCCAGTTTTAAAGTTTGTGTGTTCCATATAATTCCAGATAACTCTAACTAGTTATAAGAAGGGTATGAAACCCATTTCTTTTTCTCAGCACATTCCTGCTATTTTTTGAAAAGGTATATGAATTTATGTAGTCATTTGCCTTGTAGTTTAACTCGCTCCATTTCCTTTCTGCATCTTAATATATTAAGCTGTCATATTCACCGCTTGTCTTATTTCCTTTGTTCCTAGAATGTAGATCCTTTCTCAACACTCCCTTCTTCCCTAAGATTTTTTTTTTTTTGGCCTGTTTTTTGCTGAGACAGTTTTTATTAAACTTCCTGGTTTAGTTGCTATCATTGCATTGCCACATCTTTGCTTCAAACATGTTTGCTGCCCTTAACATTGGAGTAGGCACATGGGTGTTAGAGGAGGGCATTTTTATGAGGGGCTCTTACAGTGTATACACCATCAATTGTTTCCTACTGCTCCTCCAACTTTATTACATTGCATAATAACGTTTTATGAACACTTGCGATATACAGTCTCAAAACCACAGACATATTTGCATTAAATAGGAAGTCACCAGAGTTTATTTAAATGGTGACCATTTCCCTTCCCCAGTGATTTCATAATTTACTTTGGCAAAGATTTTTCACTTGGCCAGACTTCCTGAATCTACAGGTAAGTCCATTTGTGAACTTAAAATTCAGTTTTAGCAAAGAACCCTGCCAAGTCAATTTTCAAAACTCTACCATAGATTTTTGATCACCCTCCTTTTCAACTGATTCCCAGGTGATGTCAGATCACTTACACCTGACTTCAGCAGGAATCCTGTTAGATGGGTTTAGCTATCTTCACTCTGTTCTTTGGTTTTAAATTCTCATTTGCCTCTGCTATACTCAGAGTTTAACCAAATCTCTGTCTTCCACTGAAAAATACGTGTCCATGGTCCCTTTACCTATCACCATGGTCCTGAATGAAAATTCGACTTAACTATGGTGTAACAAGAACCTCTGACTGATATTTTTCTTTAACAGTTTGGGAGTATATTTTAGGCATAATTTTTTTTTTGGGGGGGGAGAGAAACCTGAAACTAAAATGAATGATCAACAGAGGAAGAAAATACAGCATCTCAAAAAATGGTAAATTGAAAGCAGTCAATTTATTAGAAAAATAGCAGGTCTATATAAATAACCAATAACCACTTTGGTGCACAGTGAAGTGTATTTGTATCTATAAAGCTACTTGCATATTTACAGTTGTTAATCATTTCTTAGAAAAATTATAAAGAAGAAACATGAGTAAGGAGAGAGGAGAAAGCAGGAAGAAGGATGGAACACAGATTTCTTTTTAGGAGTTGGTCACTTTTCATTTAGCTGTCTTGTGGTAGTAGGTGGCAAAATGCTTTTTTTTTTTTCCTTAACCCATTTCATTCTTACATATGCTCTGTCCCTTCAAAGTTCACTATTAATAATCTCTAATGTTACTAGGGGTTTGGAGATAGGGCCCTTTGTGTGTCTCAATGCTTGTAGCCATAGCAATGAGTTTTTATAAAGCTTCAGACTTTTCCAAAGAAAACAAAGCCCAGATCTGTGTCTATTTATACGCAATACTACATTATCTTAATAAAATTATCTTAATAAAAATATTTTATTTGAAAAGCTGAGAGGCAGAGAAAAACAAATAAACAGAGACAGAAATAGGGACAGACAGTGAGAAATTCCATCTATTGGTTCACCTCAAATGCCTGGGAGACCAGAATTCAGTCCAGGTGTCCCATGTGGGTGAGAGGGACCCAAGTATCTGAGTCAAAATGTACTGCCTTTCAGGGTGTGCATTAGCAGAAGCTGAAATTGGAGAAGAGATGGGAGTTGAATCCAGGCACTCCAGTATGGGATGTGGGTGTCACAAGTGTCTTAACTGTTGTGCCCCAAATCCCTGCTCCACCATGTTTTAGATACTATAACTTTTTAGTACATTTTAATGTCAGATATTGTAATGCTTCTTGCTTTGTTTTTCTTGTTCAAAATTGCTTTGATTAATAGAGAGGTTTCTTAGTGTGTGTGTATTGGTTGCATATGAATTTTAGGATTTTTTTCTTGTTCTATGAAAATGTCCTTGTTATTCTGATAAGGATTGTACAGAAACTATATATTGCTTTGGATAGCATAGACATTTTAGCACTGTTAATTCTTCCATGCATGTGTGATGTCTGTACTTCCTTGTGTTCTTCAGTTTTTAAATCAGTATCTTACAGTTTTGATTGTAATAATCTTTGTCTTGTTAAATTTATACTTGGTATTTATTCTAGAGTTAGAGATAGAGACAGAGACAGAGATAGAGAAAGCTCACATCTGCTGGTCTATGCCCCAAACAGCTGCTAGGGCTGATCTGGCACCTTATTTTGCTTGTTGGGTGAGGGCATTGCACCCTGAAAGTTCTTGATGCTTGTTGGCATATAGTGTCATCTGCACATTGAAGGATTAGGACTTTTTCAGTCTTTATAGTCTGACTGATTGTGCATGTCCTTCTAGAAATTGTAAGCAGTCTATTTTCCCTTGGCCTGTGGACACTTCTGCTATTTCATCACTAGATGGTGCCCTAAGTCAGTGTTTGCCCTGAGTTAACTGCTGATGTGTTGCCCCTCTTCAGCAGTAGAGGATGCCCATATCCCAGGTTTCTCCTAGATTTGCAGTTAGTACGTTGTTTAGAATGCTCTGGAGAAGTGTCTGAAAAGAGGTAGTCTGTCCCTACAAGCTGCTTCTTTGGACCATTATAGGTGCAGATGCCTTACATACAATCAGTGATATGAATTTCAGGTTCCATGAAATTCTGCCTGAGTTTTACTATGAAGGTACCAGGTCCAGGTTCTTAGAGAATGCATTAATGCTCACCTCTCTTACTCTACCAAGTGGACCATCACTCTCTTCATATTGTACTACACAGGGCTGGGGGAAGTAGGGCTGGGTACTTATGTGACCACCAGTACTGTAGTGCTGGAACATACCAGGAGTCCACAGTTGCCTGAGATGAGTGCAATACAGGGGTAGGACCAGGGTTCACTCTTCTTTTTTTTTTTTTTTTTTTTTTTGACAGGCAGAGTGGACAGTGAGAGAGAGAGAGACAGAGAGAAAGGTCTTCCTTTGCCGTTGGTTCACCCTCCTATGGCCGCCGCGGCCAGCGCGCTGCGGCCGGCGCACCGCGCTGATCCGATGGCAGGAGCCAGGAGCCAGGTGCTTTTCCTGGTCTCCCATGGGGTGCAGGGCCCAAGCACTTGGGCCATCCTCCACTGCACTCCCTGGCCACAGCAGAGAGCTGGCCTGGAAGAGGGGCAACCGGGACAGAATCCGGCGCCCCGACCGGGATTAGAACCCGGTGTGCCGGCGCCGCTAGGCGGAGGATTAGCCTTGTGAGCCGCGGCGCCGGCCCAGGGTTCACTCTTCTATGGACTTCCTGCTGCTGAGATGGACTCATGTTCTGAGACGACTGCAGTCAGCCACAGGTGTTATTCACAGGGATGGAAGTCTGATCAACAGGGGCATGGGTTTCCACTTCACCCTGTGGCAGATCCTGAGGCTCTGTTTGTAGGTATTGCTCTGGGGACTGGGACTGTTAGGCTCGCACAGTGTTAGTTTTTACCAGCCCAGCACTGAGTTCTAAGACACAATCCTTTGCTCACTTTTGTGCCCTGTTTCTAGAGGCTGGTGCTTTGTTCCTTGTTCTCTGCTGTAAGTTGGGGAAAGGATGGTGAAGCAATTCCTTGGCCATTCAGGCTGACATTAAGCTGAGTTACGCCTGGATCTCACAGCCACAGGAGCCTATGCAGTCTCTGGTGCTTGTGCCAGGCCACACAAAGCTAGTGGTGATGCAGGCTCAAGCATGAGTCCATTAGACTGGGGCGCAGGTTTCTGTCTGATAGCAGGACAGGTCTAGAGGCTCTGCCTACAAATGTTGACCTGGGGACAGGGCCCGTCTGGGCTCTGTCTGGTGCTGGGTGTCACTGAGATGGAACACCAGACAGCTCCAATGTAAAATTCTGTACTCTCATCCTAGCCACTAGAGCCCAGAGTCTTGCTCTGCTGTCTGCCCAAGGTTGGGGAAGAGGTGGTGGAGGAAATCCTTAGCCTCATTAAGGAGGATGAAGGAACTCAGTCTGTAGTTATTGGGTTCCTGCCCTAGAAATAGGTTCTGTAGGGCCCCATCTGGTCTGAGTTTTACTGTGATGTGCCTGGTAGTGGGTTTTAAGTCTAAAGTTGGATCTTAATTCCTCACACCTGCCCAGGTAGCAGATACATATTTTTTCTCAAAGCTTGCAGCTGGGGAGGAGTGACACACAGGAAGCTCCTTGTCTTCTTTGGTTAATCTTTTTTTTTTTTTTTCAGTTCATCCTGTTGGTCATTTATTAAACAGAATTGGTTATTTTAACTTTTGTTTAATGAACATAAATTTCCAAAGTACGACTTATGGATTACAATGGCTTCCCCCCAATACCATCACTCCCACCCACAACCCTCCCCTTTCCCACTCCCTCTCCCCTTCCATTCACATCAAGATTCATTTTTTATTATCTTAAATACAGAAGATCAGCTTAGTATACATTAAGTAAGGATTTCAACAGTTTGCTCCCACACAGAAACATAAAGTGAAAAATAATAGATGATTTTTTTAAATGATGATGAAATCAGAGCAGACCTATTGTCATGTTTAATCCCAGTGAGAGTCAAGTTGGGAATTGATAATTTCTTTTTTTTTTTTTACAGAACATCAGTTTAGTATGCATTAAGTAAAGATTTCAACAGTTTGCACCCCCATAGAAACACAAAGTGAAATATACTGTTTGAGTACTCGTTATAGCATTAAGCCTCAATGTACAGCACATTAAGGACAGAGATCCTACATGAGGAGTAAGTGCACAGTGACTCCTGTTGTTGACTTTACCAATTGACACTCCTGTCTATGGCATCAGTAATCTCCCTATGCTCCAGTCAGGAGTTTCCAAGGCTATGGAAGCCCTCTGAGTTCTCTGACTCTTATCTTGTTTAGACAAGGTCATAGTCAAAGTGGAGGTTCTCTCCTCCCTTCAGAGGAAGGTACCTCCTTCTTTGAAGACCTGTTCTTTCCACTGGGATCTCACTCACAGAGATCTTTTTGCCAGAGTGTCTTGGCTTTCCATGCCTGAAATACTCTCATGGGCTTTTCAGCCAGATCCGAATGGCTTTAGGGCTGATTCTGAGGCCAGAGTGCTATTTAGGACATCTGCCATTCTATGAGTCTGCTGAGTATCTCGCTTCCCACGTTGGCTCCCTCTCCCCTTTATTTATTCTATCGGTTAGTGTTAGCAGGTACTAGACTTGTTTATGTGCTCCCTTTGACTCTTAGTCCTTTCATTATGATCAATTGTAAACTGAAATTGATCACTTGGACTAGTGAGATGGCATTGGTACATGCCACCTTGATGGGATTGAATTGGAGTCCCCTGGTATGTTTCTAACTCTACCATTTGGGGCAAGTCAGCTTGAGCATGTCCCAGATTGTACATCTCTTCCTTCTCTTATCCCCACTCTTATGTTTAACAGGGATCACATTTCAGTTAATTTTCAACACTTAAGAATAACTGTGTGATAATTACAGAATTAAACCAGTCATATTAAGTAGAACAGACAAAAAAATACTAAGAGGGATAATGTATTAAGTTGTTCATTAACAGTCAGGGCTATGCTGATCAAGTCACCGTTTCTCATAGTGTCCATTTCACTTCAGGAGGTTTCCTTTTTGGTGTTCAGTCAGTTGTCACCGATCAGGGCGAACATATGGTATTTGTCCCTTTGGGACTGGCTTACTTCACTCAGCATGATGTGTTCCAGATTCCTCCATTTTGTTGCAAATGACTGGATTTTGTTGTTTCTTACTGCGGTATAGTATTCTAAAGAATACATATCCCATAATTACTTTATCCAGTCTACCGTTGATGGGCATTTAGGTTGGTTCCAGGTCTTGGCTATTGTGAATTGTGCTGCAATAAACATTAGGGTGCAGACCGCTTTTTTGTTTGCCAATTTAAACTCCTTTGGATAAATTCCAAGGAGTAGGATGGCTGGGTTGAATGGTAGGGTTATATTCAGGTTTCTGAGGAATCTCCAGACTGACTTCCATAGTGGCTTGACCAGTTTGCATTCCCACCAACAGTGGGTTAGTGTCCCTTTTTCCCCACATCCTCACCAGCATCTGTTGTTGATAGATTTCTGTATGTGAGCCATTCTATCCGGGGTGAGGTGAAACCTCATTGTGGTTTTGATTTGCATTTCCCTGATTGCTAGTGACCTTGAACATTTTTTCATGTGTCTGTTGGCCATTTGGATTTCCTCTTTTGAAAAATGTCTATTGAAGTCCTTGGCCCATCTCTTAAGTGGGTTGTTGGTTTTGTTTTTGTGGAGTTTCTTGATCTCTTTGTAGATTCTGGTTATTAACCCTTTATCTGTTGCATAGTTTGCAAATATTTTTTCCCATTCTGTCGGTTGTCTCTTCACTCTCCTGACTGTTTCTTTTGCAGTACAGAAACTTCTCAATTTGATGCAATCCCAATAGTTGATTTTGGCTTTGACTGCCTGTGCCTCCCGAGTCTTTTCCAGAAACTCTTTGCCTGTGCCAATATCTTGAAGGGTTTCTCCAATGTTCTCTAATAACTTGATGGTGTCAGGTCGTAGATTTAGGTCTTTAATCCATGTTGAGTGGATTTTTGTGTAAGGTGTAAGGTAGGGGTCTTGCTTCATGCTTCTGCACGTGGAAATCCAATTTTCCCAGCACCATTTATTGAATAGACTGTCCTTGCTCCAGGAATTGGTTTTAGATCCTTGATCAAATATAAGTTGGCTGTAGATGTTTGGGTTGATTTCTGGTGTTTTAATTCTGTTCCATTGGTCTATCCATCTGTTTCTGTACCAGTACCATGCTGTTTTGATTACAACTGCCCTGTAGTATGTCCTGAAATCTGGTATTGAGATGCCTCTGGTTTTGTTTTTGTTGTACAAGATTGCTTTAGCTATTCGAGGTCTCTTTTGCCTCCATATGAAATTCAGCATCATTTTTTTTAGATCTGAGAAGAATGTCTTTGGTATCCTGATTGGAATTGCATTGAATCTATAAATTGCTTTTGGGAGAATGGACATTTTGATGATACTGATTCTTCCAATCCATGAGCATGGAAGATTTTTCCATTTCTTTGTATCCTCTTCTATTTCTTTCTTTAAGATTTTGTAATTCTCATCGTAGAGATCTTTAACGTCCTTGGTTAAGTTTATTCCAAGCTATTTGATTGTTTTTGTAGCTATTGTGAATGGGATTGATCTTAGCAGTTCTTTCTCAGCCGTGGCATTGCTTGTATATACAAAGGCTGTTGATATTTGTGCATTGATTTTATATCCTGCCACTTTGCCAAACTCCTCTATGAGTTCCAATAGTCTCTTAGTAGAGTTCTTTGGATCCTCTAAGTAAAGAATCATACTGTCTGCAAAGAGGGATAGTTTGACTTCTTCCTTCTCAATTTGTATTCCTTTGATTTCTTTTTCTTGTCTGGTGGCTCTGGCTAAAACTTCCTGAACTATGTTAAATAGCAGTGGTGAGAGTGGGCATCCCTGCCTGGTGCCAGATCTCAGTGGAAATGCTTCCAACTTTTCCCCATTCAGTAGGAAGCTGGCCGTGGGTTTTTTATAAATTGCTTTGATTATATTGAGGAATGCTCCTTCTATACCCAATTTGCTTAGAGTTTTCATCATGAAAGGGTGTTAAATTTTATCGAATGCTTTCTCTGCATCAATTGAGATAATCATATGGTTTTTCTTTTGCAGTCTATTAATGTGGTGAATCACATTGATTGATTTGCGAATGTTGAACCATCCCTGCATACCAGGGATGAATCCCACTTGGTCTGGGTGGATGATTTTCCTGATGTGTTGTTGTACTCTATTGGCCAGAATTTTATTGAGGATTTTTGCGTCTATGTTCATCAGGGATATTGGTCTATAATTTTCTTTCAGTGCTGCATCTTTTTCTGGCTTAGGAATTAAGGTGATGCTGGTTTCATAGAAAGAATTTGGGATGATTCCCTCTTCTTCTTTGTTCTAAATAGTTTGAGAAGAATTGGAGTTAGTTCTTCTTTAAATGTCTGGTAGAATTCAGCAGTGAATCCATCTGGTCCTGGGCTTTTCTTTGTTGGGAGGGCCTTTATTACTGTTTCAATTTCTGTTTCAGTTATGGGTCTATTTAGGTTTTCTATGTCTTCATGGTTCAATTTTGGTAGATTGCATGTGTCCAGGAATCTGTCCATTTCTGTTTGATTTTCCTGTTTGCTGGCATACAGGTCCTTGTAGTAATTTCTGATGATTCTTTTTATTTCTGTGGTGTCTGTTGTTACGTTTCCTTTTTCATCTCTGATTTTATTGATTTGGGTCTTTTCTCTTCTTTTTTTAGTTAGTTGGGCCAATGGGGTGTCAATTTTGTTTATTTTTTCAAAAAACCAGCTCCTTGTTTGCTATGAAAGGTCTTTATTTCACTTTCATTCACAAATGAGAGTTTTGCAGGATATAATATTCTGGGCTGGCAATTTTTCTCTCTTAGCACCTGTGCTATGTCTCGCCATTCCCTCCTAGCCTGTAGGGTTTCTGATGAGAAATCAGCTGTGAGTCTGATTGGAGATCCTCTGAGAGTAATCTGACGTTTCTCTCTTGCACATTTTAGGATCTTTTCTTTATGTTTCACTGTGGTAAGTTTAATTACCACGTGTCTTGGTGAGGATCTCTTTTGGTCATGTTTATTGGGGGTTCTATGAGCTTCCTGTACTAGGAAGTCTCTCCTCCAAACCTGGAAAGTTCTCTGCTAGTGTCTCGCTAAAAAGGCCTTCTAATCCTTTCTCTCTCTCCATGCCTTCAGGAACTCCTAGAACTCGAATGTTGGTTTTTTTAATAGTATCCTGTAGATTCCCAACAATATGTTTTAGATTTCTAATTTCCTCTTCTTTTCTTTGGTTTGACTGTATGTTTTCCTGTGCTCTATCTTCTAAGTCCGATATTCTCTCCTCTGCTTCACCCATTCTGTTTTTAAGGCTTTCTAATGTGTTTGTCATTTGATCTATTGAGCTCTTCATTTCATTTTGATTTCTCTTCACTATCACACTTTCCTGCTCTACTAGTTTCTGAGTTTCATTTTGATTCCTCCTTAAAATTTCATTTTCACGGGAGAGATTTTCAATCCTGTCCAATAAGGATTTCTATAGTTCAAGGATTTGCTTTTGAAAACTTCTAAATGTTCTTATCATAAATTTTTTGAAATCCGTATCTTGCATTTCTTCTATCTCATCATCTTCATAATCTTGGTTTGGGGTGTTTTGTTTATTTGGAGGCATCATAGTGTCATCGTTGATCTTGTTCCCTCGATTTCTGTGTTTGTTGCTTGGCATAGTTAATTCTTCTTTCGTCACTGTGCGTTTTATTTTTTATTTATTTTTTTATTTTATACTATGTCCGTGTTAAGTGGACTGCCTGCTGTTGGAGGAGCCTTGGAGGCTTGAGATAGGTGTGGCCTGAGAGCTCTGCTTGGTTCTTCCTGGTTAAGGGTGTGCAAAGGTGACACCCTCAGGTTATGCGTGGTAAATCTCTCTCTTTTATTTATTTATTTATTTTATTTATTCAGGGAGTAAGTAATACCGCACGGCACGGCTGTGCAGAATTGATGGTATTTAGCTTCCAGTCTCTGGCTTCTACCCAAAGAGTCTGTGTAGGCTCCGTTTCTCCTCTGGACTCCCACTGGGTTGCCTAGGCTACTGAATTGTAGTGACTCAGTTCCTTAGCTCTCCCCTGTTGATATGTAAATCCAGAGAGGGGGCCTGCTCCTTGTCTCTTGGGAACTCTTCAAGCCTTGCAGCCTTGCAACCTTTGCAAGGTTGGTGGAGAGAGAAACCCCCAAGCTTTTTTTTTTCCTTCTTTCCGGTAGTGAGTCTGCTGCACGTTCCGGCTCCCCTCTAGATTCTGACCCCTGTTTCCCCGCCAATGTCTCGGGTTATTGAGCTCACCTCCCCTTCCAGCGCCGATGTGTGGACTCGGAGCCCTGGACGTCCCAACTCTCCCCGCTGATGTCTGTGTGACATGCACTCCCCTTCCTGCACTGGCGCAGACCCTGCGGCTCCCGCGGCTCCCGCGGCTCCCGTGGCTTGGCTTCCGCTTGGTGGGTGACCTTGTTCTCCCAGTAGATCCTCCGATTCACAGCCACTCGATCCAGAAGAGTTTCCTCTGCAATATTTTCCTGGTTCTTTTTTCTGAGGCTACCATAACTCCCCTTTTATTAACCTAAATTTTCCTGGACTATCGGTGCGCGCCCTCACTATTCCGCCATCTTGGCTCCGCCTCCGGTTAGTCTTTCTTATCCTTATGCTGGAAGTATGCTCTTCAGTCTCTCATCTGGCTTCCTTAGCTCTTGTGAAGGCAGCTTTGTGTGTGCATAGCTGTTCAAACTGGTGTCTGTGGGAAGATGATCACTGCAGGATCTACTTAGTTACCATCTTGCTCCACCTGTTCCTACTTGGGATTTTGACCCCTTCCTAGGCTAATGATATATAACATGAAACCATGCTGCAGCACTGGGCAGAGACAGTCACAAGGGATTGTTGCTGAGCTGAGGTAACTGGATGTTCTGTAGCTTAGGTGTACTACAGACATTTTGATTTATATTGTTTTCAGCTTATGATGATATTAAGACTTAATCCACTTGTTAGCAAAAGAGCATCTGGATTCCATATGCTCAGTATTGTGTTAGATTTTGCTAACATTCTTCTACTTAAATAACAATGACATTATATGACATTTATATCACAAAGGTGTCCCTCACTTTGTGAAAAGATCCCTTTGAATTTAGACAAAATAGACATTTTTCAGGATGCAGCTACAAAATGGGATCTTTCTCTTTCTGGCCTCAATTAATAATATTTGAGGGAGCAGATGTTTTGCCCAGCAGTTAATTTGCTGGTTGACACCCTTGCTTCCTCCATTGGAGTACCTGGGTTAGAATCCAAGCTTTGGCTCCTGACTCCAACTTCTTACTAAAGCAGACCCTGGGAGAAAGTGGGTGACTCAAGTAATTGAGGTCCTGCCACCGACGTGAGAGATCTGGATAGAGTTCTGGGCTCCTGGCTTTAGCATGACCCAGTTTTGATGTTATAGTTATTTGGGGAATGAACCAGTGGAGGAAGCACGCTCTTTCTTTCTTCATTTTATTTCCTTCTCTCTTTTTATCCATGCTTCTAATATAAATAAATAAAAGTTAAAACATCACCTGAGGAGGGGCCTGCATCATGGCGTAGCCAAATTAAGCTGCTGTATGACTTCTGGATCCAGCTTCTTGCTCATATGTTTGGGAAGTCAGCAGATAATGACTTGAGCAGTTAAGCCTCTGCCATGCAACTAGTATGGAGTTCTCGACTCCTGGCTTTGGTCTGGCCTAGCCCTGGCCTTTGTGGCCATCTGGGGAGTAGACTAACAGATGGAATCTCTCTCTCTCTCTTTCTCTCTCTCTCCCTCTCTGTGATTCTGCCTTTCATGTAAGTAAGTAAATAAATAAATATTTTTAAAAATTCTCAGGCTTTTTTTTTTTCCTGGCTGCTGACACAATGATAGGAAAAATAAAAAGGAAAAGCATTCCTTAAACTATGAAGAATAATTAACCAGTCAACTCGCATTTCAAAGATGGGAAATGAATGAGAAGTCTGCATGTGGAAATTCATGGCCTGGTGAACTGCAGTTTGTGGATTGACATTTATAAAACTACATGGGAAGGCATCCCACATTTTATGCCACCCTTTTCTGTTACTCTACGATTTTCCGTATTTCTAGTCTGTCTCTCTGGCCCCACCGCACTTTGTTTTCCATTGTCCCGGCAGCTGTGCTGTCTCCCACCTTTCCTTCTCTTCCTCACCCACTGTCTTTTCCTTTCACATTTTTTCTATCCTAAAGTCCTTCCCCCCTTTCTTCGTTGTCTTCTTAATGCTTTATTCATTAGGTACAATATGTGATTTAAGTCCGTATCTAAACACATATTTAAAACATTTTGTATTTTCTGATCTTAATATCTTGGGTGACTTTGAGCTGTTTTAATTCTAGTCATTCATTCATCAAATATTTTTCAATGCTTCCTTTTGACAGTAGCCAGGAACTAGGGTTACAAAGTTAGCAAAGCCTAATATTGCCTTCAGAAGCTAATAACAGCAAATAAAATATGTATTACTGTGAAAATCTTAATGCAGCGAAGTTCATTTTTATGTCTGTGATTTTCCAAGTTGTTTTCTGTAAGTGGCCTCCATGAACGAAGATCTCAAATTCATTTTTAAATATTGCTAAAATATGACTTTTATTTTGAAAACTTAGTTAACATTTAATGCAAAAAACCACATTTTTCAAAGACAGAGAGACCATGGCACTTAAAATTTTTTAAAGTAAATTAATGAAAGTTTTATCTACCTCATATTCTGTTTTCTCATCCTAGTAAAGTCTTTTCAGATTATACTATCAAGAATTTGTTAATGAAATCTAGTAAAAGCCTTCTGGGTAAAATACAACACAGTCTCCAAATTGTACTTTGAATTATTATCATTATTTAAAATAGAATTTTGCAGAGTGTTGGGTACAGGAATGTTTCCTTACAGATGTATGATACATGGCATAGCTTATGTACATCTACCTGTGCAAAGTGTATGTCCATAGCCCATGTGTAGCAAAGCATGCCTTACTCTGTGTGGGAAGAGTGGCTGGGTAATAGTATTAGATACTCTACAGAAGTCTTCTTGGTAGACATTATAATCTTCGGATTGGTATAGTTTATAAAATTTTATAGTAGACTTTTGACCCAAGACATAGTAATAACTTCTAAAAAATTACCTTTATTAATTTTCTTTAGTTGGTATATCAGGTGGCTGATAGTCCATCACTATCAGCCATCACATCCCGTTTTGAACTCTTTTTTTTTTTTTTGTCTCTCCCCCCACCAGAACTCTTTGATATGCATTAAGACTGCTTATGTTATTTAGTTTTCAAGTGTGTACAACTTCAAAGTCTGAAAAATATTTCTGGATTTTTATAGAGAAAATACGTAAACTTAGAAGCAAATTTTTCTTTCTTTTTTTCTTTCTTTCTTTTTTTTTTTTTTTTGACAGGCAGAGTGGACAGTGAGAGAGAGAGAGACAGAGAGAAAGGTCTTCCTTTGCCGTTGGTTCACCCTCCAATGGCCGCCGCAGCTGGCGCTCTGTGGCCGGCGCACCGCACTGATCCGATGGCAGGAGCCAGGTACTTATCCTGGTCTCCCATGGGGTGCAGGGCCCAGTACTTGGGCCATCCTCCACTGCACTCCCTGGCCACAGCAGAGAGCTGGCCTGGAAGAGGGGCAACCGGGACAGAATCCGGCGCCCCAACTGGGACTAGAACCCGGTGTGCCGGGGCTGCAAGAAGAAGCAAATATTTCTAAACATAATAGGCAAATGGAGATCTAAAAATTATGTGAACGCATCTAATCCTCTGGTAATATTAACAATTGTCATTAAAATCGTTAAAAATGGAAACCACTTATGAATTTGGAATTTAACAATCTGTGTTGATTTAATTTTTACCTCTGTAACTTGTAAAAGGCAAACTAGATTTTTCTACGTATTTAGATTTGTGAAATAGCCTTTATTTTAAGATTTATTTATTTATTTGAAAGTCAGAGTTTAAAGAGAAAGGGGAGGGAGAGAAAAAGAGAGAGAGATAGAGAGAGAGAGAGAAAGTCTTCCATCTGCTGGTTCATTCCCCAGATGGCTGCAATGGCTGGAGCTGCACTGATCTAAAGGCAGGACCAGGAGCTTCTTCCAGGATCCCACGTGGGTTCAGGGGCCCAAGGACTTGGGCCATCTCCACTGCTTTCCCAGGCCACAGCAGAGAGCTGGATCAGAAGTGGAACAGCAGGGACTCAAACTGGCACCCATATGGGATGCCGACACTGCAGGTGGTGGCCCCATCAGCTATGCCACAGCACTGGCCCTGTGAGATATCCTTATATGACATGTGTCATCCTGGAGCAGGTTTTTCATTGTTTAATTATGAATCAGATTTTAATTAAAGAAATGTTATATTTATCTAGAACTCAGTGAAGTATGGTATTACAAAATTAGACTAAAATAAGGTTTTTAAATGAAAAGGATAATACAGGCATCTGGTGGGATTTTTGCTTTTCGAACAACTAACACTCTGAATGAAAATGTTTCAGGGTTCTAGTAATGGTAATGAGGAGAAATAATGAGAACTGAAAGTCATCTATCGTGTTATAAATGGGGAATCCAAACCAGAGATTCTCATTAAAAATAAGAAGCCATAAATTTAAAAAAATGCTATAGAGTGCAGAGCAGGTCAGTCATTTAATGGAACATATGTATAATTAAAAAGCAAAATAAAGGGAGGGTAAAATATGACTGCATGCTTGGACAGATGCAGACAGTAGTTACTAAATTATATTGCCACATTGACTAATTCCTTCACCTTGTTTAAATATATCTGTCTTGATCTGCTTTCTTGCTAATGCAAATAGTTTTTTGAGGGGGCATCAGAACTTTAAAGCTAGAGTGCATGCAAAGGTGGCTAGTGTACAGAGGAAAATTAAGGAAATGACTGTTATTTCAGACCCTCAAGAAAGCAAACATAGTTTCATGAACTACTAAGCTGATAGGGATGTAGTTTCATCAGTTTAGGGCACAGGTGAAGGGCTGTTCACCTGAGTGCCCCAAAACCGTACCACAGGCTGTGGAGACAGAGATTGTAAATGTTGGAGTGCTTTCAGAACGAAGTAACAGTCTTGTTTGAAACATGAAATTCGTCCGCAAAATGAACTTGAAAAATCTTAACAGAAGGCTGTTGTCTGTTCTGAAAGTTCTGATAGAAATTTCCCCTGTGGCAGCCTCAGATCCCAACCAGGCAAGCAGGTTGTTAGAAAAATGTCATTTGTATTGAAAGTCAGGTCCATTCTTACAGATCCAGTGGTGAAGAGAGGCCAGCATACAAGAAGAAGGAGCAGATTAAAGAAGAAAAATAATGGAGACCATAAATGATAAAAAAAGAGATGACATCTGAGATATAGAGATGCAGCTTGGCTACAGTTAGGCAGAACAGCCTCCTCCCCTTTGGTTCATTAGCCAACCAGAGGCTGACTCTGCATCGTTGGCAATTTAGAGATGTTTGTCAGAAGTAACAGAGAGTGACTGGTGCAAAATTTCACTTGATAGAATGGAGAGATGGGAGTAGAGAAGGGTGAAGAAATCAGAATTGTAAGGAAATTGCAAGTAGAATTATAGAGGATAGTAGAGTTATTTGATCCCAAATAATAGAGACTCAGATGAAGGTGATTGAGTGCTTTATCTTCACTATGCAAGAAAAAGAGTCAGTATTGCAGGGCAGAGACTACTTAGCTTAGAAAAGCCTGTTTACAGGGGTAGCCCTCTGTTGGGACTTGGCAGGTAAAGAGTGCCTTACACTGATACAAAAAAAAAAAAAAAAAAAATCCAAAGCTGCCCCTGAATGATAAGGGCGGCTCACTGTTTCTAAACTGTGCAAAGAATGTGTTTATGTTTAACACCTACCTTCCTTCTGGGAGTCTAGACGTTGGGCACAAGCTAAGCAGTGGGTGTCTACACACCAGCAACAACAGAAGCCATGCAGGGTGTCTGCCATGCACTTCCCAGAGATATAAGCCTTCCCATGTGTCACAACTTGTCCTGGAGGAGGTAAGCACACCCTGTGCAGTGTCACTGGGAGAGAACTCTTGGATGTTAGTACTTGTTTTCTCCCAAACTTTTCCTCATGGCCTTTTCTCCTTTGCTGATTTGGCTTTGGGTGTTTCAGTTGTAGCAAATCTCAAATGTGTGTCCAACTATATGCTGAGTCCAGGAAGATCTTCTAACAAGTTATAGAACCCACATGTCTTAGTTTGTTCTCAGTTCCAGAGGCTGAGTGGTCCAAGATCAAAGGGCTGGCAGATTCTGCGTCCTTCCGGGGAGGGCCTGCTTTCTGAGATGTCCTCTTCAGGTGAAATAGAAAGGGCGAGGGAGCTTTTTCAGGCTGCCAAGGGCAGTAGTTCCATTCTTGAGGGTTCTGCTTTTGTGATCTATTTGACCTTTATAGGCCAAGCTCCTAATGCTGCCACCGTGGGAGTTAATTTCAATGTATGAATCCTGAGTACACCAATAATTAGGCCATAAAATTGAGGGTGACTTGAGAACCCTGGAACACTCACTTTACAAAACCTAGTTCCCCTAATGTCCTGAGCCAGTCCTGGCCGGTCAGACAGGCCATCAGAAAGCCCTGTGCCACCAGTCATTTGGGTGTAGGTTTACTGCCTGAGCTTGGAATCTGAACAACCTCTGACTCCAGAGGACATGTGTGCCCACGCCCAGAGAGTTGGAGTCTTCCCACTATGCTTTCTAATTACTTTCTACTTACATAATGTAGGTACTAAAATCATGTGCTCTGAATTGCCAGGGTTTGGACTCCAGCTTTACCACTATGTAGCAGTAGGACTTTGGGTAACTGAGTTAACTGCTGTGTGTCCGCTGTAAAATAACGATAATAATAAAATTTACCTCATAAGATTTTTCCCAAGACTAAATGAGATAAAACATTAACAAACTGAGTAAGCACATGTTTAATTATTATCATAATTGCTATTATAAACAGGAAACCAAATCATTTTGTCTCTCAGAACTCAGTCAGTATGAAGATCTCCCAGGACCCTACATAAAAACTTGAACAGGTCAATATCTTCAGCCATTTATAAGTAATGAAATTTCTATACTTACTTAAGTCCTAAAATGTAATCTTTGTTTTCTACTGAGAATATTCACTCCTGTGAAACAGTAAAAGTTTTAAATTTCATTTAAAGGAAGTATTTTATTATACTTGCTTTGAATTCAATCTAACTTGCTATTCAACTTTTAAACTTAGGTTTATGTTTATAAACAATGATTTAATGGTAAACACATTAATGATTAAAATGATAATTTTTGCCTATCTTCAAATATTTTATACATTTTTAACCCTATACCATCAATCTGGTCTTGGGGCATGATCAATGAGGATTTATAGAACTTAATACACTCACTATTGGCCCCACAGAAGAAATGTGTTTAGGGTCAGAAGTTACATATTGATGCTTTTTGGTTGTGACTATTTTATATTTTGACCCCCCCCCTTTTTTTTAAAGATTCATTGATTTATATGAAAGAGTTACACTGAGAGAGGAGAGGCAGAGAGAGAGAGAGAGAGAGAGGTCTTCCATCTGCTGGTTCACTCCCCAATTGGCCACAATGGCCAGACCTGTGCCAATCTGAAGCCAAAAGTTCAAATTTATTCCAGTGTTGACATAGTACGATGTATGCATGCATAGCCATGGAAATTCAAACAAACCAAATCAAACAAGTAAAACAATCCATGCAGTCTTGGGGAGTGAAAAAGTAGTTCTCAGTGGTAAATAAGAATGTTACCTTTAGGGAGTTGACACTCCAGAACAGGAAATAGACTTAGGAAAATGTGTTACCATGGGTGGCAAAAGTCAAGTATATAAAGCTCCTACTTTATGAAAGCATCAAAATATCAACCTAAACTTCAAGAACCTTAAGAAACAATTCTATTTAAATACAGGGCTCCACTAAGCAGAAATTGGCTCTAATTTAATCTTAGCAGCTCAGTAGCCAGTTACCAAGCTCTAAACCAAATCCTCTGCTCTATTTTATTCTTAAACATTGTTTTACATAAGCAGGAAGTCATAACAGAGAACAGATTACTCACACCTACAGTTGCTACGGAAATAAAGCAGTGAGTGAGAATCTAGGTCAGGTGTAATGAACTTGACAGACTCTGTAAAGCTTTGTAGGCAACTGTGAATTTCTGTTGAATTCTGAGCATGACAGATCAAAATTGTTTTTGTATTTCTTAGAGTCGAGAACATTTTCCATAGCATAGAGTTAAATTATTATAATTTTTTCTTTTTTGTTTCTGCTGCCTACTCCTGAAATAACTTTTTCTTGTCTGTGCTTTTACACAGTAGGATTGTACAGTCTGTACTGATAATATTGAAGTGGACACTTTATAAACTATACCACATGATGAGTGATTATCCAGTGAATTCTGATCAGGACAGTGGAGGAGCCTGGAGGTTCATGAACAGCTCCCTGCCCTACTGGAGCTTGCTACCCATTTGGAATAACAAGGCATTAATGACTGGACACTTTATTGGTAATGAAAAATTAAAGTAGTCAAGTGAGATCAGAACACCCAAGAAGCAGCAAGAAATCAGTATGTGTGGTTTGTTTTATGTATCAACTTGGCTAAGGCATGGCATTCAGATATCTGATCAGACATCATTCTTGATGTTTCTGTGGAAGTACTGTTTTGATGAGATTGAAATTGAAATAAGTAGAACTAGAGTAAGCAGATTGCCCTACAGGCGAGTGGGCCTCAGCCTGTCAGTTGAAGGCCTTGGTAGAAAAAGACCGACTTCCCTGGGAGAAGAGGAAATTCTGCCTGCAGACTGCCTTTGAAGTTGAACGGCCATCCCACCCTACACATTTTGAATTTGCCAGCCTCTGCAATCATATGCGCCAACTCCATGAAGTAAATCTCTTTGCCTGGTAGGTATAGCATATTAGTTCTGTTTCTCAGGAGAACACTGATTAACACAAAACCACAGTCAATTGAGGGCTGTGGTTTAAGCAAAGAAAATCTGCAGGAGGCCTGATGATGACATATCTTTTTCTTCTTTTTCCCGTGTTTAATCTTCTCCCTACATGTTGAGCTGCTAGAGGTCAAGGGGAGCAATATCAAAGGTCTGGTATGAAAAAAGACTTGGAAGGGGAGTGTCTTTTAATCCTTATGTTTAAAGTAGTTAGAAATCACTTTAATGTGCAAAAAAGATAGGATTTGTCATATGGATTTCTCTCTCCACAGGTTATTAGGAAGGCTTTTAGAGGCCATGGGCCATCTTATGGAAGCAAACTAGATGAAAAGTCTGCATGTTGCTCTTTAAGTGCAGCATATTCCATGTCTCCATGACCCTATTTCTGCTTATAGACTAAGCAAGATAACCAAAGTTTAAGTGCTATGAAAACAGGCAAAACTAGTCTATCCTGTCGTAAGTCAGATAGCGGTTATTCTTATAACAATTAGAAAGGAGAATGAAGGGAGTTATCTAGGCAGGCTCGTGCAAATTGTGGTCCTGGGTCTGGGTGGGGTCATATGGATATATTTAGTATGTAAAATAATTTTTGAGTGGTATGCATATATGTGTTTTAAATGTATATCACATTTCAATAAAATGTTTTTAGAATATCCTAAACTGAGTCTTTTTAAATTTTTAAAAATTGATAGGGTCTGAAAGTCCTAATGAGTCCCCAGGATAAATAACCAAAATAACTTGTTGCAGCATTTCCTTTGAATGGTTTCCGTCAGAAAAATAGGTTTCCATTAAAGGTAAACAGAGATGGTAAAATATAGGCAAAGAAAAACAGATTTATTTTGAAGTCCATTAACAAATTTTTAGTAGCTCTGCCTGAATTATGTGTTAGATCTTCGGCACTACATTTATTTTACTTGTTAATGTTTATCTCAAGAATTCAGTGAGGCCAAATGATTGTATTTGTGAAAGTGCTTTTCGATGTTTGTTAAAACATGATGGAGAAGCTGTCACACTAGATCATAAAAGGTATGAATAAAGCCTCTTAACAGTGTATTTGAAACTTCATGGATCCTGTCAGCAACTGGAACTGTTTATTGTTTCCATAAAGCAACAGGACCATTCACCTTTCTGCTCAGACACAGCCTCCCCGACCCCCATCTTCCTTGATGACTCACAAATACCATGCCAGTTACCTACTTTGAATACCAAGGAGAGCAGGATGGATAGAATTTTCATTCACATAAATGTGTGTTAGAAACAGTAAAACACGTGAAATTTTTTTTAGAACTGCTTTGGCTTTTTAAATAAAATAACAGAATTTCAAATTATGAGTTTTTACAAAGTCAGTATTTATTTGAAAGGCAGAAGACTGTCCAAGGGAGAGAGCTCTCATCTGCTGGTTCAGTCCCTAGATACAAGGGCTTGGGCTGAGCCAAGATCGAAGCTAGGAGCTAGGAACTCAATCCAGGTCTCCCACATGGGTGACAGGAACCTGATTACTTGATCCATCACCTACTGCCTTAGAGTCTGCATTAACAGGAAACTTGAGTCAGAAGTCAGATGCAGGTATCAAATCCAGGCACTCTGATATAGGGTGTGGGCATCTTAAATTATAGACCAAATGCCAGCTCTCAAATTATCAGTTATTAATTTGAAGCAGCTAAATAGCACTCTTTTGTAAGGTGTGCAGGTCACTAGCAATGCTCAGTATTCCTTATGACTGCTACATTCCCTCTTCTCCTTTGATTATTTTATGTTGAAAACCATTCTTCTTGCCTTACATAAATATAAAGAATTATACCATTTAATTCCTGGTTTCTTTGAAACAAAAATACTGGATAGAGAAGACAGCTCATTAATATACCCCTCAATGTATCTAGTGGCAGAAATGCTATGCATTTCTAAGCAAAGGAAACTGCTGTCAGTACAAGCTTCTTTATATTGATAGAAACAGGTGTTCTCTTTTAGCTGTCAAGTAAGCTCCCTTCTGAGAATCTCAGATAAGTGTTCCAAATTACATCCAAGAGGAAACTTCCCCAAAGCATAATTACTTTTCATCAGGGTGCCACAAATAATGAAAGGAAAAGGACACTGGAAGTATATTGTATTCCACTTAATCACCATCATTTTAAAAAGCTGATATAGAGTTCCTTACTTTAGACAAATCTTCTGGCTTTGGTGGTAAATTAGGCATATTTTCTAAACACTGGATTATATTTTTCTAATTCATGTTTGGCTGAGAAAAGCTGACTAGCTATGGAATATAAGAGATAAGATTTGCAGCTGCTATTTTCAAGCAGTGCATTTTTGTCTATTCTTCAATAGCTTCCTGTGTTTCTATTTGTATTGCATGAATATCCTCTATCTTTCTTGGTAAGATGCATTTCATCAGGGTAGCTGTCTATGCAGGAGGCTGGCAGATTGCTTACTTCACCTTGCCTCTGCATTCTCCATCTCCCTGTACCCTCATCCAGGAGCTAAACTTACAGATAGCAATGACACGTTAGTGTAAGTGCAAATGGTAAAGCTTTATCCAATGGTAAACAGTTGGATAGAACAGTGCCTAAGAAAGTCTGGTCATCAGAATCTCATGGAACATTGCCCCTCATTTGAGAGATGTTGTAGGACAGAGTGATTTAATTTGAGGCACAATAGAAGATCTAGGAATGATGAGCTAGGTTTGGCTACAAGCTTAAACGTTGATTGTATATGGAGAAGTTGCTCAGACTCTGCATCCTTTGTTTAATTCTGTAAATATCTATTCTATAATAACATCACAAAGTCAACTTCTCTAGGATTGTATTTGATTAATAACAGTAACTATAAAGGACGGGCAGTATTTCTGAGAGGTATATAGACTAATGGGGAGATGATGGGAGGAAGGGCCAAGCAAACAGATGCATCTTTACCCAGGGTCGAGTCCTGCATTCAGGTTACCTTCTGTTTTCATAGTTGCTTTCTTATTCTTCCCCATCAGCAGCTCCTCCTCCTTGCTGTTTATGCTTTCCAGCTCATATCGAGAGCCTCACACCTACATAGCCTCTCACTCTTTGCACCCTGTCTTTGATGACTGTTTCCCTTTTCTCTGTAGCTGCAAAAGTAGATAGAAGTGTTAATCCACAAGATAAAATTTGCTTTGATGATTAAGTTACTGTGGAAGGTAGCTGTAGGTTTCCAAATAAATTATTCATAGGGATCAGGGATTTGCAAACTTCTTCTGTAAAGAGGTAGACAGGATATGTCTTGGGCTTTGTGGGCCATATGGTTTGGTTTCAACTATTCAACTCTCCTGTTGTTTTATGAAGGTAGATTGTGGACAGTATGCAAACAGATGAGTATGGCATCACTCCAATAAAATTTTATATATAAAAACAGAAGATGAGCCAAATCCTACATATGTGCATCATTTCTAGTCCCTTGAAGATAGAGATGAATCAAATTATAATAAAATTTAGAAGAACATCAGTTATTATATAGCCCAGTTGTCCCCTGGAAAACAAAGGCTAGCTAGTGAAATATATTTTTAAAATGCTACATAATGTGTCCCCTATTAGAGGTTCACCAACACATTAGTATGCTAACAACCCTGACATTTTGGGTATGTCCTGTTAATAATAGGATGATCTATAATAATATAATAGTATTTGTTGTATGCCCAGAACTATTCTAAATACCTTTATATATATTATTTCATTTAGTCTCACAACCACATGAGGTATTCAGTATCGTTAATTCCATTTTATAATTGGTGAAACTGAGGCACTCAAAGTTCAGTAACCTGCATGAACTGAGAATTAGTGAAGCTGGGAACCAAGGTTATGCAGCATGCTGCCCTCCCACATGTGTGAAATACTGTGAGAGCTGGGAAAGTGTCTTTTAAATACCATTCTCTTCATTGTGTGTGTTGGAAGCATGAGGCCAAGAGACATTTAGGTGGCTTTGCCAAGGTTAAAAGTGTCTTTAATAAATGACATGCATCTACAAATCAGTCAAAACTCTACCTGTTACTTGAAGCAATGCTTAACATAATCTTTATGAAGACATACGATTCTTTTCAAAATGAATAATCACTTCTGATTTCCTTTTATAATTCAGATTTTAATAACCAATTTCATTTCAATGGGTAAACATGTAATTTTATTTTTAAAAGAAACAATTATTTTCACTCTCAAAATTCTGATAGATATTCCCTTGTCAGGGGTAAGATGATGAGAAATTTTTACCTATAACGCTTATCTCTTATCTCTTTCCTGGGCTCTAAATCAATGATTTCTAAACCTCAGTGTACAAAGAATCACTTGGGAGTGCTTATTACAAAAATGCTGTAGGCACTACCCCACCATCTTAGAACCTTGGCAGGAATGTTTCAAAAGAGATCTCCAGGAGATCCTAGTGTGTGGTAAGGGATGTGAACCACTGTTCTAACGTCACACCTGTTATTGCCCACTAAATGTGTGCATCTGCATTAACAGCAAACATTCAAAATGCTGCATGGGATGAAACAATACGTATGCTTATGGCCAGTTGATCATAATTAATAAAAATGGTACCAAATTCTAAGCCAAAAATAGAACTTCATTACTGTACATGCTGTAACATCCCTTCAGTTTTGTGTAAATGAGACCTTTAGATTGACATGCATGGTTGCAGAACCAAACCAAAAGACACAGGGATTCTGATGGGTTGCTACAAATCTGTACTCATGGCTCAAATATAGACTGATCTCTACCTTTTATGTGGCTGTCTTAATGGGAGGAACTGAAGTGGAAGAAACAAGTATTTTGGAGGATTAGGTTTTGCCAACATCATCTACATACTTACAAATATATAATCATTTATAATAGAAGACTTTAGAAAAGAAATCATATATGAGTGTAGTAGAATTTAGGGTAGAAATAGACAATCTAGGAGAACAAACAGAAATTGCCAAGGGACTTGAGACAGCCTGATTACTACTATTGAATACTAAATTTGTCTTTAAGTTTTTTGGCAGTTAAGGCAAAAAAGGAAACGTGTTGAGTTATGCAGTTTTATATTCTGACTAAAAACAGCTTTCACATTTATCTGCAGAGAAAATTGTTATTTTTGAGCTAAATTCAACCAATAATTTAACACATATGTCCTTGAGATAACACAGTTGAAAATGTGTTCACCACAGTTTTCTAAAAGTCAGAGAAATACTGTTCACTCCATGTTTGTTGAATGAACTGTCTGAAATATCCTGAGTCAGTAGGACTTCTACATTCATTCATTCATTCATTCAGTTATTGCTCCTCACTTGTTTGCTTTTAACTCTATGCTGATACGCTGTTAAGTTCTGGGAATGTGGTGACATGTGAGATACCATTCTTGTTCTCAAGGAACTTGCAACTCAAAGGAGCAAGATCTCAGAAAAATCAACAATTCAGAGTGAGAGAGGCCTTCTTTGTGTTCCTTTGACTTTATTGGACAATCACAGTGAGCCTGTGGAGGAATCAAGGAAGCCTAAGAGAGCCTGATCAGACAGAATAGCAGGGAAAGCTCATTCCAAGAAGAGTAGCAGGAAAAGAGCAGGCAAAGGCAGGTGCATGGAACTTCAGGAAAATGATAAATACTTCCTCTACAGGATGAAGTTAATATGGGACTGTAGGGTTAAAGACATATGTAGGAGGGCCGGCACTGTGGCATAGTGGGTAAAGCCACCACCTGCAGTGCTGGTATCCCATATGGGTGCCAGTTCGAGATCCACTTCAATCCAGCTCTCTGCTATGGCCTGGGAAAGCACTAGAAGGTGGCCCAAGTGCGTGGGCCCCTGCACACAAATGGGAGATGTGGAAGAAGCTCTTGGCTCCTGGCTTCGGATCAGCGCAGCTCCTGCTGTTGCAGCCAATTGGGAAGTGAACCAGCGGATGGAAGCTCTCTCTCTCTCTGCTTCTCCTTCTCTCTCTGGGTAACTCTGATTTTCAAATAAATAAATAAATAAATAAATAAATAAATCTTTTTGAAAAAAAGACATGTAGGGTCAGTTTCCAAAGGTCAGAAATTGAGATTTCATATGAAAGCAATGGGTAGTCATTTTAGTATTTTAGGCAGGGATGTCAGATGATTTGTGTTTTGGAAAGATCACTCTAGAGCCAGGAAAGGTCATTATGAAAACTCAGCCAGTTTGGCTTCCTGCAGCATGAAAGGGAGATAGATCCTCAGGTTATTTAGGGAGATGGTGGAATTCACTTTTTAAGTGTTGAGGATCTGAAGGAAAGCAATGGTAAAAAAGATCAGGAGACAAATTCTACAACTAATTGAGATTGACTGGGATGGCTTCGTTAGTGACTGTGGGGAAAGGGAGAAGGAGGAACCAAGTAAAGCGTCTTAGGTGAGATGACTGAGTGGCTTGTGGCATAACTTAATGTGTTCAGAAACAATGGAAGAGAATCAAATTTGTGAGTAGGAAGCAAAGGGTGGAAGATGGTGATGATGATCTCATTCAATTGATAGTAATGGGGCATTTAGTGGAGAATTCTGAGAGAGTGGAGGTCTGGCTTGGAGGCAATGGTTTCAGAATTTACGAGCATACAGATGGTGTTAAAGCAATGGACGTTGCTGTGATTCCTAGGAATATATGAAGAGAATAGAGGCTAGAGTTTGGATCTCTGCGAAACACAAAATATAGAAGGCATGCAGAGGACACAGAGTTCATAAAGGAGACAGAAGCCTGATAAAAATGAACTAGGTGATTAGAAGTGATCAATATTATACATGCAGTCACCTAGTGATGTAATTTGGGACAGAGATGGAAGGAATGTATATATTAAACTGTTTCTGTGAAATAACAACTGTGCCAGGTGGGGCTTAATTGTAATAACTAATGTGGTATAAATTTCCTCAGAAATCTTGAAAATAAGCTTGTGCATAGCACAAGGTGGAAATGACAATGTTTCGGGCAATGGGACACGAAGACAATTATAGTTTACAAAATATTGAGACCAATTTTCACCAATTAAGAACTTCGCTGAGTAGAAGTAAAGTATACTCAGTGGAAGAGATGATGAATTAGCTGCATGTAGGAGCCCTAAGTACTTGAATGCACTCTCATTGTGATTAGATCGCATATTTGAGATTTACTGTCTTAAATATGATAGTTTTCGCTGAGTATGATAGGTGCTTCATTCTCCGAGTTATTAGACTTCATGTTTGCTTTCTTCAAGGCCTTTCTTATTTAGGAATAGCACAAATAGATCAAGTTTCACTAACACTGGCTCTCTTTCCCTATGTCTATGGATTCTTGGATCCTTGGCTAACTTAAAGAAGACTGAGGCTCTTTGATTTGCAAATCCTTAGGAAGGTTAAGTAACTATGGTAACTTCTCTTTGAACATCACTTGATGTGTAACCAACTCCAGGCTAGGTGAAAGAAGAATTTCCCAGAGATTTTGTAGGACCCTGCTGTTACAGTATTTTTTTAGTTATGCATCTCTCCTCAGACCCTATCATTCCAATCACTCTCATTTCATAGGAGATTGGAGGTGTTTCTCTTAAGTCCTCCTGAAACCTTGTCTAATTTATGACATCGCTAATTGCAACATTTCTAATTGCATCAGTGTTTCCAGTTGCTTAAATTCTTTGGTGCTTATAGATTTCAAATCTTATGTGTATTTTCCTTACTATTCGGTAGCCATGTATTAAAAACTCTTTTTTTTAAAAAAAGATTTTATTTTTTATCTATTTGAGAGGTAGAGTTATAGACAGTGAGAAGGAGAGACAGAGAGAAAGGTCTTCCGTCCATTGGTTCACTCCCCAAATGACCGCAACACCTGAAGCTGTGCAGATCCGAAGCCAGGGGCCAGATGCTTCTTCCCAGTCTCCCATGTAGGTGCAGGGGCCCAAAGACTTGGGCCATGCTCCACTGCCTTCCCAGGCCATAGCAGAGAGCTGGATCGGAAGAGGAGCAGCCGGAACTAGAACCGGTGCCCATATGGGTTGCCGGCACCGCAGGTGGAGGATTAACCTGCACCACGGCACCGGCCCCTGCATTAAAAACTCTTAAGCTGCACATTTTTAAAATAGAACAGAAATGGGAAAATAGGTCCCTATCATGAGGTCTCTGAGCACTGCAAATAAGGAGCAAAGAGCAATGTTTTAGAACCAAGGAACTTCATTATGAAAACATAGCCATTTGGCTTCCTGCGGATTCCTCACTGGGAAATCACTAGAGGGTAGAGGGATTTTTAAACGTTTAGTAATTTCAGAATTTTTTAAAATAGTGAGATTCTTCTCACTATGATTAATAATAGACCACTAATATCAGCATAACAATAGAGATAAGATGCTTTTCTTTTTATTTGTTCTAGCAGGAGGATCTTACTTCCCAGTGAACCCGAATATTATCTATTGCACTGAACTATTGTGATGTATGCCGATTTATAATAAACTGCAGATTAAATTATTAGAGTACTTTCTGCTACTCAAAATGAGATTTAAGGGCCAGCGCAGTATTTTTATGGGTCCCTGTGACAATGCAAAATCTCAGGCTCCAATTCAGACTTAATGAGTGGTGATCTACTTTACATGATCCTCAGACAGTTTGTGCATTAGTATTTGAGAAGCAGTGGTCTAAGTGGGTAATAATGATACAATGATCTCAAACTATTTTTTTCACGCAGAAAATGGTAATGAAAACATCTGCTATTGCTCAAAATACTTATTGGAATCCCTTTATATACTAGGAATTCCTTGTATTTCATTGTCAAACAATTATTTGGGGATGAGAAGAAGACATTAACATAAAAAAGAAGAAAAATTATGACTTTTTACGTTTTCCAAATGTCTTGTTTGCTACATTCATTTTTGTGCTGGAGCCAAAATAAAGACCCACAGGTCCAAAGAATGAATTTTAAGCATATCTCTTGAGTGACTTAGTTAAATAAATTAATCTGTCTCATTTTACACCACTTTGTAGTGGGAATTTCCTCAATATATTATAAGTCGTTCAGTTGATAGACTGTGTGTCCTGTGTACAAAGTTTTTACAACAGTAAAACCTTACTTCTTAAAATTTACATAATAGAAGATTGAGTATAAGGGAGAGTAAGTTTGGATAACTTGATCTTATCAAGCTTTTGGGTGTGTGGATGCTATTAGCACCATGCTTCGTAAATGGAACGTTAGCTAAGTTAAAATCTTGTAAAAAATGTAGTAAAGAAATATAGTAAAGAGCATTTGTAAACTTGGAGTCATTTTTTAAAACCGTGTAATGAAGTTTAATTTGGGGATGTTGTGCTTCTTTTCTTTAACATTTTATTGAAATACAGCATATCCATGTAAGTATACAGATAATTGAGTTTTTGTCCTCTGAGCACAGTCATATCCAGCCCCCACGTTAAGAATAAAACATAACTAGTATTTCTGAATTTGCTTTTCCCCAACCATTGCCAATAGTTAATGTGCAAGTTCTGTTGGTCCTATTGCTAAAATACATCCTGGATGTATCCATTTTTTTTTCCATTAGCACGGTTACTAGCTGAAAGTCTCCCTCTTCCTTTAGAGTTTCTGCTGCCCAATCCATTTCCCACACAACAGCCAATGTCATCTTTTAAAACTAAGTAAGTCATTGTCACTCTTCTACTTAAAAATTCATCATTTTTCATTGCTTTTCTAGTATCATGTAAATGCCCTTGCACATCAGTAAGGTGCTGTGTGGTCAGTGTAGGTCAGGATTAGTCCTACTCTCCTTCTGGTCCATCTCACTCTATATCTCTAAGTTTCTCTCATTTTCCAAAATATACCTGACTTCCCATAAGGACTGTGTGTCTCTCCCCTTTTACTTGGTCAGGTCTTGATTTTTGTGTCACCTTTTTAAAGAGGAATTTCAAATACTGCTTGAAGTCTAGCTCTGTGGGGATTTTCTATTTTAATTCCATGTTTATGTCTGCAATAACATACTACAAATGGATTCTATACATTCCATACATTTTGCATCATATATTCATTTGTTTGTTGCCTGTCTTCCTCAAAGTATGTGGGCTGACATGAAGTCATACTTTGACTGCCTTGCTTCTTGTTGTTTGGTGAGTGCCTGCCAAAAAGCAGACATCATTACATATTTGTTAAATTGAGAGAATGACTTTAAAACAAATACAGAATTTAATTTTTTGATTTTTTTATTCTCTGATCTTCTGTGGTTCCTAATTCATCATGAAAGTGATTAATTTTAAATAAATCCTTTCAAGTTCATTATGTGAGACAATCTTAAACATGACATTTTACTCTTTCAAAGAATGCTCAGCATTACAGACAATGTTAATATGCCAAGAGGATATTTTAATGGAACATTTTGTTGAAATTTGAATCAAGGTAACCAGCCAAGGCTGCTAACCTAGTTATTTGTTCCAGTCTTTGTGCTACCTTGTGATTGACTTCAAGGAAGTGAAGTATGCTAGTAGCCTATTTATTACCATAACCTGTCAGTGTGGTGTAGAAATCAAATTCCAGACCACAAACATTGAAAATAAAATCAAACTATCTTGGACTCAGTGTCTGAAGAAGTGATGACTCTAACTTATAAGTCTGAGAGTTTATATATATATACATATACATACATACAGACATATATAATTTATAAGTCTGAGAGTTATATATAAATATATACACATATATGTATATATTTTAGTATGTATATATACACATATATGTATATATATGTATATATATGCATATATATATAAATATTTCAGTATGTTCTTCATTGCGGTCTATTCTCTGAGAGCCGTGTGAGGAGGTCTCATACTGCACTGGATGTGTTGAAACTGGACACCTTAGAACTCTAGAGCTGAGTCATGAGATCAAGGAGCAAGCCCAAGTGGTACAGACAAGAGCACAGTGATCTTAAATCATGTGGGAGGTGCCAGGGGACATGAGTGAAGGGTAGATGATGAGTAGTGTTGTGTATAAGAGAACAGTTTGGACACCACAATTAAATGCTCATTGTATTTGTAAAATTCCAGACATCAAGATGAATGATGGAAAATATCTGTTAAAATTTGGCTGGCGCCATGGCTCAATAGGCTAATCCTCTGCCTGCAGCGCTGGCACACCAGGTTCTAGTCCCGGTTGGGGCTCCGGATTCTGTCCCGGTTGCCCCTCTTCCAGTCCAGCTCTCTGCTGTGGCCCAGGAGTGCAGTGAAGGATGGCCCAAGTGCTTGGGCCCTGCACCCGCATGGGAGACCAGGAGAAGCACCTGGCTCCTGGCTTTGGATCAGCACGGTGTGCCTGCCGCAGCGCGCCAGCCGCAGTGGCCGTTAGGGGCAAAGGAAGACCTTTCTCTCTGTCTCTCTCTCACTGTCCACTCTGCCTGTCAAAAAAAAGGAATTCTGTTAAAATTCTTGAGGTTTGCTTGATGCATTGATATTTGAAAAGAGTCTGGATGACTGAATGGCAGTATATTAAGCCTGAGTCTATAGGTATTTATTAGTTTGCTAGGGCTGTCATAATAAAGTGCCATAAACCAGATGGCTTAAATAACACAGAAACTTACTGTTTTACATTTATGAATCCTAAAAACCTGAGACCAAGATGTCTACAGTGTTGATTCCTTCTGAGGGCTGTGGGGAAGTAACGGTTTCAGGCCTGCTGCTGGGCTTGTAGGTGACACCTGCTCTGTCTTCACATTGTCCTCCCTGTAAGTCTGTGTCTCGATTTACCCTTCTCATAAAGATGCAAGTCATATTGGATTAGGAATCACTATGATGACCTCAGTTTAACTTGGTTATTTGTGGAGATCCTTTCTTCAATAAGGTTACATAAAGAGCTGGGTATCAGAACTTCAACATATGAATTTTGGGGAGGAGAACTGAATCCATAACAGGTTTTCCTAATTAATCATAAAAAAACACTTTCTAATCAAGAAAATAAAGCATTATCTCCAATATATTTACTTCATAAGACTATAAATTATATAGTACTTCTGAGAAAATATAAGAAACAAACTACACTTACAGAAATTAGCCTGTGCTTTATATACAGTATAATCTATAAACCTTAGCAAACTGCACTAAAATTATGTTTTAAAAAAAGCTAATTAATATAATTCTCTAGGTTGGAATTTGACAATTTTCAGCCTTTACTGGGGCATCTTCCCTTTTGGGGAAGAAGTTTGTGATTAATAATACTTGATGCTGGAGGATGTATTTCAGAAGTAGCTGTATGTGCTAATGAAGGTGGGTGCTTACCAAAGGTTGGTTTTAATGTTCTCTTGCTTTTCCACTAATGACATCTAAATTACAGGACTGACACTTTTTTCTCTACTCATTCTTTAAAAGCCAGATCACATTTTAATTTCACATTGAATTGCCCATAAAATATTAAATAAGGTAAATGTAGCACAATTATCCAACTTAGGAAATGTGCTAAATTTTAGGCTTTTAAATTCTTAACTGGCCTTTATAAAGCACTTCAGAAAAATCTATTTTCTATGTGTTTGAAATGGTGCTGCTGTGTTTGTAGGGTAGGAAGTGGGCACAATTCAGTAGTTGTGGTCTCTTGGTGTGATAAATAAATTAAAAAAGGCCTGTGTTCATACATTGATTTCATCATTCCGGTGGCTTTCCTAGCACATTTTTTTCCTATGGACGGAAAATAATGCTAATTTTCACCTTCAGAAAAAGGTTATTCTGCCATTTCTCACAGCCATTAGTGTCGGGACCTCCGATGTGCAGTCCATGTAATGGACTTGTCTCCTGGTATCTCTTGTCTTTTCCACACCACTCCTCCTGTCAATACCCTGTGGTGATTTTGCGAAGTGTTTGAGTGCCCATTCAGCCTGATTGACCCATTATTGCCAGTGAGGCCTCCTATGACTGACAGTTGAGGTGGCACAGTGGCTCTGATTCATATGCTTCAGTAGTTGTTGGACCACAGGCCTCGGCCTGACAGGTGAAACCAGTGGTGTAGGATTTTGATGTGATTACCTGGGACCACAAATACAGATTCACTCAAATGAACTAAATTGATTTTGATTTGCAGTCCAAATAAGTAAGTTTCCAGAATGTCAGCCATCCATTTATCTTCCTGATCTTTAGCTAGATTGCAGTATTTCTGGGACAGATTTTAGTTAAATCCAACCTGGTTGAATCAGAGTGGAAAGAGTAAACATCCAAGTTTTAATGCATTTTTCTATAAATTCCTACTACATACAACTATATTAAATATTGGCTATGGCTCAGAAGTAGGTTTTCGAAGATACTTACTCTGAATTGAACAAGTGAACACACGTTCTTTCTTATAATTTACAACTTCTCGTTGCTTACTCTTGTCATCATTTGCAGTCTTGAAACTATATATTTTCAAATGCTTGTAGGGGAGAGGTACTGTTTTAACTGTATACGCACACATATAGAGCTAAGCAAGTCAGGTTCTGTTGTCTGCACATTTTTGCTGCTGTTCAAAGCTCTGGGGTCTGTATCCTAAGCTTCTGCGATGTGCTCATTGAGATCTACCAGGCTCCTGGTTCTGGAATCTGGCTGGGTATATAATCAAATTAATTTCTGAACAAAGACTAAAAGGCAACCTGCAGGATCACAGGTCTCACTCTAGACTCTCTTGAGGTGTATCTCTGTGAAGAATTCTGTTAAGAGGTGTTTAGATAAAAGTATCTCATGTGGCTTGAATTAAAAGCCAGGTTTGAGAACTTCTGCACTGACTTTCAGAACTCTTTGGTACAGTGTTTTTGTTGACTTTTCCAAACAATCTCCTGTGAAGTTACAGAAGTCTCTGCTTAAACTATAATTCTTAGTGAATTATTACTAAAATAATTCTCTAGAAGTTTTATAATGTAATTTTTAATATAACTATAAGCCATAACTTAATTTCATTAATATGCCTTTGAATTTTGGTATTTTCCATTAAACTTAATAAATACAAGCTATTATTATCCAAATCCAATATTTCAACATGTATTGTATCTTAAAAATTCCTGATGTTAAGATTGTTTAAGGGCCAGTGCCCTGGCTCACTTGGTTAATCCTCCTCCTTTGGCGCCGGCATCTCATATGGGCGCTGGTTCTGGTCCTGGCTACTGCTCTTCCAATCCAGTTCACTGCTGTGGCTTGGGAAAGCAGTAGAGGATGGCCCAAGTACTTCGGCCCCTGTACCCATGTGGGAGACCCAGAAGAAGCTCCTGGCTCCTGGCTTTGGATTGGCACAGCTCCAGTCATTGCAGCCATTTGGGGAGCGAACCAATGAACAGAAGATCTTTCTCTCAGTCTCTCCCTCTCACTGTCTGTAACTCTACCTCTCAAATAAATAAATAAAATCTTTAAAAAATTTTTAAGAAAGATCGTTTAAAATATTATTGATGTCAAATGAGAATTAAGAGTAAAATAAATCAAAGTAGATTTTTTTAAAGTTAAAAAGTTATTTATTTAAAAATACTTCCTCTTGAGTCTGATGCCATATCAAATTAAGCCAAGGAATGATGGTACAAGGCGGTAACTGCTCAGAGCCACCTGTACAGATGACAATTGCCTCTTTAGCTCATTAGCATAATCTACTAAGTAGTGATACAGAAATCCAACTCATTCACTTTTTCCCAAATAAATGTAAATTGTATACAATACTCCATACCCCAAAAATTACTTTATAAATTTTCTTTGTAGATTTTAATAGTGTCAGATCATTCTCTATTGAACAGATAAGTAAAAGTTGGATTACTGTTTAGAAAGTACATCATGCATCTTGTTATCTCTAGTGCATCATGTAACCAGAAATATTTCACCTGCTATTAGAGAACAAATTCAAATAGCATGCACATAGGGACATTCTAGCTGTCTGGTTAAGCAGAACCCATTGATTTGTGTGTTTGTCTCTGCCTCAGTGTAATGGTTCAGTATAGTTCACTTCATAACTTTAACTGTCTTTCCTTTACTAGAATGCTTGCTTCCAGAGTTTAGCTTTTGTTATTTATCTCCTAGGTTCAGATATCTTATTTTTAAAAGGGGACTCAATATTTATTTGTTAAATATAGATTCTGACTTCTAGCTGAAAGAATCAATTATGTTATGAAAAGGTTGGAAATATCTTATGTAGAAACTAGTGTTTATATGTGAGTATGTCTTTTAAGGGCTCATTTCCATCAGAAATGTGGTGTGGGAAATACGCATGTTAAAGTACCGACTTTGGGCTTGTTTATCTTTGACTTACTCTGAATTTCTCCATCATTTAAAAAGCATTCTAAGACCAGGGTAAAAAAAGATGATAAAATCCTGTTTAGCAGCAACTTAGGATTCTATATACTGGCTCATGTTTGAGATTCTGATTTCTTATTTTGTGGGCTCCATTGTGCCAGTTTACTGTTTGTATTTCTCCATGAACTATTCTTTAGCTTTTATGCAAATCTGTGAAAAATCAGCCAACCACTTTATTTTGGCATTTACTGACTAGCTAAGTGCTACCAACTCAAACAGTGTAATATTCATTTATGGCTTGAGTAACATTGGAATTTAGCTTGCCTTCCATAAATATTCATTTAAATATTTTACCTGTCCTCTTCAAGAGCTTCCCAGTGAAATGTGCACCGCTGCTCAGTAGGTTGTGTGGCTTGGTTCTATACATGGTGCACACGGCCCTCGTCCCCAGCACAGGATGCTTTCGTGTACACAGTCCTCCCCGAAGTATGCGTATTGGAGCCAATGGTCCCTCCCACTGAGCATCTAGCAAACTCCCAAAGAGGAAGTTTTAAGGGATGGTGTACAGAGGAATGGAGCACCTGGATAGAGGCGTGGTCTGCTCCAACTCAACAGATACTAGGAAGCAGCACTCACCCAGGGGTTAGGAAGTGTCCACACAGGTGAAGACTGAATACTCAACTAATGTCTTGGACGGTCACAGCTCTTCAGGGCTCTTTCAGTGCTCTTGATAATAACTTTTCTCCTTGTTCACTGGGTGCAGTGGAGAATCTGAGAATTTTGAGGCACTGCCCCATTTTTTCAACATTTGTTATCTGTTTCCTGTATTTCTAGATTTTCTTCTTTATCATTTTTCCCCATAATAATCCAAAATAAAGATTTTTACAAAGAAGTTCCAAATAATCCTTTAGACAGGAATGCATGGCTTACTTGGCTAATCCTCCACCTGCGTTGCTGGCACCCAGGGTCTAGTTCCGGTTGGGGCGCCAGATTCTGTCCCTGTTGCTCCTTTTCCATTCCAGCTCTCTGTTGTGGCCCGGGAAGGCAGTGGAAGATGGCCCAAGTGCTTGGGCCCTGCACCCGCATGAGAGACCAGGAGAAGCACCTGGCTCCTGGCTTTGGATTGGTGCAGCTCGCCAGCTGTAGCGGCCATTGTGGGTGGGGGGAGTTGGACCAATGGAAGAAACATCTTTCTATCTCTCTCTCTCTCACTGTCTAACTCTGTCAGTCCAAAAAAAAAAAAAAAAAAAAAAAAAAAGAATGCAAGCAGGAGGGACTTAAAAGCTTATTCTCTGGGCTAGCGCCATGGCTCAGTAGGTTAATCTTCTGGCTGCCGCACCAGCATCCCATATGGGTGCCGGTTCTAGTCCTGAGTGCTCCTCTTCTGATCCAGCTCTCTGCTGTGGCCTGGGAAAGCAGTAGAAGATGGCCAAGTCCTTGAGCCCCTGCACCCACATGAGAGACTGGGAAGAAGCACCTGGCTCCTGGCTTTGGATCACCGCAGCTCCGGCCGTTGCGGCCATTTGGGGAGTGAATCAATGGACGGAAGTCCTTTCTCTCTGTCTTTCCCTCTCACTGTCTGTAATTCTACCTCTCAAATAAATAAATAAAATCTTAAAAAAAAGCTTATCCTCCTTTTCTATAGGGTAAATAGCACTCAAATTCTAGAAATATAGTGCTGTATCTTTTGAGATAGTCTCACTGAAGATGGGTAACACATGTGAGGACTGTTTATGTCATTGTCAACAGGAAAAAGAAAAATAAATCAGATTTTACATAAAAAATTGGATGTTCCATATCCTGCATCACTCAAATGAAGGATATACAGAACAATGGAAACTAACTGAACAGTCATTGCAACATAGAACAGACTCAATTACTGCCAGAAGTCAATTATAACTAGATATGTGTTCCACCTATGTTTATTGTTCATTCATTCCTGCCAGTGCTATTCTATCTGTTATTTATTTGTATTGGCTCCTTTCAAAATGCCTGTGAATTAGTTATGTTTAGACACATTCTCAGGATGAGTATACAAAAGGCATAGAGATGGTTAGAAACTTCACCCAACATCAGACAGTTATTTCCAAGTGCTATGATTGGCACTGAACCCAGTTTTTCTGCCTTGTATTCAGTGCCTTTTCCGTTATACCACGCTAAAAATGTATAGTGCTGTTCAGATATCCAATACTAGGTTTTGGCTATTCTCTGTATCTCCATTTAGTACATACATACATTCATATTTTAAAATATGATATGGTCTTTGGTATTATTATCAGAACAGTATGACTAATGATCCATAAACTCTCTGAGCCAGATAGGTTGGTCTCTCTCCTGCTTCACATTCCTTCCTCCCTACACATGGTAAGGAGTTCTGTACCCCTTTTATTCTCCTACACTGAGCTTCTTAACCTTGGCATTGCTCATATTTCGGACTAGGTCATTCTTTGTCATGGAGGGTTGTGATGTGCATTGTTGAATGCCTAGCGACATCCTTTATCTTAATCTATTAAATTCTAGGGGCCGGTGCTGTGGTGTAGCGGGTAAAGCCGCTGCTTGCAGTCCCAGCATCCCATTTGGGCGCTGGTTCAAGTCCCTGCTGCTCCATTTCCAATCTGGCTCTCTGCTATGGCCTGGGATAGCAGTAGAGATGGCCTAAATGCTTAGACCCCTGCACCCACGTGGGAGACCCAGAAGAAGCTTCTGGCTTCGGATTGGTGCAGCTCCGAGCGATGTGGCCATCTGGGGAGTGAACCAGTGGATGGAAGACCTCTCTCTCTCTCTCTCTCTCTCTCTGCCTCTCCTTCTGTGTAACTCTGTGTAACTCTCTGTGTAACTCTGACTTTCAACTAAATAAATAAATCTAAAAAAAATTCTAATAGCACCACCTGTGTGACAGTAAAAAATGTCTCCATAGTTAATTTAATTGTCAAATATCCCTCGGGAGGCAAAATTGCCCCCAGTGAGATCACTGCTTTAAACTCAATATAAAAGGAACTTAATGAAAGTGTAGTCCCTTTGTTTAGTCCCCATCCTGAATATTAGACATTTTCAGCAATTAATGATTTAGGCATTGTATTAGTCAGATCAAGGCAGACTGTGCTGTGGTAACAAGTGATGTCCAAATAAGCTTAACGCAGATGGTCCTCCCTGAGGCAGGTTGATGTTCAGGTTGCTTTAAACTTCCAGAAGCTTGGCATCTGCTGTGCTTTGATGATCCTGCAGCAGGGAGAAAGACCACAGAGAGTCATGCTTACAACTTAAATGTGTCCATCTGGAAGTGGCACACGTCACTTTAGCTCACATTGTGTTGACAAAAAGCGAGTCACACGACCATACTAACTCTGATGTAGATGGAAAGTTTAGACCTTCAGGCTTAGCAAGGAATATTTCAGAGTATTAATGACTATCACTAGTACCAGGGTATTTCCCTAATAACTACTGTCTAAATGCCCTGTATCACATTTATGTGATGTGATTCCAGCAGTGATTGAAATGTAGTATCAGCTGGTTTTCTGTAAGGTATATATACAAGTGAAATAGTAAATAAGATGATGGATGCCATATGCAATAAATTATAGTAATGTGCATTAAATGTCTATTAACTTGCAAAATATTTGCATTTTTGTGATGTTTACATTTCATGAAGTAAATCCTCCACTTAAACAGCATGATATGTCTCCGTTTTTTTTTATTGCTGCTGTTTTTGATGTCCTCCAGTAATATGTCATTGGTCATCCTGATTAAATTTATTCCTAAATGTTTTATGGTTTTGTTATTATTTTTGAACAAAGTCTTTTTTTTCCTTTTCTTCATTCCATTTCTTTCTTACTATTGAAAGTATAGAGAAAAACTATCTGATTTTTGTATATTTTCCCTCATAGTTTTTTGAATTTAATTTCTTAGGGAAGTGATTCTCAAGGTTTGACCTTTGAACTAGTGTTAGTGTCATAAAAAATTTGTTACAAACCCAAATTCTAGGGCCGTCAACTTAGATATGTTGAATCAGAAACTGAGTATACAGCTCAGCCTTAGAGATTTTTAGATATAGAATCTTAACGTTTTTTCTTTTTTATTGATATTAATATTACTCTTCACTTTCTTACATTGTAGCATCAGTTGAAACATAAAGAATTCTGGGTCCTAGTGGAGTTAATCTTGATTTTTTTTTTTTTTTTTTTTTTTAAACTTTTATTTAATGCATATAAATTTCCAAAGTACGACTTATGGATTACAATGGCTTTCCCCCCAATACCGTCCCTCCCACCCACAACCCTCCCCTTTCCCACTCCCTCTCCCCTTCCATTCACATCAAGATTCATTTTCGATTATCTTAATATACAGAAGATCAGCTTAGTATACATTAAGTATGGATTTCAACAGTTTGCTCCCACACAGAAACATAAAGTGAAAAATAATAGATGATTTTTTAAAATGATGATGAAATCAGAGCAGACCTATTGTCATGTTTAATCCCAGTGAGAGTCAAGTTGGGAGTTGATAATTTCTTTCTTTCTTTTTTTTTTTTTTTTTTTACAGAGGATCAGTTTAGTATGCATTAAGTAAGGATTTCAACAGTTTGCACCCCCATAGAAACACAAAGTGAAATATATTGTTTGAGTACTCGTTATAGCATTAAATCTCAATGTACAGCACATTAAGGATAGGGATCCTACATGAGGAGTAAGTGCACAGTGACTCCTGTTGTTGACTTTACCAATTGACACTCCTGTCTATGGCATCAGTAATCTCCCTATGCTCCAGTCATGAGTTTCCAAGGCTATGGAAGCCCTCTGAGTTCTCCGATTCTTATCTTGTTTAGACAAGCTCATAGTCAAAGTGGAGGTTCTCTCCTCCCTTCAGAGAAAGGTACCTCCTTCTTTGATGGCCTGTTCTTTCCACTGGGATCTCACTCGCAGAGATCTTTTGCCAGAGTGTCTTGGCTTTCCATGCCTGAAATACTCTCATGAGCTTTTCAGCCAGCTCCGAATGCCTTTAGGGCTGATTCTGAGGCCAGAGTGCTATTTAGGACATCTGCCATTCTATGAGTCTGCTGAGATTCTCACTTCCCATGTTGGATCACTCTCCCCTTTATTTACTCCATCAGTTAGCGTTAGCAGGTACTAGACTTGTCTATGTGCTCCCTTTGACTCCCAGTCCCTTCACCATGACCAACTGTGAACTGAAACTGATCACCTGGAACAGTGAGATGGCATTGGTACATGCCACCTCGATGGGATTGAATTGTTAATATGACTGGTTTAGATCTGAAATTGATGCACAGTTATTCTTAAGTGTTGAAAATTAACTGAAATGTGATCTCTGTTGAACATGGTGGTGGGAATGGGAGAGGGAAGAGATGTATAATTTGGGACATGCTCAGGCTGACTTGCCCCAAGTGGTGGAGTTGGAAGCATACCAGGGGATTCCAATTCCAATTTAATCTTGATTTTTGATTTTTATTTAGAAGAAGTTTATTGTTTGTGATTTTCTGGTCTGTAGCATATTTAAAATGCCTCATTCTCTTCGTGATTTTTATATAGCATTTTAAATAGGAATGGCTGATGAATTTAGCCAATGTTTTTCAGAATGTATTAATATAGGAGTTTTCACCTATAATTTATTAGTATCTGAAATATATCGATCGGCTTTGTAATGAATGCATTCATGGAAGAAGCACAACTTGGTGGACTTATTTTAACATATTGCTAGATTTGGTTGGCTAATACCCCTGTCATTCTAGCTAATTGAATTATGTATTTTCCCCAAAACAGCAAACCAGTACCCTTTTTTCTTTTAATAATAATATCAGTTCTCATATTCTTAAACATCCAGCTTTTCTTAAGCCAGATTTAAAGGTTAATTGCATTTTAACACTACATATTTTATGCAGCTCCTTAGACCTCAAATTAGAATGATAATAATAGTTAACCCCATATGTTCTCATTAGAATTCTACCAAATCTCTGGCTGGGGAGCTGCCCTCGCCAAGTGGAACATGTAACCATCAAACTGAAGCATGAATTGGGCGTTACAGCTATAATGAATTTCCAGACTGAATGGGATATTGTCCAGAACTCCTCAGGCTGTAACCGCTACTCAGAACCCATGACTCCAGACACCATGATTAAGCTGTATAAGGAAGAGGGCTTGGTCTACATCTGGATGCCAACACCAGATATGAGCACCGAAGGTAAGGATTGAATCATTCTAGCCCCTTGCTGGTGTGTTTCAGAGAAACTTCTGCTGTTTGCCTATCATTTGATTGGCATTGATGAATCCATCTATCTAAATTAAGGATCTGAAACATGAAAGGCAGACATGGAATAAATATAAAGAAGTATAAGGCTTTAGA
The DNA here is from genome assembly GCF_964237555.1 of Oryctolagus cuniculus. Lineage (NCBI taxonomy): Eukaryota > Metazoa > Chordata > Mammalia > Lagomorpha > Leporidae > Oryctolagus > Oryctolagus cuniculus. Next base: position 22,739,490 of record NC_091436.1, read on the forward strand.
TTTAGTGTACTTTACACATGCCTTTTGATGGTTTGACTGAACATCTGTTTAATGTGGCTTTGATTTTTATTCTTCAGCATATTTATTGTGTATCTGTTATCTGCATGGCATTATGCTGTTGGCTGGAAACATGAGGGTAAAAAAGACAGGCGCACTTGTTCTCCTTGTGGAGTATATGGTCCTACAGATATTGCAAGTGCTAGGCAAATGACTAAAAACACAAATTTAAAGCTATGTTGAGGTTTTTTGTTAGAAGATATGTAGATATTGCTATGGGAGGATGAACAAGCAATTGGACTTAGGGAGAGGTCAGGGAAGATTTTCTTGGGAAGTGATATTTGAGCTAAGACTTAAGGGAGCTCCGGGGAAGAATGAGGTGGGAGAATGTGCCCCAGGCCTACACAGAAGAATCCCTAAGCAGGAGACAGCACCAAGTGTTGCAGGAACTAGAAGACTAATGTGGCTGCTGATGAAAGAGCAAGCGAAGAGTATCTTGCAGGATTTGGCCCACAATCAATGCTTTAGACTTTACTCTAGAGCAAGGAGAGGCAGTAGAGTGGTTGGGAGGTTGGGAAATGCTGAGGTCCATTTTTTTTTTCTTTAAAAGTGCACTTTGCATGTAGCAAATGGATTGGAGGTGGAGCTGGGAGGCCAGTTAGGAGCTGAGCACACTAATCGAAGTGGGAGGTAATATGGGATATTGCAGCCCAGGCAGGGTGGTGAGAGTGAGAATTCATTTACTGCACAGGTGCTTGCTTATCATGGCTTTGTGAGAGGGGATATATAGTGTGGCGGGTGTTGCCAGGGAAGCAGAATCAAAGAAGGCATAGTTTTGATCTACTGGTAGGATGCAGTAAAACAAGCCCAAAACGAATGTGAGAGGAATGACTAACATGCTTTTGGCAGAGGGAAGGAGTGATTAACGTGCAGTACATGGGAGGAACATAGAGATGCTACATGCATGCTAGAGCATTTGAGGTGGCCATAGCCTTGACAGGTGTATGTGGAAGGAGGGAGGCATTTGGGATGGAAGAAGTAGCACTGGCCAAGGCACAGAGATGTGAGATCTTAAAGGAATGGTGCATAATTCCACCTGTTTTAGAACAGGGTGCTTATCAAAAACAAAAACAAAAACAAAAACAAAGCTACCTAAGCAAAGAAGCAAGTTACACCAATAGTATCAATCCTTCATCAGCAGGGGGCAGCAGAGAGCTGTGGAAATGGCACTGGCTGAGGGAGTGTGCAACCTGCTGGTCTGGGGGAAAGAAGGAAGACAGGAGTGCCTAGCAGGAAGCAGGTCTAACATCAGCTCTTTTGCCCAAACACACAGTGTGCATCAAACACTCTGCTCAGCAATTTACAGTCATTAACTTATTTAATTCTCTTAACAAGACTCCAGACATATATTGTTGTTATCTTCATTTTGCAGAGAAAGACTGAGGTATAAACAGTTAAGTAACCTATTCAGGAGACCAGAGTATGGAGTGGCATGGCATAGATCTCCCAGCTGGCAGCCAGATGCAGGGTGTTGCAGATGCAGAGACCCACAGGGTCTCAGGAACTCAGGTTCATGATCAACTCAAGTTACACAAAGTCATGAATTTCAGGGAAGGTGGTTTCTCTCTCAGAGAGCAATGGTTCCCACAATGGATGACCTTGAGTATCACAGGGAACCTGTGCAGAGGCAGCCTTGGCCCCATATAACATCTCAGGTAGTCCTTCTAGTCTTTGTCTGAATGAACTGTCATGGTGGATGGGGCATAGTTTTTGGTTCTGAAAGCAGGAGTAGTAATTTACTAACTCTTCTCTAACCTGATCCAAGGAAGTTTAATTTCCCCTTTAGAGTCCTGTCATTTTTTCCAAGGAAGAAAAAAAAAGTTTTGCCCTGAAGACCACTCGTTGAACTTAAGTTATATTTACCATGTCCAGCTTGTTTCTCTAGTTTCAAGAGAGTTAGGATTCCATGATTGTAGCTTCCAGAGGGTGTTTTGACTTTAGCTTCTTTGACTCTGATCTGATAGCAGTTATTATGGGAGATGAGGCTGGGAGAAGTTGAGCTACTAACTGTGCTATGCTGTGCTTCCCGTTCCCTCCCAGGCACTGATTACCTGAAGGTTCTGCTGACTGACAGGCAATGTGCTTGAAAGTTTAGGGGTCTGCAGAAGCCTACAGAAATAGTGTGCCCCCACCCGAAGGTCCATTGTAGCTGAGTTAAACCTTTTCTTCTTGGGGGAGGTGTCACTGGGTCACCAGATCCCAGTTGCTGCTGTTTAGTGTAGTGTAGCAATGACACATCTCCGATGGCAACAGGAACTGCAGCTCAGATAGCGGGCTATAAAAGCTGACGACAGCAATGGAAGTTGAGAAACATCAGACTCTCTGGTTAAAGAAAGCTTTTCTTTGGTGCAGCCTAAGCTGTGGCAGTAGCCAAAGAGTTAATCGTTAGCGAGCGGTGGTGGGGGGGAGTGTAGGACCTTCTCACCAACAGATCAATCTGTGTGGCTCACAGTATTATCACGAGGAAGTATGGATTAATTCAGCTGAATAGTTTTAGAACTCCAGAGAAAAATCCATTGAAAGTGTTGTGAGCTGCTGCATAATGCTGTTGGATAACATCGGGAGAGGAAGACAGTCTGTAGGCTTGACTGTCACGACTGGTTGTTACAGGCCTGTTCTAGTCGATCATGCTATCGATCCTTACTCCTGTACACTGTGTCATATGCAGATGAGGTGGCTGAGATTTCTTTTTCACCTTTTCTTCAAAATTTTTGGTTTGTGTCTTTGACCTGGGAGATAAGGATCACCCAAATCCAGCACTCAGCTAAACAGAACAAAACAAATCTTGTTAAAATTTCCTTGGCATAGAAATTATTCAGATTGAATGTTGACCTCTCTGACAGACTGAACTTAGCCCCACCATCTACAAAGTCACTGATGGTAGAGCTGGAACACCTGGACTTGAACTTTGTAACCATTGGTAACTGTGGTACGGGAAGGCTAGTTCCTGCACTGGGAAAATGGGGAAAGTACTTTGTACCTTGCAGCTTGGAACAGTAGAGTAAGATAATTAGTGTGAAATGGCTTTCAGTATCACAAAGTTGAGGCTGCATTACGGATTAAATTGACCTTGTCTATCTTAACACTCCAAAGATGGAAAATAAGATATGCACAAATAAAATGTTAATATATTCAGCTTTATATATGCCCCTGAAATAAGAAAGATGTGTGTGTGTGTGTTTGTGTGTGTGTGTGTGTGTGTGTGTGAGAGAGAGACAGAGACAGAGAAAGCATGACAGAGTGAGAGAGCGAGAGACAGAAAGATTAGAGAGAGATTGAAAATTGTGCCTTGAGTTATTTCTTTTAGGGTCAAACTTTACACAAAGCATAGCTTTCAGGCCTTTTGAACCTTCAGGCTGTCCCCATGTACCTGACAAACACTCTTTTCCTCCATCTCTTACCACTTTGGCTTACTCAGTGGTGATTTGCAGAGTGGTTTTAATCATTCTAGTGTTAGATTAATCTAAAGCAGGGATGGACCACAAGTTAGGCAAGTGGGAGCTAGTAGTGTCTCAAGTCCAATAGACATTATTGACTTTTGTTGTTGGTGTTTTTTTTTCTTTGTTTTTAAAGATTTATGTATTTGTTTGAAAGGCAGAGTGACAGATGGAGAGCAGGAGGGAGAGGGAGAAGAACATAGAAGGAGTGAGGAAAGAAGGAGAGTGAGAGGTCTTCCATTTGCTGGATCACTCCTCCAATGCACTAACATTTGCAGTTAGGAAGGACTGAAGTCATGAGCCTGGAATTCTACCAGGTCTCCCTGGGTAGGTACTCAAGTCACTAGAGGTATCATCTGCTGCTTTCCTAGGTGTACTGGCAGGAGGCTAGATTGGAAACAGAAGAGCTAGGGCTTGAACTGGCACTCCAGTAATATAAATGGGCATCCCAAGTGTGGGCTTAACATACTGCCCCACAACACCTGCCTCTGTTTTGTTTTCATTCCTGCATTTAATGAATGCTTATTGAGCAACTGAGACCCAGGGCCTGTTTTAAATTTCAAAATAAGAACCACAGACTTTAGAGTGTTTTGTTTGACCTGTATGGGGGGTTTACATGTTTTAACTTAGTTGCCAGCAATTTAAAATTTGGAATATTTTTCATGATTAAAAGATCTGGGTTTCTGTCTCATCCTGAGATTTTACTTTTTTATATATTATTTTTTAAAGATTTATTTATTTATCTGAAAGGCAGAGTTACAGAGAGGCAGAGAGAGAGGGAAGGGTCTTCCGTCTGCTAGTTCGTTCCCCAAATGGCTGCAAAAGCTGGAGTTGGGCTGATCCGAAGCCAGGAGCCAGGAGATTCTTCCAGGTTTCCCATGTGGGTGCAGGGCTCCAAGCACTTGGGCCATCAGCTACTGCTTTCCCAGGCCATAGCAGAGATCTGGATTGGAAGTGGAGCAGCTGGGTCTCAAACCGGTGCCCATATGGGATGCTGGCACTGCAGGCAGTGGCTTTACTCGCCACATCACAGTGCTGGACTTGGTTTTACTGTTTTTAAGGATGGAATTTTTGGAATCAAATTACATTCTATTTAAAGCCTATCAATAGGAAAGATAAAAATCAGCTACTCTAGTTGAACTGGCTCTATTGGATAGGAAATGTGGTCTTAGAGACCCTCTTTTCATTCATTGGGGGGTTACCTTTCAGCTTATCCTTCCTGGTATGGGGTTTAGAGCAGAGGGAGATGGGCTACTGTTACAGGGAGCTAATCGAGTGTAGAGGCATAGGTGTAAACCTCAAGGAGGTAGCACTCTCACAAGGGGCACAGCACAACCAGGAAAGTGGGATATAGAGGATTAGCTGAGAATTCAGACTGACAAGAAAGGTGCGGAAAGGGCCATTGATCAGGCTGGTTAGGGAAGGACCATAATGGAGCAGTTAAAACCAAGGACTTTGGAGTCCAACAGGCTGGATTGCAGTGGCCACTTAGAGAACAACACTGGATACATCTCTCTGCCTCAGTTCCTTCATATGTACACTGAGGACAACAATGTCACTGACCTCATAGGTAAGAGGTGGCTGAAAAATGACTTATTTTGTGCAAAATGCGTAGACCAATCCTTGACAGATGGAAAGGGCTCAGTAAATGTTATCTGCCATTAATCAACGCAGGGTGATTTGTAGTCACTAGAGTTCAGAAAAACCAAAGGCTCCAGCTGAGGCCAGGCAAGACAGGTGGACACCCTGATCTGACTACTTCTCTGGTGCCCCTTTATATTACGTGTCCTGGGAGAAGACCACTCATAGGTGACTGCATTCTGATGAGTCAAACTCATGTGTAGCTGGGAATCTTTGGTGCTCCCTGTGGCCACTGACAAATGCCTGGCAGAAGGATGTGAGATCGTTGATCAGAAAACCTCAAGCTAACACCTATGCCTTTTTAACTTCTAGAATGTGTATATGACGCCTTCAGAGTCTTTTACAGATAAAAATGAAAAGGGAAGGGACTGCATTGTTTGATGTGTCATTGGGACACCTCTGTCTGGAGAGCAGGTCTGGAAAAGGGATCGTGACCTGTCTTAGCTGTGTTTGGCAGCCTGGATACACTTACGCTGGGCTGGTTGAGCACCTGGGCCAAGATGATGAATCCAGCAGTTCCTGCTGCAATGGCCACTGCATTCCATTCATATGTTGAGCATGTGGCCAAACCCCACATTGCATATTCTTCATTAGTTTCTGCCAAGGTGTACAGTATCAGGTGTCAACCATCGTATGGAACTTGTCAGGTGATCCCAGTTGTGGTGGAGGTAGCAAGAACCCACCCTTCTCAGAGCTATCAGTGGGGTCTTTTCCACTCAGCATTCTTGGAATAAACTGCTCATAGCCCCGCCACAGAATAAATGTGGTGCAGCTGGGTAGGCTTCAGCCTCCTCAGCAGCATAAAGAAAGAATTCCTTGGAGGTTTTGCCTCCGCTGCTCCCCGGCTCAAAGGGTGGACTGAACACACAGTGCTGTTCTCAAGACTGGCCATGGCTACCTCATTGGCATGTCTCAGGTCCACACCTTGTTGCTGCTCCAGAGATATTTTAGTGTCTCTACGACAACATCAAGGATTGATGCGGCAGGCCCCCTCACCGTAATGTCAGAGAACCTGGTGACCAGACATGGGGATTCAGGTGAGTTAGATTTCCTGGCTCTGTTTGGACTATGAGAAGTCAAAATAAATAGGAGCTGCTGTGTCTTTGACTCAGATAACCTCAGAGACCAAGCAGGAAGCATGAGTAAGGCAGCAGGAACTAGAGAGTGATGGGGCTCAGGAGCCACCAGGTATGCCCTGTCTGTAGCTTTAGATCTCTTGTTAGAAGGATGAACAGAGCCTGAGAGCAAGAGTAGAATATTATTCTAACTCTTCTCTGAGAGCATGGGGAGCCGGGTAGACAATGATTGAGATGGCCTTCAAGCCACCACAGGGTCTGCAGTGAACTATGTTCTTCTAAGGTGTTGATGCCCAATCTCAATGTGTGTTGGCCCCTGCAGGGGCACTTGCATTTTAAGAGAGAATGCCTGAGGAGGGAGGTCTAGACTTACTCGAATGATTCACATGTGAGAATTGTGGGTCTCAGTGAAAATTCACAGTTGAGCTCACACGGGGACAGCTTTTCCTGTCCTTTCAGTCATCTAGCTAGGATGGTAACATAAAGGCAAAGAGGGCCCTTCTGTGGGGTCCTTGGGGGAAACTTGGGGGGCCCTGTGTCCCTGTAGGACTGTTGACAGGGTGTTGGGCAGGGCAGAGTGGGCTCCTCATAGGCATGCGATTGTAATGCAGGACTGTGGATTTTCCTTCTTTCCTTTTGCAGCAGTTTACTCTGGTTCCCACCAGACACCAAAACCCCCAACTCCTGAGCTATCTCAGTACCGAGAGCCTGGGAGCTGAAGAATTCCAGGGAACCTGAAATACAAAGAGATCACTGGCGGGGGTGGGGGGGGGCTCCTCTGGTCTGCTGGAGGAAGAGGACCTGGTTCTGTCAACACTCAGCAGGGCATGGCACACCCCCTCTGTGGGATGGGAAAGCATTTGAATAATAATCAAAATAACAGTCATGAAGCTGTCATGACCATAATCATAATTAACCAATAACTTAGAGATTCAGTCATAGTTAGTACTCATTGCATAATGACAGGATAAATGAATGATCAGTTAGCCCACATGTAGTCAACCATCCCATTGGACTGAATTTTAACTTTTTAAAATTAACATATTAAACTTCAAGTTTCATTTGTCTAACCAGTGACCAAGACTGATCCCTTTTTTGTGTGTGTGTTTTACTATTTTTTGTTTTGTTTTGTTTTTTGAAGGTTTTTCAGATTAAATGAAATTCAGGTGACAGGACCTGACAAGTTTTCTATAACATTACCTCAATCTCTGCCCAATCTCTGCAAGCCCTTGGGACAGTTGTAAGCATCCAGTCTTCTGATGATAGGTGGTATTGACATTTCTTTGGAGGAAAATTTGCATCAGTAGCAAAGTCACTCAAAGGAGCAGCCATCTCTGGGGAAGGTTCAGAGCACAGCCATTGCCTCTCAGATCGTCTCATGTTTTCCTTCAAAACAAAGGATGGAGCAAATGTTCATGTCCTGGGCTCACCCTGTGAGTGGGTCTGGGATTTCTCCATGCACTGGCAAAGAAACTGGCAGCCACGGGGGCAGTTTCCTTATTCACCTGTTTGTGCTGTGCTTTCTCCATCCTAGGCCGAGTACAGATGCTGCCACAAGCCGTCTGTCTCCTTCATGCCCTTCTGGAGAACGGACACACCGTGTATGTCCACTGCAACGCTGGAGTGGGCCGCTCCACTGCCGCCGTGTGTGGCTGGCTCCAATATGTGATGGGCTGGAGTCTCAGGAAGGTGCAGTACTTCCTCATGGCCAAGAGGCCAGCTGTGTACATTGATGAGGATGCCTTGGCCCGCGCACAAGACGATTTCTTCCAGAAGTTTGGGAAGGTTCGATCTTCTACATGCAGTCTGTAGCAGCCCACTTGCCTCCTCTTCCTCTCAATTTCCTTAATTCAAATGATCTAGAAACAAAGATTCTACCTGAATGGAAAGGACTGTGGATGAGAACTTGTCTCTTAGGCTGCTCCGGTTCATCCAGGGGATAATTTTCTATTGTTTAGGTTGGGCTGTGTCCTCGAAATATTTTGCCTAAGAAGTTATGACACATTAGCCAAAGCCAAAAACAGCTGGTTGTGCAGTGCTGTTCTGTGCATCAGATAGGAAGGGAATAGGTGCAGGTCCTGCTGCAAACAGATAGAAAAACCCTGTGCTTTACTCTGCATGTGCTGTACAAAGCACTGTGGATTCATGAGAGCATGTACCTGTTGTATCATAGCCCCTTGACATAAAGAGGAAAAAACAGAGAGGTACATGGACTCACACACACACACGCATACCCACAGTGCTTTCCTGCTGAGTTGAACTAAATTTATAAACATCAGAGTCAGTCAGTTGCCAGAACAGGGAATCACAGTAAAAATTTGGACTGTGACAAAGGAAGAGCTCAACGTGACTAAAAGTGAATGGCTTTCTAGACTTTGTATCTGCACGCTGCCTTGCAGTGGTCAAAGTCTGGTCCAGGGCATCACTTTCCTTATCCACCCAAGAGCTTTCAATCAAAATATCCCTCACTCTCTATTTGTTCCCATTTGAGGCTTAGTGAGCATGAGTGCTTGCTGAAAGTCTCCTGCTAGTCAGGGATGACCTATATTTCTTGATTCTGCTGTTTCCAGAATAACGTGTTGTTTCTCCACCATGGTGTAGTGAATTCAGCTTTGCCTCTTCAGATAAGGCTGATGCTCCGACAGCAGTTTCAATAGTGAAATATGGAAAAGTGGTACAGTGTTCTGACCAGTTGCCAACAAATTTACGAAAGTAGTTGCATTTTGTGCAACCTGATTTAAAATACAGTGTACTGTCTCAGCCAATGTGGCCTGAGCCATAGCTCTTGAGAGGAGAGAGCCCCAAATCCACAACCCAGAACTGATCCTGGTTCAGTCCTCAATATGCACTTCCTGTGCCTCCAGAATACGAGATTTGCTACCTTAAATTGTGCAGAAAGTACCAAGGTGAGCAAAACTTTGCCTTCAAAAGCGTGTAGCCTTCTAACAGACCTGTGTTCAACCAACTGTCATGCGGGATTGGACTGCGAAAGCTATGCTAGAATAGAGGAAGGGAAAATATCTTTTAGTCAAGTGCCTCTGTGTGCTAGGTGCTTTACAATCTTTGTGATCTTAACCACGTTGATCTTCATGGTACCCTGTGAAAGAGCTGTCACCATCTCTGCTGCATAGAAGAACTAAGGCTCAGAGATGTTAAAGCAACTGTCCACTGTCACATGGTAAACAAATAAATGAAATGAGATAAGGCTAGATTTGTTAGAATCAAGGATCATAGTTTTTTTTTTTTCTCCATTACACTATAATGCTTATTTATTTATTTTGGCTCCTCATTTTCTCCCCAAAATATAGAATGATTGATAGGGGAGACTCTCACAGGAGGCATCAGAAATTAGAAGGGTACAAGGTAAGTTCCGGTTGCGCTCAAAGGAGAGGGAGATGTCTCATTATTGTGGCACTCAGGCAAGATAACATGTCTTCTGGGCAGAGGTGGCCAGGCAGGATTCATGTCTCCTGAACTTTTACAAAGCTAAATTTATAAGCCAGCATCGAATAATGTGACATCTAGCTCCATTGCTAATAATAGCTAGAAATAGCTATTGTATTCAAGAACCCATTTATAGCCATAATGTGTTATGTAAAATTTAATTGTATGGTTGGAATATTTTAAAATAATTATATATGTATGTGTGTGAGAGTTTCTTTAACATCTAACCAATCTAGATGCATAATTTCTATTATAGAAACATCTTTTTGAGTAGATTATTCCCTTTCTATCCTTTTGCTATGAAAAACAAAAAACAGTTTAAGACTGTTAAGAATGTTTTGTGTTTTGGAATTACTTCTCTTGTCCTCAGTGAGTGAAATGTCTAATATGTTTCAAAAATCGATTGGAATCTTTGCTGAATAAAAAATTTTAAAAGACATTTTTGGATTTTTCAGTGTTATCAGCTTAGTCTGAAATCCAGAAATAAAAAACCACTGCATTTATTTGTAGGTAAAGGGGACAGTCAGTTGAGCTGGATTGTTTTCTCCTGTCACCCTTAGGTTCTCATTAATCAATGAAAATTGGCAATTACATGAAAAAGCAGGTCAAAGGGGAAGACACCACAATGAAGACATGAAGATGGAAACTTGAAGAGTGTGCCTGAGACAATGAAAGCGCAAAGCTGTCTCAGCTTTCGCTACTTGTCATTAGCATTAACAAAACTTTTCAAACACGGCTTTCTCAAGGAAAACCCTAAGTCTTAAATCATGGTAAAGAAATGTGCAAAAGGGGTGGATTTTCTTAAATTTAAAATATGTTCCTTCCATTATTTTCTGTGCTGATGTTAGGTACAGTCTTTAAAAAAAACACATAATGTCTATGACAAACATTAAGTATTTAGCTTGACCTAAGAAATAATAATGAAACAATGTATTCAGGACCTTGGAAATGATAGATTTGAAAGCAACTTAGGTAGAAAATGAAGACTTGCCACACATGAAAAACCACTGAATAGCTAAATATAGTCACTTAGATCAGAAGTAAAGCTGAAAGTATCTTTAGAGATCATGTCACCTCATTCCAGACCCAGAGATGTCATATGACTTTTTCCTATAGCAAGGAGGAAAACTCTGGATAAGGCAGGAAGATAGACTCTGGTGTTGAAAAATTGTAGAAATCACAAAAATGAGAGCAGATATTGTTAGTGGGGAAGAGTTGGTGGGAGGTTTAATGGAAATTGGAGTAAGTACAAGAAAACTGGCTAAGATGAGAAATAACAAAGAATAGTGACATTTACAAAAGAAGAAAATGCAGTTTAAAGTGGGGGCATTGTGGGAGGTCAGGGCAGGTGCCCAGGATAGTGAGGCATGCTAAGTATCCACCTCCTTCTCTTCTCTGCTTATATTACAGCAGGAAAAAGGGTCAGCTAGGTGTAGTTTGTTATCAAATCATGGGATGGCTGCGCAATTGCTTATTATCTGCTAGGAAAAGGAGAGGGGCCAACATTGTTGCCTAGTGGATTGGGCTGCTCCCTGAGACACTGGCATTCCATATGAATGACAGTTCTAATTCCTGCTGCTCTACTTCCAATCCAGCTCCCTGTTAATGTGCCTGAGAAATCAGTGGAAGATAGCCCAAGTGCTTGGGTTGCTGAACCCACATGGGAGATCTGGTAGAAGCTTCTGGTTTCTGGCTTTGGTCTGGCTCAGCCCTGCCCATTGCGGCCATCTGGGGAATGAACCAGCGGATGGGAGATATCTCTGTCTCACTGTCTCTCTATGAACCAGCGGATGGGAGATCTCTCTGTCTCACTGTCTCTCTCTCTATTTCTCTGTAACTCTGCCTTTCAAATAAAGGAAGTCTTTAAAAAGAGAATCTGTTAGAAGACAGGAATATGGATAAAGGGGAAGGATAGATGATGTTACTTCCATTTGAACAATAATAATGATAATAAAGTAAGAGAAAGAACAACAGTAACAACTCTGTTCTTTCCATCCCTAAACCATTATTCCAACAGACTTCACCAGTTGGTTAATGCAAAAATGTTGCTGAAAGCTTGGTCGCTGTCCCTGATGTCAAATCAAAATGAGGACAAGGTTTTGGGGTGAAGGAAAGAGTACATTTAATCCATCAACATTTATCTATTGACAGAGTCTCAACAGCTACCACTTTGTTGAATGAAGTGTTACGGGATTTATAAAGGAGCTCCTCCACCACATTGACAAATCAAAGTTCTAACTGATGAACTTTTGGGAGATACACTCAAACCATAGTGCATCCTAACCTCAGAGTCATCCTTGATGCTTCTCTGCCTTTCAAATGTCAGGTTTGACCCATCAGGAAAATATGTCAAGGATTACCTGTAGTCTCCATGCTTCACCTCCTTCAACAGCCAACCTGGTCAGAGCCAGCATGATCTCAAAACAGATTTCAGAAATGATCTCCTACCTGGTCTCCCTGCCTCTATTCTCTCTCTCTCTTAACCCCTACAATTATCAAGCTATGACACAGTGGCCAGGGTAATCCTATGAAAATATGCCTCAGAACATTTCACTTCTGTGCTCAACATCTACAATAACTTTACAGGTCACTTCGGTGCAGGTCAAAGCCTTTCAAGGACGTACACAATGTGGTCCTTTGTAACCCTCTGAATCATTTACTGCTGCCTTCCACCTCATCCACTCTGCTCTAGTTACACTGCCTACCCTGCTGTTCTTTGAATATACTGGGCAGATTCCAGCCTCAGGGCCTTTGCGCTTGCTGTTCTGTATACCTGGAATGCTCTTTGACCAGGTGTGCAGATGGCTTGCCTCAATACCTCCCTCAGTAATGCCTCTCTGGATAACTATTAAAATTGCCAATCCTGGCCTTATCTGTCCACAATCTCTGCTTTACTTTTCTTCAGTGGACTTGTTGACAGACATACAATGTAAATTACTAGTTCACTTTATTATAGGCATCTTGTAACTCACTACAATATAAATCTCAAAGGTAAACATTTGTATCTGTTTTGTTTGATGATATACCAAAGAGTGACTGCAACAGAGTTTGTACAAAAATATGATGTTGCAGGTGTTTGCTTCTTTTTTCCTTTTTTAAAGATTTATTTATTTATTTATTTGAAAGGCAGAGTTACAGAGAGGCAGAAGCAGAGAAAGAGAGGTCATCCATCTGCTGGTTTACTCCCCTAGATGTCCACAATTTCTGGAGCTGCACTGATCTGAAGCCAGGAGCAGGGACCCAAGGACTTGGGCCATCTTCCACTGCCTTCCCAGATCATAGCAGAGAGCTGGATGAGAAGTAGAGAAGCCAGGACTCCAACCAGCACCCATATGGGATGCTGGCACTGCAGGTGGTGGCTATACCTGCTATGTCACAGCACTGGCCCTGCAATGTTGTTTTCTAAGTGCTTTACAATGCTATGAAATATTATCCCTATTTTACAGATAAAAATATGGTTATAGAGAGAATATAAATTCATTCTATAGAAAACCAAAAGTTTCCCTCCTGATTTGGTGGAGTCAGCTGTGAATCAAATGCACTTTGTTAGCTCTAGCCACATCACATTATGACAGTACTTCAAAAACTTCATGGGGAAATATAATTAAGCCGTAGGTCTATTTTGATGCAAACTGCTTTTGAAATTTACTGGTGCTTTTGTCTTAATATGTATTTTACATGAACTTTTAGAAGAGCTCTGCACATGAATTTCAAGGGAATTTTTGCTCTTAATTCTATTTCCATGAACTTTTTGAAGAACTTGTTGCAGTAGTTTTTGATGGAAGCTTTGATAATGTTTCATAGAATGGGTGCCTTAGACAATGATGATTCAATCTCTCATAGTTCTGGAGACTTAAAATTCAAGATCAGAGCATAAGCAGAGTTAGTTTCCACTGAGGACTGTGAGAAAGAATCTCTTCCAAGGCATTTTCCTATTTTCTGGTAGTTTGCCATCAAACTTGGCTTGTAGGGCATCACACTGTTCTTTCTTTCCTCTTCATGTGACATCCTTTATGTGTAGGACTCTGTGTCCCAATTTCCTCTATTTGTAAGGGCACCAGTCACTTTGGGTCAGATCCCATTCTACTCTAGTATGACTCCTTGCTAACTAATTGTATCTGTAATTGCAGTAATTTCAAATAAGGGCATATTCTAAAATAATGGAGGCTACGAATTCAACATATGAATTTGTGTGGGGGGGCATAATTCAACCCATGACACTATTGAAATCAGCTATCTGAACACTATGGAGAATGAAAAACAGAACAAAAAAAATTGAAGTGAATTAAAGAGGAATGGACATTTGAAGGAAGAGGCAAGAATGGGATGATTTTCCATTTACTCTTGTTTAGTTTGTAAATGAGTACTACTGAAAGATTGTCAAATATAGACAGAAAATATGAACCAATCAAATACAATGATGGATTCCTGTACTGTAATTATATCAGGTAAATCAGCAGTATTATTGAAAGGAATATTTAAAACCCAGTGAAAAAATATTGGTGTCATCAAAAATAAATTCAAATTGGATTCAAGACTTAAACATAAGACCTGAAAACTGAAGTGAACCTAAGGGAAAAAGTTCCTTGGCATTGGTGTCGGCTATGACATTTTTGGATGTGACACCAAAAATGCAGACAACAAAAGTAACAATAAACAAGTGAGATTACATCAAACTAGTTTCTGCACAGTAATGGAAAATTCACCAAAATGGAAAGGCAACCTACAGAATTGGAGAAGTATTTGCAAACCATATGTCTAATAACGGATTAATATCCAAAAGATATAAGGAACTCAAGTCAAAAGTGAAAACCAAATAACAAACTTAAAAATGTGCAAAGTACTTATATAGATGACATAGAAATAGTCAGTAGGTATAGGAAGAGGTGCTCAATAGCTCCTATCATCAGGGAAATACAAATTAAAACCACAATGAACTATTATCAAAATGGTGGGTGATTACTATTTGTACTCATTTAGTTTTTATTTTTTTTAAAGATTTTATTTATTTATTTGAGAGGTAGAGTAACAGACAGTGAGAGGTTCACTCCCCAGATGGCTGCAATGGCCGGAGCTGTGCCAATCTGAAGCCAGGAGCCATGTCCTTCTTCCTGGTCTCCTACATGGGTGCCGGTGCCCAAGGACTTGAGCCATCTTGTACGGCTTTCCCAAGCAATAGCAGAGAGACAGGAGGCCAGGACTTGAACCAGCACCCATATGGGATGTCAGTACCTCAGGCAGAGGATTAACTTACTGCACCAAGGCGCTGGCCCCAAATTTAGTTTTTATTTCAAAAAATTGTTTTGCTTTTCTGTTTCTTTTCTTTAATTCTTTTTAATTAAAAAAAAAAACATATAAAAGGAACACTTTTAATGTATTCATACATACAGTTTTAAGAACATAATGATAGTTCCCACAAGACTTCTCTCACTCCAACCCTTCTTCATCCTTCATTTCATATATAGGTGTTTATATAGTATACTAATATATACACTATATATATTATACTATATATACTATACATATGCTTATATGTATATATGTTAATCTTCACATTGACATTCTTTCAATTTACTTTATAATCACAAGCTTAAACCTCCATTAAATAAAGAATTCAACAAGTAATAAGTAAAACTCACTGTTACTTCGGAGCATTGACTAAGGGCTATAGACAATATTCAAATCCCAGGATGTCAATTTCACTCATATACATTATAACTTTTGTTCTTCATATATTAATTATGACAAAACATGGAAAATATATTTGTCTTTTTGGCACTGACTTATTTCACTAAGCATAGTGGTCTCCACTTGCATTCATTTTGTTGTGAAAGAGAGGATTTCATTCTTTTTTTAATGGCTGAGTAGAATTCCATCATGCATATATATTACAATTTCTTTATATAGTCCTCAATTGATGGATATTTGGGTTGATTTCATATCTTAGCCATTGTCAGTTGAGCTGCTATAGATATGGATATACAGATAACTCTCATTTGCTGATTTCATTTCCTTTAGATAAATTTCCAGTACTGGGAAGGCTGGGTCATATAGTAGGTCTATTTTCACATTTCTGCAGAATCTCCATACTGCCTCCATAATGGTTGTACTACTTTACACTCTCACCAACAGTGTATTCAGGTACATTTTCCCCATATCCTCACTAGCTTTACTTTTTGGATTTTTGATAGCCATTCTAACTGGGGTGAGGTGAGACCTCATTGTGCTTATTAGTGGCATTTCCCTGATGGCTAGTGAGCCTGAGCATCTTTTCATGTGTCTGTTGGCCGTTTGTATTTCATCATTTGAAAAAAATGCCTATTCATATCCTTAGGGCATTTCTTAACTGGATTGTTTGTTTTGTTGTTGTTGAGTTTCTTGAGCCCTTTATATATCCTGGGAATTGTTCCTTTATCAGATGTACAGTTTGAAATATTTTCTCCCATTCTGCTGTTGCCTAACTTTACTTTAGAGTGTTTCCTTTGCTGAGCAGAAGCTTCTTAGCTTGATATAATCCTATTTGTCTATTTTTGTCTTTATTGCCTGTGCTTCTGAGGTCTTATCCAAGAAGTCTTTGCCTATGCCAATGTCTTGCAGTGTTTCTCCTGTGTTTTCCCATTGATTATTTCAGGTCTTCTGTCTAGATCCCTGATCCACTGTGAGTTGATTTTTCTCTATGTTATGGTTTATGTATGTTATGGTTTAAGTTATGGGTTTTGTTTCATAGTTCTGCTTGCAGAGATCCAATTTTCCCAACACCATTTGTTGAAGAGACTGTCTGTTTTCCAGTGATTGATTTTAGCTTGTTTGTCAAAGATTAGTTGGTTGTAGATGCATGGATTAATTTCTGGGGTCTCTAATCAAGTCCATTGTTCCACATGTCTATTCTTGTGCCAGTACCAAGCTGTTTTGTTAATAACTGGCTTTTAATATGTCTTGAAAACTGTTATTTTCTTGCCTGCAGCTTTATTTTTATTTTTTTGGATTGCTTTAACTATTTGGGGTCTTTCAGAGTCATTTTTTTAGATTTGAGAAGAACATTTTTGGTATTTTATTGGGATCCCACTGAATCTGTTAATTGCTTGTGGATATTTGGATGAAATTTATTCTTCCAATCCATTAACATGCAAGATTTTTCCATTCTTTTTTGTGTTTTATTCTATTTCTTTCCTTAATGTTTTGTAATTTTCATTGTAGAGTTCTTTCACGTGTTTGGTTAAATTTATCCCAAGGTATTTTAAAGTTTTTCTAGCTATTGTGAATGGGACTGATCTTACATGTTCTCTCTCAGCCATGCCATTGTTTATGTATACAAATGATACTGATTTTTGTGTGTTGATTTTGTAACTTGCTTTTATTCTTATAACAAAATAACTTAGACATTGACTTATGTCTGCTTGCCTTTATGACAATATTACAAGTATAATTATGAGTTGTTTTGGATATGCTTCCCCTTTTGTTTTATTTCCAGATCTATTGTTACCACCTCATTTCATTTTTTTGGCTGTCTTGCCTTCCTCAGCTTCCATTATGACTGAAAATTTTAAATTCAGTGACTCTCAAGATCCCAGTGACCATACTATTGTCCATGTCACCTACAATACTCCAGCCCTCTTAAGGGATTCTGAGCCACATTTGTTTTGCTTTAGTTCATCCATCAACACACTTCCCAATACATTCTATCATGCTGAAATATCTTATCTCCTAGTAATCCTTAACTGTCTCTTCATTGTTGCAGGTAGATTTCCATCTTCGGATTTTATATTGTAATTTCCATTCAAATATCAAGAGGAATAGTGTATTTGTCATTTTATTTTATTTTATTTTATTTTTTTTTGACAGGCAGAGTGGATAGTGAGAGAGAGAGAGACAGAGAGAAAGGTCTTCCTTTTTGCCGTTGGTTCACCCTCCAATGGCCGCCGCGGCCTGCACGCTGCAGCCGGCGCACCGCGCTGATCCGGTAGCAGGAGCCAGGAGCCAGGTGCTTTTCCTGGTCTCCCCATGGGGTGCAGGGCCCAAGCACCTGGGCCATCCTCCACTGCACTCCCTGGCCACAGCAGAGGGCTGGCCTGGAAGAGGGGCAACCGGGACAGAATCCGGCGCCCTGACCGGGACTAGAACCCGGTGTGCCGGCGCCGCTAGGCAGAGGATTAGCCTAGTGAGCCGCGGCGTGTATTTGTCATTTTAAACTGGAATTTTCTCAGTCATCTATATCAATGACATCCAAATCTCAATCCTCATTGTAAAGCTCTTTGCTGAGTGCCAGGTTCATACATCAATATTTTTCTGGACATTTCTCAGGGTGTCTTCCAAACTCAATATTCCACAAACTGAAGTTCCCATTCCTTTTTCAAACTTTCCATATTTTCTCTGTTGGGAAGACATTGATAATATCTCCCTTCTACTTGTCTACATCAGAAGCTTGACCATCCTTTATGCCATTTCTTCCCACTCACCTCCCCCCAACCACTTAACAAATTCAATTACATTTCCAAATATCTGTTCAGTGGATCTGCTCCTCTTTATGATGTCTGATTTGGATTACTAAGGTGCCTTGATGTATTTTTCTTTAACTACTTTTACCCCTTTCCAGACCATTCTTTATATGACTGCCAGGGAAACTTTTCTATTGCAAGCTTGATACTATCTCTTCATTAGAGCCACTGGGTGGCTCCTCACTGATCTCAGGAAAAAGTAGCAAACCTTCATGTAATGTGTAAAGGCCTGGATAATCTGGACTATGCCTTTCTTTGGTCTCCCTGTCGTCCCAAAAAGCACCCCCCAAAAAGTACCCTCCAGCCACAGTGAATTACTTAAATGTTCTATGCCTTTTTCAAAATCTGATTTCTATACTTCTTCCTGTCTTGGAATCCTCTTCTCTCCCATTTATATCTGTCCAGCATTTACTCATTCTTCAGATCTTAAGTGTTCCTCTCTTGTGTAAATCTGCACAAATCTTCAAGGTTGCCCCACTCTGGCATTTTCATAGGACACCTCTTAATTTGCTGCACTCCAGTACATAGCCCTGAACTTCATTAGATAAGAATTGTAAATGATGCTTAGTAAACAGAGATTTTGCACATTCTCTGATATGTAAGCTAAACAGTTTTTTTTTTTTTTCAGATTCTGTGCTTAGATGTACTGTATATTTAAATCCAAGAAAAATGTGAAAATAACTTTTTATGAGAATTTTTTATTCATGCAAGTTAATTATTGGGCTCATTTATTCAGTGAAAGTACTTTCAAAGCTTCCTTGCATGATGGGTATTTGGCACAGCAGGTAAGACACTATTTGGAAAACAACAACAACAACAACAAAAGGCCGGCGCCCCATCTCACTAGGCTAATCCTCCACCTGTGGCGCCAGCACCCCGGGGTTCTAGTCCCAGTTGCTCCTCCTCCAGTCCAGCTCTCTGCTGTGGCCCGGGAAGGCAGTGGAGGATGGCCCAAGTGCTTGGGCCCTGCACCCGCATGGGAGACCAGGAGGAAGCACCTGGCTTCTGGCTTCAGATGGGCACAGCGCGCCAGCCGCAACATGCCCACCTAGTGGCCATTTGGGGGTTGAACCAATGGAAAAAAGGAAGACCTTTCTCTCTGTCTCTCTGTCTCTCTCTCTCACTGTCTAACTCTGCCTGTCAAAAAAAAAAAAAAAAAAAAAAAAAAAAAAAAGACACTGGGATGCCTGCATGCCAAATCACAGTGCCTGAGTTCAGGTCTCAGATCTACCTCCGATTCCTGCTAATGTGCATGCTGGGAGACTGCAGGTGATGGATCAGATATTATGATCCCAGATACCTCATGTGAGGCTCACACTGAGTCCCAGGCTTCCGATTTTGGCCTAGCTCAGGCTTAGATCCTGCAGGTATTTGGGGAGTAAACCAGTGGATGGAGAATCTTTCTTCTTTATTTCTCTCTGTTTCTTTGTGTCTTTCTTTTTCTGTCTTCCTGTCTCTGTCTCTGCCTTTCAAATAAATAATAAGTAAAGGAAATTAAAAGGCTTCATAGAATTTTCTTGTTTAGTTCAAAATATTTTTTATAGGTTTATTCATTTGAGTGGCAGAATTACAGACAGAGAGGGAGAGACAGAGAGAAAGGTCTTCCCTCTGCTCACTGGTTTACTCCAGAGCTGGGCCAGAGCTGGGCCGATCTGGAGCCAGAAGTCAGGAGTTTCTTCCCATTCCTGCATGTGGGTGCAGGGGCCCAAGTACTTAGACCATCTTCCACTGCTTTCCCATACCATAAGCAGGGAGCTGGATCAGAGGAGTAGCACCCTGAAAGGAACCAGCACCTATATGGGATGTTGGTGCCAAAGGTGGGCTCTTAGCGTACTATGCCACAGCACCTGCTCAAAATATTTTAAAAACCATTTGTCTATTTGTGTATGTTTCTAGTATTTGATGTTATTAAGTCATAGAAAATATTGTGTTAACATAAATAAGCCCTGATCATATCAAATGTTATTTTTGCATTTTCTACCTATTCTTTTGCTGAAAATTATGTTTATTTCATCTTCTTTTGGCTTGCCTTCATTTTGTAATACTGACATCTTTCAAAAAAGAACAGCCCTATAAAGTAGATTACAATGTATACTAAGTATATTGTTGGTTGTGTTACATCATATATCATTCTCCCAGTGATCTCATGGAACACATTTCTTTCTGCAAGGAATAAAGTTGTTATTCTTAAGAAATAAAGATGTTATTCTTGAACAATAAAAAATACTTTGTGCAACTAAGATGCTTAAAAGTCATTATGTTCTCCTTGTCTCAGCAATAATTAACATTTTGAGTGCATGGTTCTTGAACTAACTTTACTTCTGGCTCTGTCTCATATTTTTACCCCTTTGCCTCATAGTTCTTACTTCCATCAACTTTATTTTTATCCTGGTATATTATTTGATCCATATATTTAATTCCTTTAGGATAAATAGAGGTGTAAATAAATACACAAAGTATTTTCCATGTTGAAACACTTAGACCACATAGAGACTGACATTATAAATACTTTTGGTATAAAAGCCAAAATTAAAGTTGAAATTTCCTGGAATATCATACGTTTTAGGGTAAAATATTATTGTTTTTGGAAATGAAGAATCTAAAAATAGAGTTTTCTTATGTCTCAACCCCATGGACACCAATTTTAGAAGGTTTGTTTCAAATGAACAGATTGTCCTCAAGCCTTTGGCTTCATAGGATTGCTAAATACATTGTCATGATTAAGCATGGATGAATAGAATTTAGCCCATCATTGTAAGCTTCCCCTAGATCAATGACTTTACGAATGGAAAAATATGTTTTCTCTTCTTCTTCTGTCTAATCAACAGTTTGCTTATTATACTGTCTCCATAATTTATCTTAAAATCAATGGGATCAATAACCATTGTTTCCACCTGCTCTTCCTCCATCCATTTTATTGAACACATAAATAGCTACAGGCTTTAGAACATCATAAATTAAACTATAACTAAAAGATTAAGCAATCCTAGTGATCTGATACATGTTAGATGTGTGAAAAGTGGTATTCTTTCTTTCAGAGAAAATTGTAAGTTTGATACTATGATCATTATATTGACAGTATTAATGCCTAGTTTCAATTTTTCCCCTGATTTATAGTATATTTTCTTCTAGGGTAATAAAAATTTATGCCCTCATCACCTAAAATAGTTCTATTCCTGTATCCACAGAAAAGTGTTTTGGTATTTTAATGCATTAAGCTTATATTTGGAAAATTGAGGTGAACTCTTTGAATGTTATTGTGTTATTATTTGTATAAACCAGTTAGGTAAAGGTGCCTTCTGTATAATCATTGTTATGAAGTAATTGGGATTTTGTAAAGAAAATCTGTTTTATTATTTACATATTTAAATGGTATAATATACATGAGGAATACCAATTGATATAAAACACATCTCTTTGCAATGTAGTTTTAAAATGTCAATGAGCACATGTTTTAATTTGAAGTGTTTTACAATACTCTTTCTACAAGAATTACTTTCACATAAATATTGTTGTCAGTATAAAGTATATTTTACCTCTCAGTAGTCATTCTTGTTTGTTTTGTTCAGGTCAAAGAGAAGAATTTCCTGAGCTTTGATATGTAGTTTTCAATTTTATTTTATGAGAGATAGAGGGAGAGAGCACCCATCTGTTGGTTCACTCCCTAAATCCCTGTAACACCTGGGACTGAGCCAAGTTGAAGCCAGGACCCCAGAACTCAATCTAGGTCTCCCACATTGGTGGCAGAGACCCAAGTGCTTGAGCCATCTTCTGTTGGGTCCCAGGGTACACATTAATAGGAAGCTGGATAAAAAGCAGAGGATCCAGGACTCAATATAGGATGTAGGTGTCCCAAGCAGTTTCTTAGCTTTGCCAAATATCCACTCCTTTATTATCTTTTTAATGACACAGAAATAAATGTTTTTAATGACACAGAAATAAATTCACATTTTGATTGTGAGCCAATCTATCTGTAGGTCACTATAAAAATGTTATGAAATATTATATTTTGTGGAAAAAAAGATAAGGAAGAAACCCGGTTTAGTAGCAGTTCAAATGAAAACAACATAGGGTATTTAAATCAGCCAGTCATTGTTTTTGCTGTTAAAAAGGGTAACAAAATGATGAGCTGATTTGTTACAAGAAGACACAATCAACAGGTACTAGACAGAGTTCTGATCATGAAAATATTGCACAAAACATTTGCTCTTAATGCTTTTCAGGAGAATTATTATATTCAGTTCTGCTCAACAAATTTGAAGAAGACTGACATTTACAATTCAGATAGTGTTACAAGGAACATTTATGGTTTCTTCAGATATATAGATTGAAGAAAAACAAGACGCAGAGATCTTCTTGACTAGGAATTTCATCTTTTGGACGATTGTGCAAATGCTTACTATCTTCCAGGTGCAAGACTGTGCAGGAATTTCACTCACTTAGTCCTTACATGGACTTTGTTAAGTGCATGAAAATATCAAAATATGTGCAAAGTGATGGGATTTCTATCTTGGAGAAAAAGGAAACCTATAAAAAAATTAATATGGGGCTGTCTCTGTGGTGTGGCTGGTAAAGCCACCGCCTGTGATGCTGGCATCACATATGGGCGCTGGTTTGAGTCCTGCCTGCTCTACTTTAATCCAGCTTCCTGCTGATGTACCTGGGAAAGTAGTGGAATTTGGCCCAACTCCTGCCACCCAAGTGGGAGACCTGAAAGAAGCTCCTGGCTCCTGGCTTCAGCCCGGGCCAGTCCTGGCTGTTGCACCTATCTGGGTAGTGAATCTGTAAGTGGAAGGTCTCTTCTCTCTCTGTCTCTCCTTCTCCTCCCAGCTCCCACAATGTGTGTGTGTCTTCCTTTGTCTCTGTGTACTCTTTAAAATAAATAAATAAATAAATAAATAAATCTTTAAAAAAGAAAAAAATAATGTTCCTTAAGTATTGGAAAGATTAATATATAAACAAGGCAATTACCCTGCACAAAATACAGAAGTGATATTCATGATTAGGAGTTAGAGTGGTTGGTTTTGAGTTCTTTTTTTAAAAAAAAAAAAACTTTCTAAATAGAGTAGAAAAACAGATTGTGTTGTGTGATAGTGACATTCCTGATTTGAAATGATTTTTGAATCTGAATTTGCTAAACCACATTCCAAAATGTTTGAAAGAGGACTGATGGGTGGGTGGAAGTTTTCATTGTCTGACTTCTGAGGTCCCAAAGTTAATAATCTATGCTTCTAATTACTGATTTATGTCACTTTTAGCTTCTTCCCCCTTTCTCTTGAATATTAAAAACTACTGATTCACACTTACCAAGGCAGCCAACCTTTTGGGGCAGAGTCCAAAAACCTGCAGAGCTCAACGAGGAAATTGGATGCTCAGTTTGGCTCTGGCAATTTATTATTTATTTATTTACTTTTTGACAGGCGGAGTGGACAGTGAGAGAGAGAGACAGAGAGAAAGGTCTTCCTTTGCCGTTGGTTCACCCTCCAATGGCCGCTGCAGCTGGCACGCTGCGGCCGGCACACCACGCTGATCTGATGGCAGGAGCCAGGTACTTCTCCTGGTCTCCCATGGGGTGCAGGGCCCAAGCACCTGGGCCATCCTCCACTGCACTCCCTGGCCACAGCAGAGAGCTGGCCTGGAAGAGGGGCAACTAGGACAGAATCCGGCGCCCCGACCGGGACTAGAACCCGGTGTGCCGGCGCCGCAAGGCGGAGGATTAGCCTAGTGGGCTCCGGCAATTTCTTAGTGATGTTGGAGAAGTGAGGATAAGCAAAATGTGCAACCTAAATACATCTAACCTGCTGTGGCTATGCACGGGGGTTCTCGTTATGTATGCAGGGAACACAGGGATACCTCAGCTGCATCTCAGTGGAATTGACCATGCATAACTTCCCTAATGGGAAGAAGAACTTGAAAAGAGAAAGAAGACCATGATCATAAGGAAGAAGAGGCACCTCTGCCACAGGCGTCAACCGCTGAAATAATTTATGTCGTGGTTTCATTTGGGTGTAAATTATTATCTTTCCCATATATCTCATATGGAAAATTTTTATTCTGAATTCTTCATGACGATAAAGCTAAAATATTGCTGCCAAAAATCCGTTCTAGTTGCATTAAAACATTTAAATATGAGCATCCCTAGATCCAGTTCCAGTTTATTCACTGACTTCGTTCCACCGACTGTCTTCAATTATGCGTGTTGACTGGTTGAATTCCTGCTCTCCTATGCATTATTTATTTTAACTTTGAGTGTAGCATGGAATAAGAGCAGATTAATTTGCTCAGAGCACTACTTAAGGCAAGTGTTTTAGACTTGCCAGGATTTTACTGATAACCTAGTCTTCTGGCTTAATACCATTCCTGGCCTCCCATTGGAAGAATTTGTTTCTTTTCAGTTTCAAGGAATATGAACTATTTACTGAGGTATCTTAGCCAAATACATTACAGAGATGCACACCAGTTAATGTGATCACGTTTGTTAGGTAAACAATCTCCTGAATGGTTTTCTCACTATTATCCCTGCTATTTAAGTTCCTTCGTTTGACATAATTTGCTGCCAGTTTGGTTAAGGCAATTAATATTTGTGTTAATTAGATATTTGTTGTCTGTCCTAAAGTGGAGGCATTTAGCTCATGATGGGAACTGCTGTTAGTCCCTTGTTCTGAGGGTTGCTCTTTGTGTTTTGCTACTTTCTCCATGGCACACTTGCATTGCATCTCTGTCTTGCCAGCGCTGTGTATAGACCTCTGGAAACATTGGCACCAGACTGTCAGGCACCCACAGCAGGCTTTGTCTCTTGTTTAAAAATGTTGATCTGGGTGCTGGCATTGTGGTGCGGTGGGTATGCCGCCACCTGTGATGCCAGCATCTCACATGGGCATTGGTTTGAGTTCCAGCTGCTCTGCTTCCAACTCAGCTCTCTGCTAATGGCCCGGGGAAAAGCTGTGGAAAATGGCCCAAGTGTTTGTATCCCTGCTACCCATGTGGGAGACCCAGATGTAGTTCCTGGCTACTGACTTCCACTTGGCTCAGCCCTGGCTGTTGCAGCCATCTGTGGGGTAAACCAGTAGATGGAAGATCTCTCTGTATCTCCCTCTCTGTAACTCTTTCAAGCAAATAAATAAATCTTAAAAAGAAGTGTTGATCTGATAGAGCTGAGAAAAAGAGATGACCAACTAGGAAGGGATGGTAAACATCTACTCTTACCAAGATATTGAACTGTTTATGTGATGGTACGTGTGAAACAAATGAAAGAGCAAAGAAATTTTTTGTATGATTAAATGCCATTTGCAGATGAAAATATCTTGAAACAGGCATTAATGAAATACTTTTTAAATTCTGATACTGTTTTCTAGCTTTGGAAGTGGGGGGTACATGTGTATGTGTCTGTCTGTGTGTGCACTTGAGTACCTGAAACTATTTTTTGAGTTCTATGTGCTGGCTTCCTGTACTCAGGAACAATAGCCTAAATGTCCAACCACTCCTGGCAGTGACAAAGCATTGAGAACAAAGAGAAGCAGCAAAAAGCCAACATAGTAAATGCTGGTCTTACATGAAAGCAAGAGATTGGAGTACAAATGCAATTTCCTTTTCCCAGCACATGCTTTTGATTTATACTACCCTAAACATAAGACCAGTTTGGATGCAGAGCCAACAGCAGTTGCAGGTGCAAGGAAGTTCACTGAAGTGCCTCACTTTTGTGTCCTCTGCTGTAACCACTGTCAACCAGAGAAATTGTGTAATCTGTCTTCCGTTTCAAGTCACATACTAATGTCATTTTTACCTCTTCTGCATTCTTTATTCTATACATACTCTGTTGCTAAACTCTACTTCATTTTTGTTTTGTCTTCCCCCTCTTATCTCTCCACTTTCTTTGTACACCCTGCCCACACCTATTCTGCATCATTGTGGTCAGCATTATTTCTTCACCCATCATTTTGCCCATTATATTTTTTCTAAAATGTCTTTTAGTTGTTTCTGATTAGGCTCTCCAGAATTCCAAGAGCCAGACACTGTCCATTAGAGCCTGATAGAGTAAACTTGAACAGAATTCTCTTGAGTTCTATATGCTTTGGTTGATGAGTCTTCGATCTTATTAGACAGACTTAACCCAATTTCTCATGACACAGTCATTTGTGTCCAAATGTAAAGCCATTATGAAAACATCCTCATATATCCTCAATTATGTTTCTCTCTTTGACAGAAAAATTGAGGTATAATAGAGACATGGGCTTTTATTTGAGCAGGCAGCAACTCATGGATCTTGCAGCTCCAAAGCTGAAGTAGCATAGATGCTCCACTGATTACACAAAGGGAAAGAGGTTATGGGGCTAACAAGGAAGTAGAGGGACTATTGATGGGTTACATCCACCCAGTTGCCTTGTTTTTCTATCTTGTGGAGAAGTCTAACTAGCTTTTCATCACTGCAATGAATAACTGAGAAAATTAACTATAATGACAAAAAGTTTATTTAGCTAATGGTTTTGGAGATTCAATTCCAACTTTGGATGGCTCCCTTGGTTTGGGCACTGATGAGGTTGGTGGGTGGCAATGGCAGAACATGAGCAGTGGAAGAATCACATGGTTAGACAGGAGGTGGAGAAAATGACTGGGTACTTCACAACCAGCCTTCTTTTGAGAACTATCTTCCAAGTGCAAGCCATGACCTAAAGACATACCAGTAAGTCTACTTTCCAAACATCATAATTGGAATAAGTTTTCATGCTCTAAGCTGTGGATTATTTATGACTTTGGTGTTTAATGTCTTACATGAGTTGGGGAGCCAAATCATATTCAATCCATAATAGTAAGTTAGTCAGCAGTTTGTGATTGGCTAGTTTTAACTTTCATTTTTCTTTAATATAGGCATTACCAAGAAATAGCTCAAGTTATATATCAGTTATGGTTGCACATCAAGAAAGATTGAAGTCACTTATGAGGGTCCTAACTGGCTTTTTCAGGCTTTTCAGGTTTGGTTTCCATTTTAATTTTTCTCACAAAACTGATCATGAAGAACTCTTATTTTAAACTGTCACCAAAGCTTCAAATATTTCATGAAGCCCTTTTCAATTAGCCAGTGTGGACCTGGACTTCTTATGAAGTGCAGGATTTCCAGGGACTCCCATGGTTATCCCAGCAAGTCTTCCCATTTAGAGTTGTGTCTCTGAGGCCAACATGGCATGCACAGATATTCTTAGCTGGGATCATAGGCCTCTCTGTTTCAGAGTATGTGTGTGCATATGTGTGTGTCTGTGTGTGTGTGTGACTACATTCACACATCTGCGTATGAGAGTTTGCAGAGTTTGTGAAGACTCATCTGTAGAATCATTTACATTGTGTCTGGCAAAGCATTGTGTGTGAATAAGCACATGATTGACTTTGGGATGATGATAAAGGCAATACCAAAATACCACCTTTGGGGCCAGCACCATGGCATAGTGGGTAAAGCTGACACCTGCAGTGCCAGCATCTCACATGGGCTCCAGTTTGAGTCTCAGCTTCTTCATTTCCAATCCAGCTCTCTGCTATGGCCTGGGAAAGCAGAGAAGTTGGCCAAAGTCCTTTGACCCTTGCACCTGTGTGGGAGACCTGTATGAAGCTCCTGGTTCCTGGCTTTGGATTGGCATAGCTCCAGCCACTGTGGCCATCTTGGGGGTAAACGAATGGATGGAAGACCTCTCTAATTCTCTCTCTCTCTGCCTCTGTAACTCTGCCTTTAAATAAATAAATAAATAAATAAATAAATCTTTAAAAAGAAAGATACCACCTTTGTCAGCACTCAACATAATGGTAACAGTAGTCATTTAAAATCAATTAGGTTCTGAAACGATTATTTGAAGATAGGCTATATTATTTTCTCTTGCGCAAATAAGGACACTGAGGTACAGAGATTTGAATATATTTGCTAAAGTCACAAAGCTTTTAAGTGTTAGAGACAGAATTGAAATCAGGTCATCTTATACTATAAACCCCACTCATAACCACTGTGTCATGTTGCCATTACAGCAGATTTATTTTTTAAATGTATATTGAAGATAACTCAAACTATGTTTACGGATTTTTAAACAGAAAAATAGCATTTAAAATATTTAGTAAAAACTATAAAGCAAATATTTATGTTTTGCCATTGGCTCAAATAGATTTGGGTTAGCAATTTAGAAATGTTTTCCACATAAAAGTTTAATGTAACATATAAATATTTAAATATGAAAAATTAATATAAAATGTAAATACATGTTTTAAGAAGTATAAATATTTTATTTTTCTAGGAGACTGAGTAGTGTTTTTCATGTATGCCGAAAAACACAAGTGGGGAAAAGGGATGAAGTTGTCTCAATAAGTAAATAAACAAATGAATGAATAAATAAATAAAATGAAATAGTTAAGAATGCCAAATTAAATTATACCTATATATTGCCTACAAAATATCATGTAAGATATGGAAATAGTTGAATAAGGAATGCAACAACTATAAGCAGTTGTGGGCTTTGTTCATATGTAATAAAACTTTTCTGGTTCTATTTTGGATTTCGTTTTTATTCCTCTTTTCCTCTTTGGTGAATGTGAAATTGACTAGGAGTTAGACTGTTGTTAAGAAAATTGTCATTTAGGGCCGGCGCCGCAGCTCAATAGGCTAATCCTCCGCCTTGCGGCGCCGGCACACGGGGTTCTAGTCCCGGTGGGGGCGCCGGATTCTGTCCCAGTTGCCCCTCTTCCAGTCCAGCTCTCTGCTATGGCCTGGGAGTGCAGTGGAGGATGGCCCAAGTCCTTGGGCTCTGCACCCCATGGGAGACCAGGAGAAGCACCTGCCTCCTGGCTTCGGATCAGTGCAATGCGCCGGCCGCAGCGTGCCGGCCGCGGCAGCCATTGGAGGGTGAACCAACGGCAAAAAGGAAGACCTTTTTCTCTGTCTCTCTCTCTCTGTCCACTCTGCCTGTCCAAAAAAAAAAAAATGTCATTTAGTGGAAGTGAATTTCCTTAGCTAGTCATTGATTTGAGGAGCCTCCTGTAGAATAAAATACTATAAGCTGAATTGCTAAGATTATATATGGCCTCTTTTTCTTTCTTTCTTTTTTTTTTTTTTTTTTTTTTGACAGGCAGAGTGGACAGTGAGAGAGAGAGACAGAGAGAAAGGTCTTCCTTTTCCGTTGGTTCACCCCACAATGGCCGCTGTGGCCAGTGCACCGCACTGATCTGAAGCCAGGAGGCAGGTGCTTCTCTTGGTCTCCCATGGGGTGCAGGGCCCAAGCACTTGGGCCATCCTCCACTGCCTTCCCGGGCCACAGCACAGAGCTGGACTGGAAGAGGAGCAACCGGGACAGAATCTGGTGCCCTGATCGGGACTAGAACCTGGTGTGCCGGCACTGCAGGTGGATGATTAGCCTATTGAGCCGCGGCGCCAGCCATGGCTTCTTTATCAATGAGTCCCTTGTGTAATGGAATTCTCCTATAGATCTTTACCCCCTAGTTTCTTCCTAAGCAGGATAAATGTGCCATTATTTGATGTATCATTTTCTAAATTTTTCTAATGAGTTTTTTGTCCATAGCAATTTTCATTGACATACATGAGAAAATATACAAAATCTCTTGCCAAAGAACAGTAATCTTTTTGCCTTTGAAAAACAGCAATAGAAGCAATATATCTTTCCCTTCCTGAAAAGAGTTTCTGAGTGTTCATTTTTCTGAATTTTTGTGATGTCCGTGTACCTATGATGCATATGCTATTCTTCCTTGAGATCTGTTTATCTTTCTCAGTGAATAATCTTCAGAATCAAAGAATTCCAATGTTGTAGCTCTGTTTCACAGAAGAATGGAGAGTGATGGCCCAGCCGGAGCTTATCAGATACACCTGTCATGGTGTAGCGCCAGGTCCCAGGTTCTAGCGACACTGAAAGTTAAGGCAGTGCTCAACCTTTCCAGAGTGTTTTTATTTTTCTATAAAAGATAAGGAACAGAAAAAAATCCTTTAATTCATTAGGTTAGAATGTACCAAATTGAAAGGTTCTTCATATATCAAGGATGGCATGTCATTAGATCTGTTATTGTTGTTGAAATTGTAATTAATGAATGGCTGTTGGAAATTTGAGCAATCTCTCAGAGGAAAATACAGTACAAGTTGGCACACTAGAAGCCACTTTCTGACATTTAGGAGTAATTTCTCTGAAATAAGTAGACCATGAAATGTACAATCTCTCCCTAGAAAAATCATCATTTTTGCCATCATCTTACCATTCCATTAAGTGACTATTATGCATCTCCAGTCCTTGCTGCCCCTTCCTAACTTGCATGATGCAAACATGCCGCAATCTGAATGCAAGGGAAACCTGTCTGTTGTTCCCCCAGGCCTATCCTGTTACAGACCATCTCTTCTCTCTACCCCAACTCATTTGGTTCTTTCTGGCTTGTGACTTATTTTCATGATGGAACAGTGGTGATTATATTCTAAGTTCCAGATGCAATATTATTGATGTGTAAAAGTCTGCTGTCTTAATGCTTCCTCAAAAACTAGATACCAGGAAAGGGGCCTGCTTCCTACTGCAAAATTCTCCCAAGAAGGAATCCCAAATGGTGAAATGCCAAAATTATAGCAGACTAGGTGAATGAATCTTAGAGGCCAGTGGTCCTTGATAGAGTTCTTCAAACTTAGGTCATTTTCAAAGCTTGTTTATGTACTTAGATGTAGGCCTTTCACAGTCATTGGAAGAAGGTGATTGGAAAGAGCTGGAAGGAATATGCTTTATTTTATTTTTCCAAAAGGAAGTAATACTGTGGTCTGTCAAACTAAATAACAAAGAATGAGAGTCTGCAAAGATAATAAGTTTATTCAGGATTAAGCGGAAAGATTGCAATGTGAGATATGTGTACCTTGGGTAGACCAAGGCACATATGTAGAGGCTGAGGCAAAAGGAAACTTCCCATGGCACAAGAGAGAAGGCCATGTATTGTTTGTAAACAAGCCAAACATTGGGTAGAGTGGCTTACTGCAGGAATTGACCTCAGTCCATCAGTGTAGACTATATCAGGCAAGTGTATTATGAAAGATAGGCTAACTATCTTTGGGACTCAAATAGCAATTCACAGTTTGGAATGTTTTGGTTACAGGCCCAAGTATGTAGGAGCCCCCCCAAGAAGTCCTTGTACTAGTCCTTACCAAAGGCAAAGGTGCTTTTGGGTACTCCGTCTTAACCTGCTGAATGTTTTTTTTTATTTTTAGGGTTTCACAGAATTAATGGTTTTGATTCTTATAATTCTACAACTAAATGATGCATTTTTACATGAGAGTATGAGAAAAAATGGAACTGTTTTCATTTACACATTTTTCTCAAGTTGTCTTCTTTTCTTATGTTTCTTTGTAACATCCTGATACATTATTTGATTTATGAAATTCCTTCTGAGTCTCTGAAGCAAGTGCCACTGAATACTGAAGAATTTTTAATGGAATAATTTCCATTAATTATCTAATTTGAAGATAGCAATAAAATTAAATGAAAAAAGTCTTTTTCATTGGATAATTACTTTGTGTTGAATGCAATATTTCAAGATGCTCATGTGTGTTTTTGTTAGATATGCCATTAGCTGTGTTTTTTAGATTCAATAAAAAATTTACAGTTATGATTCAGGTGAGAGCTAAAACAGAATCATCCAAATTTTATATATATATATATATATAATTTCCCACATGAAATCAAATTTGTTATAAGTGAGTTATCGTAAATGGTTCAGTATACCCAAATGTCTAATATATTTTTCTTGAAAATGGAACTAAATTCAGACAGGAAGTTTTCAGGCCTTTGTAAATGGTTACAATATCCATTAGGCATAATAGCATTTTACAAATTCCCAGAAAGTCCAAACTACTTTATTTCCTAAAATAGTTAAGTTTTTTTTAAATGCTTACTTTTTTATTTTTATGCATTGCCCCCAAATATAATTTTTTATCATAGTCCAAATTGATATATATGAATAAACATTTAATTGTTTACAATTCTGCTGGGTAAAAATCAAATAAGCGACAATTTTCCATTTTACATATTATAATGAAATTTCTACCCACATGTTCAAACTTACCCTGAAGGCTTTTTGTTTTTCACTCAAATTGTTTAAGATATTGTTAGTGGTTTGAGATATGAAAATGCATTTTGTATTTAGAAACACAAATTGTTTAACATTTTCACTGGAAAATATTCTCTGAGATAATCTCTTGAATAACTTCACTTTATAGATTAAAAAAAAAATGGACTATAGAGAAAGGAAATTCCAAGAATATGGAGGGATCTTACTGCTCTAGTCTAGGAGGAGATAGTTTTAAAAAAATGGAAGGGTGCAGTCTCAGGGAAGAGTTAGGGAAAAATGGCAGAAGAATCTCCAAACAAATTAGAGGGTACTGTGGACCTACGTGGAGGATGTGGATATGCCTAGCTCAGGACCCTAGCAACTGAGAACCTCAGCACTGGCTCTAGAGTGAGGTGATACCAGTCTATAGCAGCCCAAGCCACTGGTGATAAAACTGTGGGAAGAGCCTGGTGGGAATCTGGCCCTGTGGGGAACAGTGTACCTGCCAAACTAAAAGAGAAGAAAAAAGGGGGGACTCGTTTCTCTCTCCCCAACCATCCTGCAACTGGTGACTTGTAACAAGCCAATAGAAGGTGGTGGCAATTTTGGACATAGGTAACAGCTGTGCCATCTCATGTCTGAGTGTCCAGCAACCAGCCAAGCAGAAATGCCTGAGTCTGGCAGGGTGAATTGATAGGAGGCTGGGTGCTTTTGACTCTGGGAAGCTTGTGTGCTGGGACTGTGAAAACACTGTGGCTGCACTGGAGGGTGCAGGGTGTGGCTGGGCCTTTGAGAATTCACTGTGGGCAGCTCCACATGCTCAATGTCCCCTGATTCCCTGATGAGGACTGCATAGATATTCTATGTGGTTCTTATGGCAGTGTGGGTGAATATTATACCCATTGGGGTTACTGCCCAGGCACCAGTATCATTTGAGGAGAGGAGGTGAGATGATACTACACCAGCAGAGATGAACAACCCTCCCCTTTGATTAGAAAAAAAAAGAGATTTATCACACCCAACCTGGATGTTACCTTGGACTCTCTCTTCACCTTTGAGCACTAAATAGAGCTCCCTGGCTGCACCCACCACACGCCTCTAGGTAGTCACTGAAAAAGAAAAACTACGCTAGTCCACAATGGCATAGTCAAAAGGTTAAAGCCTTCACAGGAAAAAAACAAAGATATATCCACAAATGTTGAGTTAAAAACACAGAAATTCAGGAAAAAGAGTAAGGAAGACAACATGACACCCCAAAGAACACAACACTTCAATACTAGAATATGAAGATGAAGAGATTGAAGAAATTCCAGAAATATAATTAAAAAAATTGATCCTAGCTTTGCTGAAAAGTAATCATAAACAAATCTACAGACTAATGTAATCTGTACATGACATGAAGAAATTTTCTCACACAAAATTGAGATGTTAAAGAGAAATCAAAATGAAATCCTGGAAATGAAGAACTGCGTAGAATAAATAAAAAATGCAGTTGGAAAGCCTTAACAGAATTGGTGAAGCAGAAGACAGAATATCCAACTTAGAAGACAAAATGCAGGAAATTTTACAGTGAGACCAAAAACAAGAAGAAATTAGAAAACTAAAAAAAACATTGTTGGAGATATACAATATCTATTGTATAATAGATATACTATTAAACAATCCAACATATGGGTCTTAACAGTTCCAGAAGGCATGCAAAGAGAAAGGATTAGAAGGCTTTTATATTGAAATAGTAACAGAAAATTTCCCTAACTTGAAGAAAGGGACCATCAAAGTACAGGAAGCACATAGAATTCCTAAGAGACATGACTAGAAAAATCTTCACCAAGACACACTGTCATCAAACTCTCCACAATAAAACAGGCTAGGAAAAAATGCAAGATACATTCCAAGTCTGAAGAGAAAAAAACTGTCAACCCATAATACTACACTCTGAAAAGCTCTCTTGTATGAATGAAGGTGAAATAACACCTTCCATAAACAGTAATTGAAAGAATTTGTCACCACACTTATAGTCTTGCAAAAGATGCTGAAGGATATGCTGCATAGAGAAATACAGAAGCATGGTCATCACTCCTGAAAGAATGGAAGGCAGAAAATCTCTCAGTAAAAGTACAAATGAAATCCAAAGTAAAAAATATGAATATTTTTGGAAAAATGACAGGGCAAAGTCATTATTTGTCAATAGTCACCTTGCATGTAAATGGCCTCAACTCTCCAGTTAAAAGACACAGACTGGTTGAATGGATTAAAAAATAAAACCCATATTTTGCTGCCTACAAGAAACATCTCTCCAGCAAAGATGCATGCAGACTGAAAGTGAAAGCACGGAAAAAGATAATCGATACTAATAAAAACTGAAAAAAGAGCTGGTATAGCCATCCTAATATAAGACAAAATAGACTATAACACAAGAACTGTTAAAAAAAGACAAAGAAAGGCACTATGAGATGATTGAGGAATCAATTCAACAGGAAGATGTTAACTATTATTTTTTTTAAAAGATTTATTCATTTTACTTGAAAGTCAGAGTTACACAGAGAGAGGAGAGGCAGAGAGAGAGAGAGAGAGAGAGAGAGAGAGAGAGAGAGAGGTCTTCCATCTGATGGTTCACCCCCCAATTGGCTGCAACGGCTGGAGCTGTGCCCATCGGAAGCCAGGAGCCAGGAACCTCCTCTGGGTCTCCCACATGGGTGCAGGAGCCCAAGGACTTGGGCCATCCTCTACTGCTTTCCCAGGCCATGGCAGAGCTGGACAGGAAGTGGAGCAGCCGGGACCAGAACCGGCGCCCATATGGGATGCGGGCGCTTCAGGCCAAGGTGTTAACCAGCTGCGCCACAGTGCCAGCCCCCCGATGTTAACTATTATAAATGTGTATGCACCTAATTAAAGGGCATCTGGCCATTTAAAAGGAATGTTAAGGGATCTAAAGGGAGACATAGATTCAAATACGATAGTAATGGGGGACTTGAAAACCCAACTTTCAGCAATGGACAGATAACTAGACAGAATATCATAAGAAAACCACAGTTAATTGGCACTATAGACCAAATGGACCTGAAACATATCTACAGAATGTTCCATCTTACAGCCATAGAATATATATTCTTCTCACCAGTGCATGGAACTTTCTCTAGCATTGAACACATGCTAGACCCTAAAGCAAGTCTCAGCAAAGTAAAAATAATTAAATTGTATCATGACCACAATGCAATGAAACTGGAGATCAGCAGTCAGGAATCTCTAGAACATATGAAAACATGGAGAGTGAACAACATGCTCCTGAATGAACAATGGATCATTGAAAAAGTCAAAAGAGATATCAAAAAATTTCTGGAAACAAATGAAGATGACAATACAACATATCAACTTGTGCAATACAGTAAACAAATTGTTAAGAGGAAAGTTTAAAACAATTGGTGCCTACATCAAGAAATGGGAAAGGCATCAACTAAATGAGCTATCAATGCATTTCAAGGATCTAGAAAAACAACAGCAAACCAAACCCCAAATGAGTAGGAGAAAGGAAATAATTAAGATTAGATATGAAATAAAAAAAATCAAAACCAACAAAAAAATACAAAAGATCAGCAAAATGAAGAGCTGGATTTTTTAAAAAAAATACAAAATTGACACACTATTGACCCAACTGTTCAAAAAAAGGAGGGAAAAGAACCAAATCAATAATATTAGAGATGAAAAGGGAAATGTAACAACAGGCACCACAGAAATAAAAAAAAATCATCAGAAATTACTAAAAGAGCTGTATGCCAACACACTGGGAAACCTGGAAGAAATGGATAGATTCCTATATATACACAACCTCTCTAAGTTAAGCCTGGAAGACTCAGAAAATCTAAACAGGCTCCTAAGCAAGACAAAAACTGAATCAATAATGACAACCCTCCCAATAAACAAAAGTCCAGTACCAGACAGTTTCACGTCTATATTCTAAGAGACATTTCAAGAAGAACTAACTGAAGTTCTTGTGAAGCTGTTCAAAATAATTGAAAGAAACAGAATTCTCTCAAATCCTTCCTATGAAGCCAGCATCACCTTAATTCCTTAACCTGAAAAAGATACAACAGAGAAAGAGAACTACAGATTAAATTCCCTGATGAACACAGATGCAAAAAATTCCTGAATAAAATATTAGCTAATCAAATCCAAAAACACATCAGAAAGATCATTCACACAGGCTAAGGGGTATATACCCATGGTATGCAGGGATGGTTCAACAATCACAAATCAATCAATGTGATATTTCATATTAGCATATTAAAGAACAAAAACCATGTGATTAAATATATGCAGAGAAAGCAATTGATAAAGTACAATTCCCTTTCATTAGGAAAACACTAAGCAAATTGTGTATAGAAGAAACATTCCTCAACACAATCAAGGCAAATTAAGACAAACCAATGGTGAGCATCTTATTGAATAGGAAAAGTATAAAGCATTCCCATTGAGATCTGGAACCAAACAAGGATGCCCACTCTCACCATTGCTGTGCAATATAGTCCTAGAAGTTTTAACCACATCAATTAGGGAAGAAAAAGAAATCAAAGGGATTCATATTGGGAAAGAGGAATTCAAACTAGCCCTGTTTGCAGATGACATTATTATATATTTTGTGGAAGCAACACACTTCACTCATAGACCATTGCAACTCATAGAAGAGTTACATAAAGTAGGATATAGAATCAACACAAAAAATCAACAGTCTTTGTATGCATAGACAATGCCACATCTGAGCAAGAACTTCTAAGATGAATCCCATTCAAAATGGCTACAAAAAATAAAAATAATTTGGAATAAATTTAACCAAGGATGTCAGATATCTCTACAATGAGAATTACAAAATATTTTTAAAAGAAATAGAAGTTGATACAAAAAAATGGAGAACTCATCAATGTTCGTGGATGGGAAGTATCAATACCATCAAAATGTCCATACTATTGAAATCAATTTACATATTAAATGTAATACAGAGGCTGGCACTGTCGTATCGGTAAAGCTGTTGCCTGGAGTGCCAGCAACCCATAATGTCGCCAGTTCGAGTCCTGGTTGCTCTACTTCCAATTCAGCTCTCTGTTGTGGCTTGAGAGAGCAGTGGAGGATGGCCCAGATCCTTAGGCCCCTGGACCCATTTGAGAGACCTGGAGGAATCTTCTAGCTCCTGCCTTTGGATCAGCATGGCTCTGGCCATTGTGGCCAATTGGGGAGTGAACCAGCAGATGGAAGACCTCTCTCTAGCTCTCTTTCCTTCTCTCTCTCTGTTAGCATCCCTAAGTTCTTATCTCTCCTGAATTTTGAGAGACATCTTTGAGACATCTCAAAACTCCCTCACTGCTTGTGGCAGCCAAATGTGCCCTGAAGCTCATAAGGAAGGGAGGAAGGAGATGGTCAGATTAGCATGTATTATCAGTGATCTCTAAGCTTCCACGGCTGTAAACTAGGGTATATATTTATCAGAACAGCATGCACAGGGAGTGATCAGTTCCCTTTACTGGTGGTGTGCTAGACTGGGCCTCTGCCTGGTCAAATACATACTGTCACTTGTCTCCTTTATATAAAGAAAAACAGTTGTTCTGAAGAGTTAAAATTGTATATGTGCGGGTGTAAAAAGTTAAGCTTAAGGTTTAAACCTTCCTGGTGCAGTTGTGAAAATAAGACAGAGGTCACATACTTTCTTTCCCTACTCTTGTGGCTATAATAATGTAAATGGGGCCAAGCTAGATAACTGCTGCCTCCTAGGTGCTATGTTCCCGAGACCTTATGACCCTTACTTTGCTTAAGGACAGTTTGCTTAGGGCCCTTGCTTAAGGCCCCTTTATTCCCAGAGAAGCCACAAGACTTTGTGACCTTCCTCTGCTTGCTCAGGAATTACAGCCCGCAAGATAAACTCCCCCTGTGATAAACTCTCCTAGCAACAGCCAATTAGCAGATAACAGAGAAATACCTAGAGTTTCTGGTGTCTTCTCAGGGCAGATAAGGTGATTAATAGCTACCCGAGACCCTACAGTTCGGCAAGTACACCCCAGCTGCCCGGACCCTATGTGTCGGCCAATCAGTTCAAAAGGCATCAACCCCAAAGCCATCCAACCACCTTATTAGGTCCGTTCCCACCACTGAATGCACTAATCAATTCTAGGAGATGTCCTTTAAATTTCCTGCCGAATGAGATTATTTGCTGTGGTGTAAAATGTCTCCAAAAACCCTATAAAAACCCTGATCCTCAACTTCTAGGGGCTGCTCTGTTCTTGTATGATCAGAGATCCCCAGCATGCTGGAAAAATTAATAAACTCTTTGCAAATTGCATGAGAGAGTCTCTTGGAGTCATTTCTCGGGCAGCGGACGCGTTTCGACCCTAACAGTTCTACACCTCTTAACCTTGCGTCTTAACTAATGGGCCTGATTTTGACAAAGAGCATTCAAGGAAAGAACCTTGGCAGCAGTGTTTTACACTAGAGTTTGGAGAGATAGTACCAGTCCTGGCTACAACTTAGGTTCGTGACTAGACAGGAGAAGGGATAGAGAAGCATGGGGACGGGGGGAATAAGAATTCTCCCCAGTAAGCTTCTTCTGAGATGTGAACTGTATAGGAAGGACCTGACAGAGGGGACCCGAAACAGGGGACTTGATAATGAAGGTAGGGGATACAAGACACATGCTTGAACTTGTCAATACAAGTTTAAGACAGAGTCACGCATGGAGCTACAACAAATGGGAGTCTAAATGGAAAAGTTGCCTGTGCAAAAGGGATACTTGGTCTCTAACCCAGAACTAATGAGATATCTAGGAAATACCAGCTAATGGGACCAGCAGTTGGAGTTTGTTGGAATTGAGATATGGCCAGGTAAACAGTACATTCAGAGTATTTAGCATGACAAACAGAGAGGGAGAAGATCTTGTCAGGATGTGGGGTAAAGGATGGATTCCTTGAGGCATGGAGCCTGGGGCCCATGGCCACACTTCAAACTGCACCCAGTCTCACTGACAATTTGATCTCCAAGCAAAAAGAACAGAATGCCGTTTTCAACCGGACACCCCAATGGGCTGTCAGAGTCTGGTGTCTGGTCAAGGAGTATTTGAAAAAAACTGGAGATTGGCCCTGGCCTGAATTTCAAAGTTACTTCAGGACCTTCTCACAGTCTGGCCAGTGAAAGGAAACTGAGGCTGACTGGACCGATATTCCTGGCACTTAGACAAGAAGTATGACAGGTGGAACCCCTAGTGTTATGGCTCACGAGGATTCCAGAAGAGCAGGGGACAGAGCAGGGCACTCAAGTCTGGGACAAGGTAAGGAGTCATCGCTCCAGACCATGCCCAGTCTAAACAATGCCACTCCTTGCAGGAAATATGCTTCCCAGTCCAACACCATTCCAACTATCGGGATCTGTTGTCCAGCCGAGATCTTCAGGAAGCACCGGAGTGTGGCCCCAGCCAGGATCCTTCATTTGTTTGAAGGCCTTATCCCAATCCCTCACAAAGTGCCAATGCACACGAGGGAGAGGGGACTGCTTCACAGCCCAATGCCCACATGGGCTTGTCGGGGACTGGGGTCCAGCCAGTAGATTTTCAGAATAGACTGAGGAGTGTCCTGGCCAGAGTGCTTCCTTTAACTGAGGGCTTTTCCCCGTCCTTCACAAAGGCCAATGCAAACAAGAGAAAGAGAGGTTAGAACAGAGTCTCAGCTCTAGGGATTGCTCTGGTCTAATCAGCTAGCCTAACTCTTGAGTCTTAAGGCCAGCATCTGTGCTAACCACTTTCAACTGGATGACAGGGACTCAGTATTCTTGAGGAAGTGAGAGAGTTACTATGGAGGGGAAACAGAAGCAAGAGCATTCCACATGCTTACACATCTGGTAAGGCAATCTGAAGCTGGCTGGAGTCAAATTTGAACTATATCCAAGACACATTGGAGTTAAATCCAAGTCACAGCACCAAAAATAGTATGAGTGAAACTTAGTTCTTTGTATCATGTGAATGAAGAATTTACTCGTGGACAAGGCAGGGAGAAAAGCAAGATTTATTTAAGATAGAAACCTCCTGTTACTGCGATGAGTGTGTTTGGAGGGGTGTCCAAGTGAGGCAGATCCTGTGAACTGTGTCTCCGTCTTTTAATCACACTTTTGGGGGAAAGACAAAAAAGAGCAGCAACTGACAATAACTTAAAAGGTGGGGACAAAAATCCATCAAAAGGCCTGGTTTGTAATCTTGTTTGCTCTGTCTAGCTTGCTCACTATAAGACAGATAAATCATCACAACAGTGGTCTAGGTAACATCTTTCTATTCTTATGGTAAAACTAGAAACTTCGAAGGGTGGGATGGACAATTTTGTCTTAGCTTATGGGTTGTGGGGAAAAACAGGCAGTGGGGTTTCAAAGCTTGATCTTGCTAAAAATAACTTTTTGGGAGAAACAAGTATTTTGCACCCTCTTAAAGAGACTCTCTTTACCTCATTTTGCACTGGGACCAACCTAAATGCCTGTTAACCCATTTGACTTCTCACGTTACAAATGATAGAACTTCCTGCTCACTGATTCTTAACTGTGCCCACTCTGCTGTGAAGACAATTAAAAGCATTCTTCATCTCTGTTATGGTGATACTTCCTGCATTTCATTTTGATTCTTTGTTAGAGCTCCCATCTCCCTAACTACATTACTCATCTGTTATTGCATGTTATATCTGCTTTTTTCATTAGATTGCTTAACATATTAATAATTGCCTTTTAAGTTCCTAGCTGCTATTGCAGAATCTGTCATATTTGAGTACTATTTTGATTTTTACTTTACCTTTTAAACTCTTTTTCCCTGTCTTTTTACATACCTTATTTTTTTGTTTCTTCTTTTTTTTTTTTGAAGATTGAAATGAAATGATGTATTGGGTAAAATCAATTGTGATAAATAGGCACTTAGAGTGTGGTTTTATGCTTATCTGCCTAAATTACTCATCTGTGCTTAATGTTTGTTGTAGATGCCAGTGGCTTCAAATTATTCAAATATCCTTGTTTTGATCCCATCTATTTATTCTGGATTCCTTAAGCACTTCTCAAGTAGATCTTTTGCCTTGCCACTCTCTAAGGTGTAATCCGCTCTTATTACACTGGAGCCCTGCGGATGTGGTGGTTAGGTATGTTTCTCCATTTGTTTTTTACCTCAAGTTAAGAGACAGGAGGGCTGGATGGTGCTAGAGTAGCATAAAGTTTCCTTCCCACAGATAGGTAAGGTTCTGGGAAAATCTTTTCCTCTTGGAACAAAAAGCACTTGAGGCATATGCCAAAGTGGTGACTTCCTTCACCTGCCACAGCTATGAGGGGATTTTCCTTGGCTCTTCACTATGAGGGCCTGGTGAGAATTCTGAGGGTAAAACTAATGAAAGCATGAGAGTTTCCCTATGGCTGTAGTCCTAGGAGTTTCTTAATTCTTTGTTTTTCTTTTCAACATTTTAAATATAAATTTCCAAAGTACAACTTTTGAATTATACCAGCTTTTCCTCCCATAACCTCCCTCCCACCCACAACCATCCCATCTCCCATTCCCTCTCCCATCCCATTCTTCATCAATATTCATTTTCAATTATCTTTATGTATGTAAGATCAACTTAGTATATACTAAGTAAAGATTTCAACAGAATGCACCCACAAAGACACACAAAGTATACAGTACTGTTTGAGTAGCAGTTTTACCATTAATTCTCATAGTGCAACACATTAAGGACAGAGGTCCTACATGGGGAGCAGGTGCACAGTGAATCCCACTGTTGATTTAATAATTGACACTCTTATTTATGACATCAGTAATCACCCAAGGCTCTTTTCATAAGCAGCCAAGGCTGTGGAAGCCTCTTGAGTTCACCAACTCTGATCTTATTTAGACAAGGTCATAGTCAAAGTGGAAGTTCTCCCTCCCTTCAGAGAAGGGTACTTCCTTCTTTGATGGCCCGTTCTTTCCACTGGGATTTCACTCACAGAGGTCATTTATTTAGGTCATTTTTTTGCCACAATGTCTTGACTTTCCATGTCTGAAATACTCTCATGGGCTTTTTAGCCTGATCCTAATGCCTTAAGGGCTGATTCTAAGGCAAGAGTGCTGTTTAGGGCTTTTGCCATTCTATGAGTCTGCTGTGTATCCTGCTTCCCATGTAGGATCATTCTCTCCTTTTTAATTATATCAATTATTTTCAGACACTGGTCTTATTTATGTAATCCCTTTGACACTTAATCCTATCTTTTTGATCTGTAATTAACTTAAATTGATCACTTTAACAAATAAGATGGCACTAAAAGGAATAAAATAGTAAGTTGTTCCTTGACAGGGCAAGGGCTGATCAAGTTATTGTTTCTCATAGTGTCCATTTCACTTCAACAGGTTTCCTTTTTGGTGCTTGGTTAGTTGTCACTGATCAGGGAGAACAGATGATATTTGTCCCTTTGAGACTGCCTTATTTCACTCAGCATGATGTTTTCCAAATTCCTCCATGTTATTGCAAATGACTGGATTTCATTTTTTTTTACTGCTGTATAGTATTCTATAGAGTACACATCCCATAATTTCTTTACCCAGTCTTCTGTTGATGGGCATTTAGGTTGATTCCATGTCCTAGCTATTGTGAATTGAGCTGCAATAAATATTGATGTGCAGAAACTCTTTTATTTGCCAATTTAATTTCCTTTGGGTAAATTCCAAGGTGTGGGGTGTCTGGGTTTTATGGTAGGGTTATATTCAGGTTTCTGAGGAATCTCCAGACTGACTTCCATAGTGGCTTTACAAGTTTGCATTCCCACCAACAGTGGGTTAATGTCCCTTTTTCCCCACATCCTTGCCAGCATCTGTTCTTGGTAGATTTCTGAATGTGAGCCATTCTAACTGGGGTGAGGTGAAACCTCATTGTGGTTTTGATTTGCATTTCCCTGATGGCCAGTGATCCTGAACTGTCTGTTGGCCATTTGGATTTCCTCTTTTGAAAAATGTCTATTGAAGTCCTTGGCCCATCTCTTAAGTGGGTTGTTTGTTTTTTTGTTGTGGAGTTTCTTGATCTCTTTGTAGAGTCTAGTTATTAATTGTTTATTGGTTGCATAATTTGCAAATATTTTTTTCCCATTCTGTCAGCTGCCTCTTCACTTTCCTGACTGTTTTTTTTGCAGTACAGAAGCTTCTCAATTTGATGCAATCCCAAATGTTAATTTTGACTTTGACTGCCTGTGCCTCTGGGGTCTTTTCCCAGAAGTCTTTGCCTGTGCCTATATCTTGCATGGTTTCTCTGACATTCTCTAATAATTTGATGGTGTCGGGTTGTAGATTTAGATCTTTAATCCATATGTCCATTCTCCTAAAAGCAACTTATATGTTCCATGTGATACCAATTGAAATACCAAAGACATTCTTCTCAGATATGGAAAAAATGATGCTAAATTCATATGGAGGTATAGTAGACCTCGAAGAGCTAAACCAATCTTGTACAACAAAGACAAAGCTGGAGGCATCACAATACCAGATTTCAGGACATAATACAGGGCAGTTGTAATCAAAACAGCATGGTATTGGTACAGAAATAGATGGATAGACCGATAGAGCAGAATAGAAACACCAGAAATCAACCCAAACATCTACAGCCAACTTATATTTGATCAAGGATCTAAAACCAATTCCTGGAGCATGGACAGTCTTTTCAACAAATGGTGCTGGGAAAACTGGATCTCCACATGCAGAAGCATGAAGCAAGAGTTTCTTATTCTTATGCTTGTTCATTCTCAACCTCCAGAAAGTTGTCATGGTTATCATGAAAGTGTTCCTATAGGTTATAGCTCCCTCAATTCCTGCTACAGGTAAACAGATCTGTTAATTGTCCTGTCTCTAGAAATTTTTCCAACAGTGACTTGCACTGTTGACATCAATTCTCTGATGGAAGTTGGTGATTTTTAATAATTCCATTTTTTTCTTGCTTTTTAGAAGTGATTGTTACCAAGTTTTTTGGAGTTCCAGATCACTTTGGAGACATTTTGTTAGATAGGAAGTTTTAAATTAGTCTACGGGGGTGAAAGAGGCCAAAGGAAAACAAAGCACCATAGAATGGAAGGTGGTAGCCTCTAGCAGCCTTGGAAGGAGCCTAAAATTTTACAGTATAACATCCTGCCCATACCCCAGTAGCTTTATAAGTCCAAGTCTTCCCCCAGAGAAGGCATCCTAAGGGAATCCTACCTGCCCAGGACCAAATGGGCCACCCAGTCTGATAACATTGGATAATGAAGCCTTGAAAGATTTTCTTTTTTGTACACTTTACCCAGTAGGAGGGAAGAGGGAGAGGAAATACATGGGAAAGAACTGGACCCCATATTCTTAGAAGTCAGTCTGAATACAGACTGAATATTTAGCTCTTTCCTGAGATGCCTGGTCTATCAGGTGTATTTCAGCTTTCAGCTTTCTCAGTTCTTTTGTGAGATGATCACCTGGACTGTCAGGTGTAAACTTGCTTGCTCCAGTCTGAATCATTGGGCACTTTCAGATTCTGGAGAGGTGCCCATGCATTCTGATGGATGCCTTATC
Source organism: Oryctolagus cuniculus (assembly GCF_964237555.1). Lineage (NCBI taxonomy): Eukaryota > Metazoa > Chordata > Mammalia > Lagomorpha > Leporidae > Oryctolagus > Oryctolagus cuniculus. The sequence goes on from NC_091436.1 coordinate 22,784,245, forward strand.
CTGTTACACCTTGCTACCTTGCTTACCACTATTCTCTGTCTCATGCCTGAATTTTTTCTTACAGGGAGACAAAACTTCTATTCCACTCCTCTCTGCTATTTTGCTTTGCTTTTGTCATACATCTTTCTTTTAAAATTTGAATTGTACAGAGACTATGCATTGGTGGGAGTAACCTAGATATTCATCGTCTCACCCATACAAGGCAATCCTCTGTGGGGCTAACATCAATTGGTAGGTGAAACTCAGATCCTTCCATAGTTTTCACATAAAAGCCAATTCCACTTACCATTTCTTCAGTATTCTTTCCTTTTTCTTATTTGTGTGGCTCTCCTCAAGATTTATAGAGGCATTGGAAAGGATGACACTGACACACTGCATGTTGTGCCTGTAGACAAATCCCCATCAAGGATCTTTTACAAAGTCCCTCTTCAGGTATCCTACTTCACTCTCCTGCCCTGTTAACCTCTCCAGCAATGATACCCAGCCTCCATTTCTCCAGCAGAAGTCAGATTTTATAAGGAAAATATGAACTCTTTTATGAGGATAAGCACATTTGTGACAGGAAGAATAATGAAATGCTTTGTCCAGTAGCATCCTAGACCATAGTTTTCCTCACTTGCAGGGAACTCTAATCCATTCACAGCCTCTGGCAGGAGTGCTCTCTCTGAACCAGCTCCAGAATGCTCACACTTCAGCTGGGGCTGCTTTGAAAGAATAGCACAGCCCCTTTTCCTGTGGCAGGCTTCTTCACCATGAGCAGGCTTTGTGTTCCTATCGTATACAAATATTTTTGTAGAGGTCTTGATTCCAGCCTTGGTTGGTTGCAGAGTCCTCTCCTGGCTGTCAGTTCCCTTATTCTCTGCTTTTCATAAGCCTAGAGGTAGTAACTTCTCTTTTGCTTGTTTCCTCTAGACCCCTTAGGATCCTTCTCCACCCTCTTCATTAATTTTCCTATCTTCTACTATTTAATAATACCCTGTATAAAATTTTTCTGCTGAAAGAGTGATGTGATTTTTGTATTATGATGGGTCTGATCCATTTGCCGCATGTATTTATCTTGAATCTTCACCTGTCTCTTCCCATTTTATACTGACAGTTCTTTTTTTAATAGACTCTAAAGAATAAGTCACTAGCTATGTATTAGTCAATCTATAATTTGTAACATCCTGCACTGTTCTTTGCATGTGATAAGTGCTCAATGAATGAGTGAATAATGGTGATTTCTTTCTTTGACAGACGTAATGTTTGATACAAAGAAAAATGATGTCGAGTGCCACTTAACATTACTTTCCAACATATTTTAGAATTTTCCTTAATACTTTTTCACAAATCCAATCGCTTTGAAAATTACTTTGAAATCAGTAATGGAAATTGGAATAAACTTTCCTGAAAGACATTTCTCAAAAATGACTCAACTCACTAGGTTAAGCGTGTTCTATGGTCTACACACACACACAAAAAAAACTTAGTTGTTTTCTCTAAGGAATTAATCCATGAATTACATGACTTTCCCATTCTTTTTTTAAAAGATTTATTTATTTATTTATTTACTTGAAAGTCAAGAGAGAAGGAGAGAGAGAGGGAAAGAGAGAGAGATCTTCCATTTGCTAGTTCATTCTCCAATTAACCACAATGGCCAGAGCTGCACCAAGTTGAAACCAGGAGCCAGAAGCTTCTTCTGGATCTCCCACACGGGTTCAGGGGCCTTCTTCTATCGCTTTCCCAGGCCATAGCAAAGAGCTGGATCGGAAGTGGAACAGCTGGGACTTGGACTGGTACCTGTATAGGATGCTAGCACTGCAGGCGGCGGCCTCACCTGCTATGCCACTGTGCCAGTCTCATTGCCCATTCTTATTTAATGAAGAATAAGTAAGCCTCTAAAGTAAAGCTATTTTATTTCCCTGTTATACTCATGGGTTTTATTAGGTTCTTTCCAATTTTAAAGAATGTTAAACTAAGAGATTATTTTTCCCTAGAAGATAAACACATCAATCCCATACTCAGTGTCTACAAATCCTGTATTTGGCAATGCAGGCAAATTACTAAGGCATTCCAGTCATTTGTGTAAAGCATTGCAGTTCATCAGAGAAACTTATTTTGAGGTTTTTGATGTTCACTGTCAGCAGCTGATTAGTGTGTACTTAATAAATATTGCAGAAAAATGAGTGGCAGGTGAGTCTGTGAGTGATTTTCCAAACAGACTACTATCTGGTTTGTGCATGTAGAAGTTATTTATTCAGCAGTTTTGTTTATGAGATTTCACCACTATTGAATTTTTATTTCTAAACCACTTGATAAATTGACTTATAGAGAATAAGATAGATTTTTTTAAGAAAATTGGCATGTCCCTCTGGGTTTCAGATATTTTTGTTATGTTTTATACCTCACCAACATAAGAACTCAAGTTCTTAGCATTCTCCCTTTAGGAATTATAGGAGAGCTGGATTAAGTGAGCATTTTGCTCTGGAATTACAATTAGAATGTAGAAATTTGGTAACCATTTCATGTGATCCGTTTCAAGAAACTAAAAATCATGTTCCAGTCCTAGCTTCACCTGTTTGAAAAAGTGAGTGCCTTCTCCTTCTAACTTGCTGCACTGAGAGCATTCTTACATACGGAAGCCAAGAAACAGATGTTTACTGATGGATCTCAGCAGGAGAGTAAACACAGCAGTCTGGGCACAGGGTATATTTTACTCTTGCACAACTTGTTTCTCAATATTTTGTCCTGTGCTGTGGATTATAAAGTGTGGGTGAGAGAAAGCATCAAACAATCACTCTTTCCATCCCTGCATAAGGAATAACACTTCAAGGCATATTAGTAATTCATATATTCTGGGTCATGTGTAGTATAATTCTTTTTGAATAAAGTGTGCAACATAGAAACATGGATTCAGTTTACTTTTCTCATTAATCACAAGAGCAACACTTTAAGATGGGAATGTTTCTTTCAAAATGAGGGATTTCTGATTTCCTGTATCTGTTTTCTGCTACATTATGGTATTAGCAATCACTGCACGTGTTCTATAATTGTATAATTTTTGTAATTGTCTAGGAGAGATTCAAGGAGAGGGAACCAGAGGGGGCACTGAATGGAATAAGAGTTTCAGGAAGAGTGTTAAAGGGTTTCAGTACTTCAAAGAGGTCCTATATAACAGCAAATGAAAAAAGAAAAGAAACTCAACAGTCATTGGATTTGGCAATTAGGAGGTTTTGATCTTGTTACAATTAAATTAGGAACCACAGTATACTAGCACTTCAAAATTTCATAAAAATGTGTGTTACAAAAAATGATCCCTGTTAAATTTAAGAGTGGGAATAAGAGAGGGAGGAGATGTACAATTTGGGACATGCTCAATTGGACTTGCCCCAAACGGTAGAGTTAGAAACATAGCAGGGGATTCCAATTCAATTCCATCAAAGTGGCATGTACCAATGCCATCTCACTAGTCCAAGGGATCAATTTCTCTTCACAATTGATCATAATGATAGGACTAAGAGCCAAAGGGATCACATAAACAAGACTAGTGTCTGCGAATACTAACTGATAGAATAAAAAAGACAGAGAATGATCCAACATGGGAAGCAGGATACACAGCAGACTCATAGAATGGCAGATGTCCTAAACAGCACTCTGGCCTCAGAATCAGCCCTTAAGGCTTGCAGATCTGGCTGAAAAGCCCATGAGAGTCTTTTAGGCATGGAAAGCCAAGACACTCTGGGGAAAACAAAAAATTGATCTAAATGAAAGATCTCCGCGAGTGAGATCCCAATAGAAAAAACAGGGCCGTCAGAGAAGGAGGTACCTTTCTCTGATGAGAGGAGAGCACTTCCACTTTGACCATGGCCTTGTCTAAATATGATCATAGTCGGTGAACTCAAAAGGCTTCCATAGCCTTGGCAACTCATGACAAGAGCCTTGGGTGATTACTGACGCCATAAACAAGAGTTCAATTTGTTAAGTCAACAACAGGAGTCCCTGTGCATTTACTCCTCATGTAGGATCTCTGTCCTTAATGTGCTGTACATTGTGATTTAATGCTATAACTAGTACTCAAACAGTATTTTTCACTTTGTGTTTCTATGTGGGTGCAAACTGTTGAAATCTTTACTTAATATATACTAAACTGATATTCTGTATATAAAGATAATTGAAAATGAATCTTGATGTGAATGGAAGGGGAGAGGGAGTGGGAAAGGGGAGGGTTGTGGGTGGGAGGGAAGTTCTGGGGTGGGGGGAAGCCACTGTGATCCTTAAGCTGTACTTTGGAAATTTATATTCATTAAATGAAAGTTTAAAAAAAAAAGAAATGTGGTGAAGGCATACAAAAAAAAGTGTGTTACAAAAAACTTTGCATGGATTTCAGGTATTTTTGTTCAAAATAAATTTATATTTTATTTCTTCATTTCCGTGTTCAAAGTCTGCTTGTATGAAAGATATGAATTATTGATTAATGTTTACAGAGGATCAGTAACAATAGCCATCAGAATTCAATAGTTTTGTTTTCGGTAGAGTAACTAGGGTATACTTTGTTCATATGGGTATAAATCTGGAACAATCCTATTATATATTTCTTTTTTTTTTTTTTTTTTTTTTTTTTTTTGCAGGCAGAGTGGACAGTGAGAGAGAGAGACAGAGATAAGGTCTTCCTTCGCCGTTGGTTCACCCTCCAATGGCCGCCGCGGCCGGTGCGCTGTGGCCGGTGCACCGCGCTGATCCAAAGGCAGGAGCCAGGTGCTTCTCCTGGTCTCCCATGGGGTGCAGGGCCCAAGGACTTGGGCCATCCTCCACTGCACTCCCTGGCCACAGCAGAGAGCTGTCCTGGAAGAGGGGCAACCGGGACAGAATCCGGCTCCCCGACCTGGACTAGAACCTGGTGTGCTGGCGCCACAAGGCGTAGGCTTAGCCTAGTGAGCCGCGGTGCTGGCCAATTATTTCAAAAATTATATATTTGGAGGTTAAGTTACAGTTGCAGAAGATACTCAGAAATGATTATCTAAGTAGGAGGGGTCATTGTGGGAAGCACACGGTGGTTTCTATGTAGTGTAATTACCTAAATGAAGGCCTGTGTCGTTGGGTGTATATTTTGTATATAATTAATTACATCTTTTTACCTTCAGACATAGTGACAGTCACTGCCATCTTCTATCATCTTAATGATGCTTAAGAAATATATACCTGAGCAATAAACTAAATGGCACAGTTAATGTAATTTCAAAGCATAAGCAGTTCTAAAGGGATATTTTTATATTGACAGCACCTTGCTCTTACAACTGAATGCTGCTTGGTCTTTCTGAGGGCAAGTCCCCTTTCTGAGCACCAAAGCTATCTCTGGTAAACAGTAGGATAAGATTTTTAAGGTTACAAAAATTATAAATACCTTTAGATTATTTTTGGTTACTTAATCATTTATTTTTATCATTATAGATTTATAAATATGTGTTTTATCTTTGGAGTTATATATATTCCATTACTATCAATATTCATTACATTGCTCAAATTGTCTTTGCTTTGACCACTGGAGATCCTTTGGTTCATCTTCTTTATTTTTATTACCTAGAAAAATTTTATTTAAGGTATACACACTTAATGCATTTCATAAATAAAAATTTAGGAACATACTGATTCTTCCTACCCTAACCTCCCTCCCACCAGCACTCCCACCCTTCTTCCTCTTCCCTCTCCTATTCCCATTCTTATTTTTCACTAAATCAAAAAAAAAGATTGTGACAAGGAAAGAATTTACCATGTTATATTAAGCAAGCAAAACTCTAGGCAAAATATATAAACAATATGGTTTTTCAGACACTATTCATCAGACAAAGAAGGATAATCACCCCTGAGTGATGACAAACAAGTGATACAACCACCCTAGTTTGCCATCTGATAACAATTCCAGGTTGTGGTCCAGGGAAGTAGAACCCAGTTGAACCCCAGACTCTTTGAGTTAGGAGATGGATTTAAAGATCAGGGTTGACCAAAAGCAGCTAGAGACTGAAGGACAGAGAACTGGAGAGGTGAGAGTGGATCAGAAAGATTAAAAAATAAATGTGAAAATTTCCAGTCACAGGACAGGGAATGTGCCTGTTCCTGCCAACCAGACTGGAAAACTTAATAATTCATAGAAAATCAGACACATACACAGAAGGGCTATGCATAAACAGTGAGGTCAAATTAGTCTTAGATTTTAAGTAAGATCCTGCTTAATATATTTTAAACACAATACCCCAGTGGGTCAGACTGTTTCCAACATGATTGTGTACCAAAACAAAATTCAAGCATATTGATAGATATATAAAATACCCAGCTCAGAAATAAAATTCACAGCATATGATAGGCAATGTAAAGTTATCCAGTGTATGAAGAAATAGGAAAATACCCATGGTGAGAAGAAAAATAAATTAATAAAAAGGCCAAGGGTATTAAATTTAGCAAAGATATTGGAAAAGTTTGGTGTAAGTATATATATATATTTTTTTTTTTGACAGGCAGAGTGGACAGTGAGAGAGAGACAGAGAGAAAGGTCTTCCTTTTGCTGTTGGTTCACACTCCAATGTCCGCTGCGGCTGGTGCATTGTGCTGATCTGAAGCCAGGAGCCAGGTACTTCTCCTGGTCTCCCATGCGGGTGCAAGGCCCAAGCACTGCACTCCCTGGCCACATCAGAGAGCTGGCCTGGAAGAGGGGCAACCGGGACAGAATCCGGTGCCCCGACTGGGACTGTGTGCCGGCGCCACAAGGCGGAGGATTAGCCTATTGAGCCATGGCGCCGGCTCAGTATATTCTAGATATTAAGAGAAACTTAGTCACGGAAGACATACATAAAACTCCAGTTAAACTTCTGAAGATGAAAATTATTATGTGAGATGAAAAATACAATGAATAGGATTAGATATTGTAAAAGAAAAGACTAGTGTACTTGACACATACAATAGAAACTATCAAAAATGAGGTAGAAAGAAAACAATTCTGTAAAACTAAATGATCATTTCTAAGCTGTGACAAAACTTCAAGCAGTTAAATGTTTACCATTTGAGTCTTGTAAAAGAGTATAAAATCCATTTAAGGAAGTAATGATAGGAGTGAGTATTGTGGCACAGTGGTTAAGCACATTGGCTTGCCTGGTTCAAATCCTACTACTCCACTTTTTTTAAGTCTTTTTTTAATTTTAACTTTTATTCAATAAAAATAAATTTCCAAAGTATGGCTTTTTGATTACAGTGGTTACCCAACCCCATAACTTCCCTCCCACCCACAACCATCCCATCTCCAACTCCCTTTCCCATTCCATTCACATCAAGATTCATTTTCAATTATCTTTATATACAGAATATCAATTTAGTATATATTAAGTAAAGATTTCAACAGTTAGCACCCACATAGAAACACAAAGTGAAAAATACTGTTTGAGTACTATTTATAGCATTAATTCACATTGTAAAACACATTAAGGACAGATCCCACATGAGAAGTAAGTGCACAGGGACTCCTGTTGTTGACTTACATTTGACATCTTGTTTACGGCTTCAGTGATCACCTGAGGCTCTTGTCATGAGCTGCAAAGGCTATGGAAGCCTTTTGAGTTCGTTGACTTCAATCTTATTTAGATAATGTCATAGTCAAAGTGGAGGTTCTCTCCTCCCTTCAGAGAAAGGTACCTCCTTCTTTGATGGCTCCGTTCTTTCCACTGGGATCTCACTCGCAGAGATCTTTCACTTAGGTGTTTTGTTTTGTTTTGCCAGAGTGTCTTGGCTTTCCATGCCTAAAAGACTCTCATGGGCTCTTCAGCCAGATCCAAGCCTTAAGAGCTGATTCTGAGGCCAGAGTGCTGTTTAGGACATCTGCCATTCTATGAGTCTGCTGTGTATCCTGCTTCCCATGTTGGATCATTCTCTGTCTTTTTTATTCTATCAGTTAGTATTCGCAGACACTAGTCTTGTTTATGTGATCCCTTTGACTTTTTTTTTTTAACTTTTATTTAATGAATATAAATTTCCAAAGTACGGCCCATGGATTACAATGGCTTCCCCCCCATATCGTCTCTCCCACCCGCATCTCTCCCCTTTCCCACTCCCTCTCCCCTTCCATTCACATGAGGATTCATTTTCGATTCTCTTAATATACAGAAGATCAGTTTAGCATATATTAAGTAAAGATTTCAACAGTTTGCTCCCACACAGAAACATAAAGTAAAATAATAGATGATTTTTTAAATGATGATGAAATCAGATCAGACCTATTGTCATGTTTAATCCCAGTGAGAGTCAAGTTGGGAATTGATAATTTCTTCTTTTTTTTTTTTAAACAGAAGATCAGTTTAGTATGCATTAAGTAAAGATTTCAACAGTTTGCACCCCCATAGAAACACAAAGCGAAATATACTGTTTGAGTACTCATTATAGCATTAAATCTCAATGTACAGCACATTAAGGACAGAGATCCTACATGAGGAGTAAGTGCACAGTGACTCCTGTTGTTGACTTTACAAATTGACACTCCTGTTTATGGCATCAGTAATCTCCCTATGCACCAGTCATGAATTTCCAAGGCTATGGAAGCCTTTTGAGTTCGCCGACTTCAATCTTATTTCGACAGGGTCATAGTCAAAGTGGAGGTTCTCTCCTCCCTTCAGAGAAAGGTACCTCCTTCTTTGATGACCTGTTGTTTCCACTGGGATCTCACTCACAGAGATCTTTCATTTAGGGTTGGTTGGTTTTTTTTTTTTTTTTTTTTTTTTTTTTTTTGCCAGAGTGTCTTGGCTTTCCATGCCTGAAATACTCTCATGGGCTTTTCAGCCAGATCCGAATGCCTTTAGGGCTGATTCTGAGGCCAGAGTGCTGTTTAGGGCATCCACCATTCTATGAGTCTGTTGAGTATCTCGCTTCCCATGTTGGATCACTCTCCCCTTTATTTATTCTATCAGTTAGTATTAGCAGGTACTAGACTTGTTTACGTGCTTCCTTTGACTCTTAGTCCTTTCATTATGATCAATTGTGAACTGAAATTGATCACTTGGACTGGTGAGATGGCATTGGTACAGGCCACCTTGATGGGATTAACTTGGAGTCCCCTGGTATGTTTCTAACTCTACCATTTGGGGCACGTCAGCTTGAGCATGTCCCAAATTGTACATCTCTTTCCTCTCTTATTCCTACTCTTATGTTTAACAGGGATCACATTTTAGTTAAATTTCAACACTTAAGAATAACTGTGTATTAATTACAGAATTAAACCAGTCATATTAAGTAGAACAGACAAAAAAAAACTATTAAGAGGGATAATGTATTAAGTTGTTCATTAACAGTCAGGGCTATGCTGATCAAGTCACCGTTTCCCATAGTGTCCATTTCACTTCAACAGGTTTCCTTTTTGGTGTTCAGTCAGTTGTCACCGATCAGGGAGAACATATGCTATTTGTCCCTTTGGGACTGGCTTATTTCACTCAGCATGATGTGTTCCAGATTCCTCCATTTTGTTGCAAATGACTGCATTTCATTGTTTCTTACTGCGGTACAGTATTCTAAAGAGTACATATCCCATAATTTCTTTATCCAGTCTACCGTTGATGGGCATTTAGGTTGGTTCCAGGTCTTAGCTATTGTGAATTGAGCTGCAATAAACATTAGGGTGCAGACCGCTTTTTTGTTTACCAATTTAAATTCCTTTGGGTAAATTCCAAGGAGTGGGATGGCTGGGTCGAACGGTAGGGTTATATTCAGGTTTCTAAGGAATCTCCAGACTGACTTCCATAGTGGCTTGACCAGTTTGCATTCCCACCAACAGTGGGTTAGTGTCATTTTTTCCCCACATCCTCGCCAGCATCTGTTGTTGGTAGATTTTTGCATGTGAGCCATTCTAACAGGGGTGAGGTGAAACCTCATTGTGGTTTTGATTTGCATTTCCCTGATTGCTAATGACCTTGAACATTTTTTCATGTGCCTGTTGGCCATTTGGATTTCCTCTTTTGAAAAATGTCTATTGAGGTCCTTGGCCCATCATTAAGTGGGTTGTTGGTTTTGTTTTTGTGGAGTTTCTTGATCTCTTTGTAGATTCTGGTTATTAACCCTTTATCTGTTGCATAGTTTGCAAATATTTTTTCCCATTCTGTCGGTTGTCTCTTCACTCTCCTGACTGTTTCTTTTGCAGTACAGAAACTTCTCAATTTGATGCAATCCCAATAGTTGATTTTGGCTTTGACTGCCTGTGCCTCCCGGGTCTTTTCCAGAAACTGTTTGCCTGTGCCAATATCTTGAAGGGTTTCTCCAATGTTCTCTAATAACTTGATGGTGTCAGGTCGTAGATTTAGGTCTTTAATCCATGTTGAGTGGATTTTTGTGTAAGGTGTAAGGTAGGGGTCTTGCTTCATGCTTCTGCACGTGGAAATCCAATTTTCCCAGCACCATTTATTGAATAGACTGTCCTTGCTCCAGGAATTAGTTTTAGATCCTTGATCAAATATAAGTTGGCTGTAGATGTTTGGGTTGATTTCTGGTGTTTCAATTCTGTTCCATTGGTCTATCCATCTGTTTCTGTACCAGTACCATGCTGTTTTGATTACAACTGCCCTGTAGTATGTCCTGAAATCTGGTATTGTGATGCCTCCAGCTTTGTTTTTGTTGTACAAGATTGCTTTAGCTATTCGAGGTCTCTTGTGCCTCCATATGAATTTCAGCATCATTTTTTCTAGATCTGAGAAGAATGTCTTTGGTATCCTGATTGGAATTGCATTGAATCTATAAATTGCTTTTGGGAGAATGGACATTTTGATGATGTTGATTCTTCCAATCCATGAGCATGGAAGATTTTTCCATTTCTTGGTATCCTCTTCTATTTCTTTCTTTAAGGTTTTGTAATTTTCATCGTAGAGATCTTTAACGTCCTTGGTTAAGTTTATTCCAAGGTATTTGATTGTTTTTGTAGCTATTGTGAATGGGATTGATCTTAGAAGTTCTTCCTCAGCCATGGCATTGTCTGTGTATACAAAGGCTGTTGATTTTTGTGCATTGATTTTATACCCTGCTACTTTGCCAAACTCTTCTATGAGTTCCAATAGTCTCTTAGTAGAGTTCTTTGGGTCCCCTAAATAAAGAATCATGTCATCTGCAAAGTGGGATAGTTTGAGTTCTTCCTTCCCAATTTGTATCCCTTTAATTTCTTTTTCTTGCCTAAGAGCTCTGGCTAGAACCTCCAGAACTATATTGAAACCAGTGGTGAGAGTGGGCATCCCTGTCTGGTACCAGATCTCAGTGGAAATGCTTCCAACTTTTCCCCATTGAATAGGATGTTGGCCATGGGTTTTTCATAGATTGCTTTGATTGTATTGAGGAATGTTCCTTCCAAACCCAGTTTGCTTAGAGTTTTCCTCATGAAAGGGTGTTGTATTTTATCAAATGCTTTCTCGGCATCTATTGAGATAATCATATGGTTTTTCTTGTGCAGTCTGTTAATGTGGTGTATCACATTGATTGTCTTGCGCACATTAAACCATCCCTGCATACCAGGGATAAATCCCACTTGGTCTGGGTGGATGATCTTTCTGATGTGTTGTTGCATTCTATTGGCGAGAATTTTATTGAGGATTTTTGCATCTATGTTCATCAGGGATATTGGTCTGTAATTCTCTTTCAGTGCTGCATCTTTTTCCGGCTTAGGAATTAAGGTGATGCTGGCTTCATAGAAAGAATTTGGGAGGATTCCCTCTTCTTCGATTGTTCTGAATAGTTTGAGAAGAATTGGAGTTAGTTCTTCTTTAAATGTCTGGTAGAATTCAGCAGTGAATCCATCTGGTCCTGGGCTTTTCTTTGTTGGGAGGGCCTTTATTACTGTTTCAATTTCTGTCTCAGTTATGGGTCTGTTTAGGTTTTCGATGTCTTCCTGGTTCAATTTAGGTAGGTTGCATGTGTCCAGGAATCTATCCATTTCTGATAGGTTTCCCTGTTTGCTGGCATAAAAGTCCTTGTAGTAATTTCTGATGATTCTTTTTATTTCTGTGGTGTCTGTTGTTACGTTTCCTTTTTCATCTCTGATTTTATTGATTTGGGTCTTTTCTCTTCTTTTTTTAGTTTGTTGGGCCAATGGGGTGTCAATTTTGTTTATTTTTTCAAAAAACCAGCTCCTCATTTGGCTGATTTTTTGTAATGTTTTTCTTGATTCAATCCTGTTGATTTCTTCTCTGATTTTAATAATTTCTCTCCTCCTACTAGATTTGGGTGTGGTTTGCTGTAGGTTTTCTAGATCCTTGAGGTGAATTGAAAGCTCCTATATTTGGTGCCTTTCCAATTTCTTGATGTAGGCACCTATTGATTTAAACTTTCCTCTTAACACTGCTTTTTCTGCGTCCCATAAGTTTTGGTATGTTGTGCTGTTATCTTCATTTACTTCCAGAAAATTTTTGATTTCTCTTTTAATTTCTTCTATGACCCATTGTTCATTCAGGAGCATGTTGTTCAATCTCCATGTGTTTGCGTATGCTCTAGGGATTCCTGAGTTGCTAATTTCCAACTTCATTCCTTTATGGTCTGAGAAGCTGCATGGTGATCCCTTTGACTTTTAATCCTATCATTATGTTCAATAGTAAACTGAAATTGATCACTTTGACTAGTGAGATGGCATTAATACATGCAACCTTGATGGGTTTGAATTGGAATCCCCTGGCACGTTTCTAACTTTACCATTTGGGGCAAGTCCAATTGAGCATGTCCCAAATTGTACATCTCTTCCCTCTCTTATTCCCACTCTTATATTTAACAGGGATCACTTTTCAGTTAAATTTAAACACCTCAGAATAATTGTATATTAATTAAAGAGTTCAACTAATAGTATTAAGTGGAACAAAAAAATACTAACGGGATAAAATATTAAGTTGTTCATTGAAAGTCAGGAGAAGGGCTGTTCAAGTCACTGTTTCTCATAGTGTCCATTTCACTTCAACAGATTTCCTTTTTGCTGCTCGGTTACTTGTCACTGATCAGGGAGAACACATGATGTTTGTCCCTTTGGGACTGGCTTATTTCACTCAGCATGATTTTTTCCAGATTTTTCCATTTTGTTGCAAACGACCAGATTTCTTTCTTTCTTTCTTTTTTTTTTTTTTTTTTTAACTGTTGAATAGAATTCTATAGAGTACACATCCCTTAATTTCTTTACCCAGTCTTCTGTTGATGAGCATTTAGGTTGATTGCATGTCCTAGCTATTTTGAATTGAGCTGCAATAAACATTAAGGTGCAGACAGCTTTTTTGTTTGCCAATTTAATTTCCTTTGGGTAAATTCCAAGGAGTGCGATGGCTGAGTTGTATGGGCCAAGAACCTAAATAGACATTTTTCAAAAGAGGAAATCCAAATGTCCAACAGACACATGAAAAAATGTTCAGGATCACTAACCATCAGGGAAATGCAAATCAAAACCACAATGAGGTTTCACCTCACCCCAGTTAGAATGGCTCACGTACAGAAATCTACCAAGAACAAATGCTGGCAAGGATGTGGGGAAAAAGGGACACTAACCCACTGTTGGTGAGAATTCAAACTTGTAAAGCCACTATGGAAGTCAGTTTGGAGATTCCTCAGAAACCTGAATATAACCCTACCATACTTCACTTTTGATGCAGTTTTCTGTTTTATAGTATTCTGGGAGATAGTGGTGATAGTTCAAATACTTGGGCCCATGCCAGCCACATGTAAGGCTTGGAGTTCTGACGTACTGGCTTTGTCCTGGACCTGCTGTTGTGGGTATTTGGGGAATGAACCAATGCATAGAAGAGTCTCTCTTCCACTGTCTCTCTCTCTCTTCTCTGTCTCTCAGTGTTCTTTTAAGTACATAAATAAATGAAGAAAAATGATAATTGTTTCCAGTTTCATTGGAAATTATAGACCTATATATCCAAGAACTGAAGTAACCCCAATCAAGACAAAAATGAATAAAACTACATCAAGGCACATCATATTCAAATTCTAATGAAGAAAAAAATTACAAAAGAATCATCAATAATAAGAAACTAGCAATAAAATGAAAACTATGAAAATCATCAAGGAAACTAAGTTACATTACATTTAGAGGACAAAGAATTAAGAACGGTGAAATAATTTTCATCTGTTTAGTTGAGAAGATAGTGGAGCAATATTTTTAGTATACTGAAAAAAATAATATGCCAAGACAATATAATCTAGTTAAACATATTCTAAATCAAAATGAAATGAAGTTATCTAATGACATACAAAATATGACATAATTCATCTTTGGCAGACTTACATTAATGAAATATTGAAGGACCATAATAAATGGGACTATGGGACTGTTGATAGAAATAAAATATAAAAGAAAATAAGGAAAAAAGGAAAATAACTGTATGGGTAAAATTTTAAGAACATTTTATGAAAATATAGGGGGTCTTCAAAAATTCATGGAAATGGATTTGTTGTGAAAAACATTTTCATGGACCCTTATTTACTTGTTATAACATGTCTGAAATGTTTGAGGTATTAAGAAGACTAAACTGGCTTGAAAAGGTAACTAATATGAATTCTGGAGAAATTGAAGGAAGAATAAATATCCAATTTATGGTGAAACTTGGGTGGAATAATGGTGAAATCACTGATGTTTTATGACAAATGTTCTGCTCCAATGTGCGCCAAAAGTCTTGTGCCTCTTGTGCCCAGATAAGTTGCCAGCAAGAATGAGACTTTAAATGGAGATTTGAAACAGTTAGGATCAAGATCCTGAAGGATTTCTTCAATGAATTGTAGCACGAGATGAAACATGGCTTCACCAGTATGATTCTAAAGTTAAAGCACAAAGAAATGGCTACCAGAGGTAGAAGTGTTCTAGTGAAGGCAAAATTGGGTCAGCGAAGAGCAAAAGTTGGGTCATAGGGTTTTCGGATGCCAAGCTCAAGCCATTTTACTTGGTGACTTTCTGGAGGGCCAAACCATGATAATATTTATATATTAGGAGAGTGTTTTGACAAAATTAGCAAATTCTGTAGCAGAAGCCTATCCTACCCCTAGGAAAGCTGCAAACAGGGAGCATTTCTCCACCATGACAATGATCCTGCTCATTCTTCTCACCAAAAATGACAATTTTCTGAGAGTTCGATGGAAAATCATTGGGCAGCCTCCTTACCATCCTGATTTGGCTTTTTCTAACTTCTTTAAATATTTTAAGGACACCAATTATTCCTCTGTTAAGAATTTAAAAAAAAAAAAGAATACGTTGACATGTTAGTCTACAAGATCCATGGGTCTGGAGATAAGAACCAGTTTCAGAGTTCAACAAATAGTACTAGAACAAAACAAAGAGAAAATACTAAAATGGATAAAGTATTACATTGTACATCAACAGTCAGGACAAGAGCTGATTAAGTCACTGTGATTAACACACAATTATTCTTAGGTGTTTAAATTTTAACTGAAAAGTGATCCCTGTTAAATATAAGAGTGGGAATAAGAGAGGGAGGAGATGTACAATTTAGGACATGCTCAATTGGACTTGCCCCAAATGGTAGAGTTAGAATCAGGCCAGGGGATCCCAATACAATCCCATCAAGGTGGCATGTACCAATGCCATCTCACTAGTCCAAGTGATCAATTTCAGTTCACAATTGATCACACTGATGGGTCTAAGAGTCAAAGGGATCACACAAATAAGACTAGTGTCTGCTAATACTAACTGATAGACTCAAAAATGGAGAGAACGATTCATCATGGGAAGCAGGATACACAGCAGACTTATAGAATGGCAGATGTCCTAAATAGCACTCTGGCCTCAGAATCGGCCCTTAAGGCATTCGGATCTGGCTGAAGAGCCCATGAGAGTATTTTAGGCACGGAAAGCCAAGACACCCTGGAAAAAAAAAAAAAAAAAAGAAGACCTAAATGGAAGATCTCTGTGAGTGGGATCCCAGTAGAAAGAATGGGCCATCAAAGAAGGAGGTACCTTTCTCTGAAGGGAGGAGAGAAGCTCCACTTTGACTATGACCTTGTCTAAATAAGATCGAAGTCGGCGAACTCAAAAGGCTTCCATAGCCTTGGCAACTCACAGGAGTGTCAATTTGTAAAGTCAACAGCAGGAGTCACTGTGCACTTACTCCTCATGTAGGATCTCTGTCCTTAATGTGTTGTACAATGTGAAGTAATGCTATAACTAGTACTCAAATAGTATTTTACACTTTGTGTTTCTATGTGGGTGCTAACTGTTGAAATCTTTACTTAATGTATACTAAACTGATCTTCTGTTAAAAAAAAAAAAAGAAGAAATTATCAATTCCCAACTTGACTCTCACTGGGATTAAACATGATAATAGTTCTGATCTGATTTCATCTTCATTTAAAAAATCATCTATTATTTTTCACTTTATGTTTCTGTGTGGGAGCAAACTGTTGACATCTTTACTTAATATATGCTAAACTGATCTTCTGTATATAAAGAGAATTGAAAATGAATCCTCATGTGAATGGAAGGGGAGAGGGAGTGGGAAAGGGGAGGGTTGCGGGTGGGAGGGACGGTATGGGGGGGAAGCCATTGTAATCCATAAGCTGTACTTTGGACATTTATATTCATTAAATAAAAGTTAAAAAAAAAAGAGCCTTGGGTGATTACTGATGCCATAAACAAGAGTGTCAATTTGTTAAGTCAACAACAGGAGTCCCTGTGCACTTACTTCTCATGTGGGATCTGTCCTTAATGTGTTGTCCAATATGAAGTAATGCTATAACTAGTACTGAAACAGTATTTTACACTTTGTGTTTCTGTGTGGGTGCAAACTGATGAAATCTTTGCTTAATATATACTAAATTCATCTTCTGTATATAAAGTGAATTGAAAATGAATCTTGATGTGAATGGAAGGGGAGAGGGAGCGGGAGATGGGAGGGATGTGAGTGGGAGGGAAATTATGGGGGGGGAAGCCATTGTAATCCATTAACTGTACTTTAAAAATTTATATTTACTAAATAAAAAAAAGAACCAGTTTCAAATCATTGCTTAAAATAGTGTCTTGTGCTTCATGGAGCTTATGTGGAGAAAGAAAGTTTATAGAAAGAAAGGAAGGGAGGGAGGGAGGGAGGGTTGGAACCATCCTATTTTTAGAATTGTATCTGGGAACTGCACTGTATCTGTTCTTTGTATTAATATCACCTTGAGGGGCCGGTGCTGTGGTGTATCAGGTGAAGCCGCTGCTCGCAGTGCCAGAATCCATATGTGTGCCAGTTCAGGTCCCAGCTGCTCCTTTTCCAATGCAGCTCTCTGCTATGGCCTGGGAAAGCAGAAGATGGCCCAAGTCATTGAGCTCCTGCACACATGTTGGAGACCAGGAAGAAGCTCCTGGCTCCTGGCTTCAGATCAGCTCAGGTCTGGACATTGTGGCCATGTGGGGAATGAACCAGCAGATGGAAGACCTCTCTCTCTCTCTCTCACAAACTCTCTCTCTCTCTATCTCTCCTTCTCTCTCTGTGTAACTCTGACTTTCAAGTAAATAAATAAATCTTTAAAAAATATATCACATTAATATGAACATTGATGAGACTTCTGTTGTAATTATCATGCATTTGCTCTGATCCTGAGAATCCAATGTATTAATAACGTCATTTAAAAAAAGTGTGTATTTAATTTATCTTTTGAATCTACATGAAATTTTTGATACCTCTCATACTATAAAAAATTGACTCTCTAAACAAAAATAATTGCAAGGCAGTCCAGGATTTGTAACCCTATGTAGCAATGTAAATCTTGAATGCCAATATTTGAGAAATGGAAGTATGCACTATTAGTTATTATTGACTTAGTTGTATAATATCACTTGAATATACATTGTTATAAGTTAGAGATGTCTACTCTAAACTTAACACAACTATTTAAGTAACACATAGAGTTAGCTATTAAGCCAACAAAGAATATGAAACACAATGAAAACCAAATAAAATTAATACAAAAGACTAAGAAGAAGGAGAAGAGTGAAAAAAAGAACATGGGGCAAAACTCAATAGCAATATGCTAGGCTTAAAATTAAGGATATCAATAATCACACAAAATATTAGTATTCTGAATATTCCAGTGAAAGGCAAATATTTTCAGACCCAACTACATGCTGTCTAAAGTATATAGAGGATGAAACAGAGAATTTCATTCAAATATATGGAGAGTTTCTCTATATAACTAAATTAATTAGATAATATTATGCTAATTATATATGATAGTTTTCTTTTAAAATAATTATTAATATAAAGAGAACAAATTTCATGTATTAATAGGTACAGTTCTAAGAACATAATCATGCTTACCTCCCTGCTTCCCCCTTTACCACCTCCTTCTTTCCTTTTTTAAATTTCCTTTAATTTTTACAATACCACATTTTCATTTTAATTTCTAATCACAGGCTTAATGCAGCACTAGCCATAATTTTCAACAAGTAAAAAGAAAGAAAAAAATCTGCTTCACATAAGGTTAAAAACAATAATCTAATCATAAGCTGTCAATTTCATTCTTTTTAAAAAAAGGTTTATTTTTATTTATTTGAAAGGCAGAATTAGAGAAAGAGTGATAAAAGAGAGAGAGAGAGAGAGAGAGAGAGAGAAAGAGAAAGAGATCTACCATCCACTGGTTCACTCCCCAAATGGGCACAATGGCCAGTGCTGGGCCAGGCTGAAGCCAGGAGCCAAGAACTTCATCCAAGTCTCCCTCCTGGGTAGCAGGGACCCAAACTGCTTTCCCACTGGATTAGAAGTATACGAACTGGGTCTCGAACTGGCATCCATGTGGGATGCTGGTATTGGAGGCAGCTGCTTTGCTCGCTTCACCTCAACACGAGCCCCAAGTTTCATTTTTTTTCTTAGAATATATAAAATGGTTTGGATTGTACTTTATTCCAATATAGACTTTTTTAAAACTTTTTAAAATAAATATAAATTTCCAAAGTACAGCTTATAGATTACAATGACTTCCCCCCCGATATCTTCCCTCACACCCGTAACCCTCCCATCTCCTGCTCCCTCTCCCATCCCATTCACATCAAGATTCATTTTCAATTATCTTTATATACAGAAGATCAATTTAGTATATATTAAGTAAAGATTTCAACAGTTTGCACCGACACAGAAACACAAAGTGTAAAATACTATTTGAGTACTAGTTATAGCATTACTTCACATTGTACAACACATTAAGGACAGAGACCCTACATGAGGAGTAAGTGCACAGTGACTCCTGTTGTTGACTTAACAAATTGACACTCTTGTTTATGGCATCAGTAATCACCCAAGGCTCTTGTCATGAGTTGCCAAGGCTATGGAAACCTTTTGAGTTTGCCAACTCCAATCTTTTTTAGACAAGGTCATAGTCAAAGTCGAAGTTCTCTCCTCCCTTCAGAGAAAGGTACCTCCTTCTCTGACGGCCCTGTTCTTTCTATTGGGATCTCACTTGCAGAGATCTTTCATTTAGTTTTTTTTTTTTCCAGGGTGTCTTGGCTTTCCATGCCTAAAATACTCTCATGGGCTCTTCAGCCACATCCAAATGCCTTAAGGGCTGATTCTGAGGCCAGAGTGCTGTTTAGGACATCTGCCCTTCTATGAGTCTGCTGTGTATCCCGCTTCCCATGTTGGATTGTTCTCTCCCTTTTTTATTCTATCAGTTAGTATTAGCAGACACTAGTCTTGTTTATGTGATCCCTTTGACTCTTAGACCTATCAATATGGTCAATTGTGAACTGAAATTGATCACTTGATGTGAATTTTGTAAACCATCTACACTATCTGATTCCCTGGGAATGGCAGTTTAAAACCTCTGAAGATTTCGCCTTTTGAGAAATTTTGAGGAAAGTTTCTTTGTTGCTGAGTGTTTTGTATTGAGATGAAAATAGCCTGATGCTTATTAGGTGTAATATTTCTGGTTAGGAATATGTGGTCAATGATGGTGTAACATAGGAATGAAGAAAGAGAAATTGGAAAAATAACCTCATAGGTAGAAATAGTAAAATGGAAGAGTAAATAAAGATTATATTTCAAAGCACTTTTAAGTCATAAGATTTTTTTGTTGTAAATAAGATTTCTTTGTTTATTTTAACTTAATCAAATATAAATATAAGGTAGTAAAAATAGCCACCATTTTATAACTTACTTATTAATTCTGTAACTTCTAATATAAAGGTTCATATTTAAATTATTTTAAAACTTCTAATCTATAAATGAACTATGATTACTACATATGCTTGATTATTTCAAGTAATCAGTAAGAGGATCAAAAATATGCTTTTTAAAGATTTATTTATTTTTATGTACATGAAAGGTAAAGTTACAGTACGAGGAGAAGGGAGGGAGAGAAAGAAAGAGAGACAGAGAGAGATCCTCCGTCTGCTGGTTCACTCCTCAAATGGCTACGATGAAGCCAGGAGCCTGTAGTTTTGTAGTTTCCCTGGGTTCCCCAGCATGGGTACAGGGGTTCTAGCGCTTGAGCCATCTTCTGCCACTTTCCCAGGCACATCAACAGGGAAACGCATTGGAGGAGGAGAAGCTGGGTCTCGAACTGGTGCCCTTATGGCATGCCAGCGTCACAGACAGAGGCTTAACCTGCTGCAATGCAATGCCAGCCCCCGTAAATGTGGCTTTAAAACATGTTTAGAGATGGTTTATATCCTAGTGTTGTTCATAGACCTAAAAAAACTTATGCATACTCTTTTATCTTAAATCATTTTCCTTTTTCCTTCCTTATATCTGTATATAAAAGTGACACAAAAAATCTTTTTCTTTTTTTGGCTGACTTTGCGCCTTTCAAAAATAGACACCTGGAATAATAAATCACTCCAAAGTATTCTTTATGCATTTCTTGTTTTTCATACAAAGAAATTCAAAGAATTGGCAGGAGTTGGAATTGTCATTGTTTTATAATGGATGATTTTGAATGGTAATTTTTGTTGTAGAGCCTTCCACAAATTAAAGACACTTGAAAATTAAAAAAAGATAAAGACACTAAACCTTTAAATGTTAAAAACAGATGAATAAAATACAGATGAATGTTAAAATACAGGTGTTAAAATACAGATGAATATATGTATATTATATATATATAAAATATACAGTATATATATACTATATGTATACTATTATACATTTGCTAATTGCAAATGCTAATACTATTCAAATAAAGCTATAAAATGAAAATGGGAGTAGCTCAATTATTTTCAGATAGAGAATATTTCAAAACAAGAAAAAATTATCAAAGATTAAAAGTGGCATTGAGTAATGATTAAGAGTTCAGTACTCCAAGACATAATAATCCTTCATATGTGTGTACTGATTGATGGTTAATTTAAGCTGTCAACTTGACTAGATTAAGGGGTTCCCAGGTGGCTGGGTGTGTTTCTGGAAGAGACTGGCATTTCAGGAAGAGAATCAGGTAGGGCATATTTGGACACACTAACACTGTCACCCAGCTGTTTTTGATTGACATATGTAGACTTTTCACCCAACAAGAGTAGAACACAAATTCTTGTCAAGCCTTATATGTTACATCCATTAAGATAGACCATACTCTAACGATAAAAACACACCTTAACAACTATTAAAATAAGAGAAATTAGAAAATTCTTCTCTCAGCTTACAATGGAATTAAACTAAAATTTAATAATAGAAAGAGGATGGAAAACCACACAAATATTTAAATATCATATTTCTAAATAACAAATTGGCCAAAGGAAAAAGTTCAAGATACATTTTTAAGTAGTTTAAACTAACTAAAAATGAAAGCATGACATATTTGTGGGGTGTAGCAAATGTAACGATTAGGGGAAAATTTGTAGTACTGAAGACATATGTTAGAGAAGAAATATTTAAAATCAGTAATCAAGTCTTCTACCACAGGAAACATGAAAGAGAAAAAATCCAAAGTAAGCAGCAGAAAGGAAAATATCTGAAATTAATTGAAAAGAGGAAATTGATAGAGAAAATCAGCAACGCTCGGAAGTAGTTGTTTAAAAAGACCAGTAAAATTGATAAATCTTTAGCCAGGCTAACGAAGAAAATAAGAAAAATGACACTCATATAAAAAGTGCAAAATAAGCATCTATATATTTTATGAGCATCAGAAGGAAAATAAAACAATAATATGAACAAATCTGTGCTCAAAAACTTCATGAGCTAGATGAAAACTACCAATTACTTTATGGACCCAATCTGCCAAAACTCAACAAGAAGAAATAGACAATCTGAATATGCCTGCCTATTTTAAAGAAATTGAATCAATAATTTATAAGCATCTAAAATAGAAGGCTCCAGGACCAAATAGATTTACTAGATTTACTGGTGAATTCTACCAAACATCTTTTTAAAAAAGATTTGTTTATCTAAAAGTCAGAGAGAGAAAGGGAGAGACAGAGAGAGGTCTTCCATCCACTGATTCACTCCTCAGATTGCCTCAATGGTCAGGGCTGGGCCAGGTCGAAGCCAGGAACCAGGAGCTTCATCTGGGTCTCCCACACGGGTGGCATGGGCCCAAGCCCGTGAGTCATCTTCAGCAGCATTTCCCAAGCTATTAGCAGGAAGCTAATTAGGAAATGGAGCAAGGGGAACTGAACTGCTGCCTATATAAGATAACAACATCATAAGCAGCAGCTTTACCATTTTGTCACAATGCCGATCCCCTATCAAAAATAAGGTACAAATCATTCCAACTCTTTTCAACATTTCAGAATATGGAAGCAGAGTGAATACTTCTTAACTCATTTTATGAAGCCAGTGTTACCTAACCAATGCCAGACAAAACCATTACAGGAAAATTAAAGACCAATACCTCTAATGAACATAGATTTCAAAATCAACTTAATCCAACATTGTATGAAAAGAATTATATAACATGACCACGGAGAATTTATTCTAGGTATGCAGAAATAGTTCAGCATTACAAAATCAATTAATGTTGTATCATATCAGCTGTCTAAAGAAAAATTGAATGATTGACCAATAGATGCAGAAACAGCATTTGATAAGTTCCAACACCAATTTATCATAAAAACTAGGAAACTAGAAATTCAGGACAATATTTTCAACTTGATAGAGAATATCTACAAAAAATGTAAGGCTAACATCATTCTTAAATTTGCTCTCCCATTATGATTAGAAATAAAACAAGGATATTCCTTTTATCACACTTTTGTGGTGCGTCGCAAGTTCTAGCTGATGCAACAGTACAAGAAAAGAAAATTAAAATGTACTAATTGACAAGGAAGTAGTAAAACTCTTCGTAGATGATATTGTTGCCTTTATAGATAATCTGAAAGAATTGATAAAAAATACTTCCTAGAACTAATAAGCAATTTTAGTAAAGTTGCATGGCTAATACCCAAAACTCAATCTTTCTTTTTTTAAGATTTCATTTATTTATTAAGAGGTAGAATTATAGACAGTGAGAGGGAGAGACAGAGAGAAACGTCTTCCATCTGCTGATTCACTCCCCAAATGGTCGTAATGGCTGGACTGAATTGATTTGAAGCCAGGAACCGTAAGCTTCTTCCAAGTCTTCCACTTGGGTGCAGGGGCTTGAGAACTTGGGTCATTTTCCACTGCTTCCCAGGCCATAACAGAAAGCTGGATCAGAAGAGGAGCAGCCAAGACTAGAACTGGGGTCTTTATGGGATGCCAAGACTACAGGAGGAGGATTGCCCTACTGTGCCACAGTACCAGCCCCATCAATCATTTTCTTATGTACCAGCAACAGAGAAGTAGAATTTGACGCAAAAAATAATACCACTTGTATTAGCATACAAGAGAAAAAATTAGATAGGTATAAATCTAATAATATATACAAAAAACAATCTGATCAAAAAAATTGTTAAAAAAAACTACTTAAATGGATAACCCAGGTTAATAGACAAGAAGAATGAATATTATGAAGATACTATTGCTTCCCAACTTGATTCAATGTGATCTTAAAAAATTGGAAAATTGGAAAAATTTGTTTTATAACTGCTATGAATAAACTGATTTTGAAGATTAAATGAAAAGGCAAAAGATGTGGAACAGTCAACACAATAATGAAGGAGAGAAACAAAATGAGATTTACAAACCCAACTTCAAGAATTGCCATAAAGCTAAAGTAATAAAAAGAATGTGGAATAGATGAATAAAGGATAACTAAATAACTAAATATTCTAAATAACAGAATAGAGAGCACATAAATAGACTCACACATATATAGACAGGGTATCTTTGCCAAGGACCATGGAGGAAAGACAGTTGTTTTCAACAAGTGGTGACTGAACACTATTTTTTTTTTAAAAAGCAAATAATACAAATATAAAAAACCAAAACCAAAAAACTCCCAAATAATATAGACACACCTTAAATCTTTTTGTAAATTCACTCAAAATGGCTAATAGACCTAAATGCAAAATCATAAAACTAAATGATAACACATGAGAAAACTTAGGTGACTTTGCATTCTGTGATACTTGTTTGATATGACCCCAAATGCCTGATCCATGGAAGAAATTATTAATAAGTCAGATGCTTCAGGCTGAATATTTATGTCCAGCTTCTCCTCAAACTTCTGTGTTGAAATCTAATCCCCATTATAATGATATTTATAGGTGAGCCTTTAGGTCTCACTGGCATAGATGAGATTAGTATCCCTATGAAAAAGACCCCACAGAAATACCTAATCCCTTCTACAATATGAGAGTGATTGAAGAAGACAGATGTGTGTGAACAAGAAGATGGGCTCTCACTAGACAACTAATCAGCTTCTACCTTGATCTTGCACTTTGTCTATAGAACCCTGAGAAATATATTTCTCTTGTGTTCGAGTAACCTAGTTTATGGAATTTTGTGATAAGCCAGCTAGTTTATTGAGTTTTGTGATAGCAGCCTGAATGTACCATGATGCTGGACTTTATTAAAATTAAAAATCTTGGGACTGACACTGTGGGGTAATGGGTAAAGCTGCCACCAGAAGTGCTGGCGTCCCATATGGGCACTGGTTCGAATCCCAGCTGCTCCATTTCCAATCCAGCTCCCTGCTAATTTGCCTGGGAAAGCAGTGGAGGATGGCCTAAGTGGTTGGGCCTCAGCACTCACATGGGAGATCCAGACGAAGCTCGTGGTTCCTGTCTTTGGATTGACCCAGCTCTGGCCACTGTTGTATCCATTTAGGGAGTGAACCAGTGGATGGAAGATCTCTCTCTCTCTCTCTCTCTCTCTCTCTCTCTGACTCTCTGTAACTCTGGCTTTCAAAAAAAAAAATAAAAATAAAAAAAAAAAAAGAAAATCTTTGCTCTGCAAAAGACACTGCCAAAAGAATGAAAGACCAAAGATTGGGGGAAAATATTTTCAAAAAATATCTCTGATAAAGGAATATCCAGAACATACAAAAAATTCTTAATACTTAACAGTATGAAAATAAAAAACCCAATTAATAAACGGATAATAATAATATTTGTCCAATCTGCTTTACAAATACCACACGAGGCTCAAATAAGATATTACAAAAGCTGCTCAATTTGTGAGGGGATCATATTCTGGTGTAGTAACTATTAGAGCACCTAAAAGGTAATCTATAGAAGTGAAATTGACACTTTGAGATTTTGAACAGTCCTTGACTGTTGAGGAACATTTTTTTTTTTAATCTTCATATTATTTGTTGAACTCTTTACTTAGTGTAGGACTAATCTTACGAATATAAAGTGAATTTAAAATAGATCTTTGTAAAGAATAAGAATGGGAATAAGAATGGGAGGAAGATGGGTGGGATGGGGGTAAGGAGGGAAGAATCACTATGTTTATAAACTTATATATATGAAATACAATGAAGTTTATATTCCTTAAATAAAATAAAAAAGTTATGCAGGGCCGATGCCGTAGCTCACTAGGTTAATCCTCCACCTGCGGTGCCAGCATCCCATATGGGCGCCAGGTTCTAGTCCCAGTTGCTCCTCTTCCAGTCCAGCTCTCTGCTGTGGCCTGGGAGGGCAGTGGAGGATGGCCCAAGTGCTTGGGCGCCTGCACACGCATGGGAGATCAGGAGGAAGCACATGGCTCCTGGCTTTGGATCAGCTCAGTGGCGGCCGTAGCGGCCATTTGGGAGGTGAACCAACAGAAGGAAGATCTTTCTCTCTGTCTCTCTCTCACTGTCTAACTCTGTCAAATAAATTAAAAAAAAAAAACTTTAAAAAAAAGTTATGAAAAAATATCGTAAGTGCAAATGCGTTTGACGCACCTGACCTTCTGAACACCAAAGCCTAGCAACACAAAAACCAAAATATTCTAGTGGTTGTTTCTGCTTGCAACTGTGGAGCTGAGTGTGAGCTGCAGCCACTTCAGCGCAGCATCCAAGTAAGCATTGGATTACACATACTGCCAGCTCAGGAAGAGTACAGGGGCACAAGTACTCAGGCAATCCTCTGCTGCTTTCCCAAGTACATTAGCAGGGAGATGGATCAGAAGTGGAGCAGCCAGGACATGAACCTGGGATGATATGGGATGGCAGTGCTGCAGGCAGCTGGTTAACCTGCTACATCACAAAGCCAGTCCCAATAAATAAAAATTATAATAAATATTTGATGAACCACCGCAAGTCAGGGGCTGTCTGTATTCAAATCTGGCTGCATAAGTGCAAAAAGTTATGTCAAATATAAACAATTCGTATTCTGCATTAAAAAAAGACAAGGACTGAAGAAATCAATGGGGCTTTTAAACAATGTGTTTGAATATTATGCTTTTAAATTGGGACAAATGAGTTCGCTTTCCCTTCGAGAATGTTCAAGAAACTATATGCGGCTGTAAACACTACAGGTGATAATCAATCCACTTTGTCTCTGTTGAGCATTTACCTTTGCCACTGAGGTCTCACCAGCTTTCCAGCTTCTTCAGGAGCTTTTCGTAATCTGATGCCTGATTCTGCCACAGGGTAGTGTATCGGGGTTTGCCAAGTCTGCTGAATCTGCTGTCATAAATGAACAGTAATTCAGTAATTGAATCCCGTGTCATCACAGACTGCTCAGATGCTATTTTGGAATGATTCCAGTACCAGTCAAGGTGTAGAACATGTTTGAAAATTTCATAGCCACTTGACAAGGGCTTCTTGCAATACTTGTCTGGGCTCTTATAACAAAAGAGGGTGTTGAAAAGAGGCCATGCTGAAGTGCTATTTTGCCTTTTTTCTTTTTGAGTGTAAAGCTTTTAAAGAGTTGTAAATTTTCCTGAACAACTCCTCAGCAATTCATATATCTGGGTATTGCAAATTCCATGCCTGGAGCTTCCTCCTCCCCGTTCACTTCTATTGTACTGGCTGCCGTGACACCTCCAGCGTGTGCTCATTTATAATCTGGGCACCAGCAGACTAGAGCATTTGAACACCCCATGGGGAAGAAATTATTCCATCAGAGGCCTCTTATTGTCCTCATCATGCTACTAATTTCTGCATGATTTAAATGTGCATTTGCTACTGCTGTTACTTGCCTGGTGCTGACACCACAGATGCTATTAGCAGAGCCAGGCTGCCTGTGTATCTTTCTTTCCTGCAGAGTCAGGTTGGCATTCTGACATTTGGAAAAACAGGGCATTGGAGAGATTGGAATCGAGTTCTTAGCAAACCTTTAAGTAAATGCTTTGCACTGGATTAGAAGTTGCAGATCCCAGATTCTTGTGCTGGCCTGGCCATTCACAGATCATGTATACACTGATAAATCACTCAAGCTCTCTGCATCTCAGTTTTCCATTTGAAAGTCAGATGACAAAACAAGTATTTGGGTCTGTTGGAGAAGTCCCACACCAATTTCCTAGATATTTTCTAGTCCCTTGGGAATATCTGAATTGCAAAAACAGCTACACTTATTATTATGGTTGTAATAACACATTTAATTAATGTGACTTTAATTTCCACAAATGACCTTAGTTATGTGGTAGATACCCTACGTGCTGGGTTTCTGGAGCTGGAAATACACAGATGAAATGCAATGGCATAGGTGAATGGCGGGACATCATGCTACTGTACTCTAAACACACAGCCTGTACTGGGAGACAGTCAAAGAAATGAAGAGCAGCAGGAGGTGTTTGGGTCTGCTGCTGCCCATTATATTCTCAGCACTGCATAAAGACAGATCAGAGCCAGATGTCAGATTGCTGGAGAGTGACTTCTGGTTTTTCTCTGCACGATCAGAGAAGCACCAGCTGTTCTTTGGCATCATCAGGCTCCAGGATTCAATATCAATTTGATAAATCAAATCTGAGAACCTGCCTCATCATTCCAGTCCATGTGCTTGGTAGGGAAAGTGATGTGGCAGACACAGCTAGCATCCACTAATTTACATGTGCTTTCTTACATTTCATTTCTTTCTCTACAGTTAGGTTGGGACCTTATGACAAGTTCTGGCCCATGGGCTGGCAGTAGATGTGTTTATTCAAGGTAAAAGCTGTGGTGTGAAGCAATAAAAGCTAGTCTTTTCCCACTAAATTTATTTTATCTAGGTGTGGCAACATTTTCCAGATGCTGTAGCTCCAATTTGGAGATTGATGCCCATCTCCAACATTGGACTTCACCTGAGGAAGAAATCAACCTTAGTTTTGTTGTTTTTGTAGTTGTTTGTTTTAAATCACTCAGAGTTTGGGGCTTGTCTGTTGCAGCAGCCAGTGCTGAATATATCAGATAAAAGATGGAAGAATGAGGCCCAGTACAGAAAATTCTCTACAAAATATTATAACTGAATTGATCACTTGGACTAGTGAGATGTACCAATGCCATATCACTAGTCCAAGTGATCAATTTCAGTTCACAATTGATCACACTGATAGGTCTAAGAGTCAAAGGGATCACACAAACAAGACTAGTGTCTGCTAATACTAACTGATAGAATAAAAAAGGGAGAGAATGATCCAACATGGGAAGTGGGATACACAGCAGACTCATAGAATGGCAGTTGTCCTAAACAGCACTCTGGTCTCAGAATCAGCCCTTAAGGCATTCGGATATGGCTGAAGAGCCCATGAGAGTATTTTAGGCATGGAAAGCCAAGACACTCTGGAAAAACAAGGAGGACCTAAATGAAAGAAAAATCTCTGTGAGTGAGATCCCAGTAGAAAGAATGGGCCATCAAAGGAGGAGGTACCTTTCTCTGAAGGGAGGAGAGAACTTCCACTTTGAGTATGACCTTGTCTAAATAAGATCAGAGTTGGCGAACTCAAGACGCTTCCATAGCCTTGGAAACTTATGAGTAGAGCCTAGAGAGATTTCTGACGCCATAAACAAGAGTGTCAAATTGTTAAGTCAACAACAGGAGTCCCTGTGCACTTACTCCTCATGTGGGATCTCTACTTAATGTGTTGTTCAATGTGAATTAATGCTATAACTAGTACTGAAACAGTATTTTACACTTTATGTTCTGTGTGGGTGCAAACTGATGAAATCTTTACTTAATATATACTAAATTGACCTTCTGCATATAAAGAGAATTGAAAATGAATCTTGATGTGAATGGAATGGGAGAGGGAGCGGGAGATGGGAGGGGTGCGGGTGGGAGGGAAGTTATGGTGGGGGAAGCCATTGTAATCCATAAGCTATACTTTGGAAATTTATATTTACTAAATATAAGTTAAAAAATATTGTAACTGTCAAGGAGGAGCATTCTAATAGAACTTCTCAAACATTTATTGATCAAAGTATTGTTCCATCTAATGAGAGTATCTCTGGAATTGTCATAGTGTTTAAGAAAAGCTTGCAAGAAAGGGATGCAAATACCTGTTGAGAGTACTTCCACTGTACCTACTCACCTTGATCATTGGGAGACTCAATAAGATGATGCCTGGGAAAAGCTGTATGAATGCAAGATAATGTTAATTCATAAATAATGGGTTTATGAAAAGTATACAAACACATTTCTCCTTTACCAAAGTCAACATTTTTATGATTCCTAAGGGGAAAAAATACTCCAGAGTGAGTGTATTGGAAATTCACTGTCCTTTCGTAGAACAACTAAACCAGAATGACTTTGACACAGCAACCAGGCAATTTTCTTTCCTAATTTCTTAGATTACTGCAGGCCATAGTCCCTTTTTGTCTTTAGGGTTGTTGCCAGGCAACAAGCCTAAAACCTTAGATCTAAAACATCTCCAAGTAGGCCATCCTTTAAAAGAGTAAAACTTCAGTTGTTTTTTTTTTTTTTTGACCCCATTAAAAACGATTTACTATTATTTTGAAAGGTGGTCTTCAGTTCCTTCAGAATGAGCTCTACTCTTTAGGATGTGGGTAATGGCTCTTTGCTCTCTTCATCTCACAGCACATGAAAGCAACTCATCTTTAATAGGCTTCACCTGGATAATGCTTAGGAGAGGAGTTGATGTGGTAGTCAAGGTGATCGCCACTCAGCACACAATCTATATTATTGCAGCTTTCACCTTGAACAAAGTATCAGAGGTACCATGTGGCTGAGAGACCAGGTGTGGAGCAACTCACAGAACCAGGAGGAATACAGGGGAATAGGTGGTGTGCAAATATAGCATATTTGAGAAACAGAACCATTGCAACCCAGGGACTGTCCAGAGGGGTGGTTAGCATATCTATTCTAATCCACAGTTCTTTGAAAGGAATAAAATATAATGTTATGATTAGTAAGTGCTCAGGGCTCTTCTCATTTGAATTCTCCAATTTTCAGAAGTTTAAAGTCAGCAAAGATATGAAGGGGTTTATGTAGTGTCATAGGGCTAACGACAAATCCAGGACTAACAACTGAGTCATTCAATTTCAAATCTCTGCCTTTTGTATTATGTCACTTATATGTTCCTCTGCTGGTAAAAGTAATCCACCTAAGAAACAACAGCCTTTGGATGTGGAGCTACGACTGTATTAGTTCATTCATCCCTTGTTCTTGACTCTTAGAAGCATTAATTCTTATCTGGAAATAGTATTCACAGAAACAGACATTGCCTTACGGGAGAAATTTGCATATGCCTGTCCTTATAAAATACTTCAAGGTTTTATAGGGCTCATATCTTAGGCAGTAGTCTTCCCCATAGAGATATTTCTGGTTTCTGTTTCATTAGGTAGAAAGACAAATGCTGCTCTTTGTGTCTGCTCTTCCCATGTTCCTCAGGGACAGGAAAGATGGAGACTCCTCCCAGAGTCTTTTCAGGAAGGTTGACACCCACTTTTCCCGAGAACTCTGTGGCCCTCAGAGGGCCAAAGTCTTTCCAAAAAAAGCAGTGCTCTCATCCTCATCCAGGAGTTATTTTCTTGGGTCCTGGCTTCCATCTGGCTTGGAGAATGACTGATGTCCTGTGCAGCTTCTTGGACTTGGCCCTGGCAGCTGTTCTGCTCAGGAAGAGCAACAGGAGGTAGATTGGGGCACTGAGGGCACCAAAGTGATACATGTTTTATGATAATGGTTTTAAGAATTCCAGTTTGAATCTGAAGTTCAGTTCATGTTGTTCTTTTCTTATTTAAGAATTGCTCCCCACTGCTTCATAAAGAGCCACTTCATCTGAGCTCACAGATGAGGTTCCAGCTGCTTGGGTAGCCGCCTGCTGTGATCTCTCATTTGCACCTGGTATACCGCATGCAATGATGCTGCCATGTGCACAAGTTATTAGTGTCATGTGTTGGCAATGGGACATTTTGGGGCCATGATAAAACAGCAAGTAAGTTTAAAAACAAACCATGGGGACCATTAAAATAGGCATTGCACAGAAAGGATGGTCAGTCTGAGAGTGCTAGACTGACAAAGAGAGTGGAAGCTAGAGGGAAAACAGAAGTCAAAGTTCAGACTAGACAGAGGAGGAAGAAGAAAGAAAAGGGACAACATTTCTGTAAGCTGCGCATATGTGGCATCCCAATGCCACCATCAACAGGGAGACCTCTTCTAACAGACATGCTCACTGGCAGAGGATAACCGCTAATGTTGCCCAGGGGTTATGGAGAGGAGCATTGGCAAAAACACAGAAAGAAACTTCCAGAAAATTTCAGGGCTACAGGTTAGCTGCATCACTCTATATTTGAATGTAAACTCTGACTCTGTGATGTTAACTTGTAACTGTAGAGCCTATAAGAAACTTAATATTTTCCCCCAAGTCCCAACATACATACACACACACACACCTGTGTGTGTATGTACACATATACATGTATGAGTGTCTACATGTTAGACACAGGAGGACATGAACCTGTAACAAATGGCCACTTTACAGCCAATTATAGGCAGCCAATTGATCAAATCATGACCAAATAAGGCAAATGCTTAATCACACACCATGCTTTAGTAAAGCAACACCTAACTGTAGCCAATTGGATGGTTCCTCTACATGGTTTCTGGGTCCTGCTATAAAAATTCACTGCTTATGCTTCTGGGTGGAGCTCCTGGACCTCTTCTGGGTGTGAGAGCTGTCTTATTCATAACTCCTTTAGTGATCAAATTAACACTGTTAATTTTATTTTGCATAAAATTTCTCTTTGAAGATGTGGGTATATATGGTAAATATATATATTCATGAATGTTTTTGTGTATATATTATATATTTTATATATTTCATATGAGTACATAGAGTGTCCTTAGTTAACAAATCAAACACATACATATGCTTTATATAGTTCTTAATATATAGATGTTCATTTCTAATTGAAGACTTCTTAGTTGGAAGAAGAAAAATCACAGGCTTAAACAATTGGAAGATACGGAATGGTTAAATGCAAGCTGTTACAAAAGAAATCTTTGAAGTGTTTATTTTGAGCTACTGCTAGAAGAAATTTGTAAGGCATCCTGAAGTTCACATTTTGTGAAGTTCACATTTTGGTAAGTGAGTATATTAAATTAATTAAGAGCAAAAAGAAAACAAAGTAACTGATACATAGCTTAATTATGGCAGGACCTTTATCGTTTTCAGATTGGCTGATTTTCTCCCCACTGGGACTGCCAACCTCCAGCCTCCCGGTGCTAGCATCACTCCTTCTATGAGGTTTAATTAAGCAAGGACATAGGCAACAAACCTTTTCAAATACCATCTATTCCTCAAAACTTACCCAGTCAATGTCCTGCTTCCTCAGGACCATTTTGATTGGGGTGCCTCTAATCTGATAGGATAGTACCATTTAGTGGTTGCGAATTTAACGTTTTACTCTGCTTAGGGAACATGTTTGCATGTTGACAAGGCCCTTCTGAGCTTTATCCCAGATACATTTCTAGCAGGATCTGGGTCTGGGGTCTGGGTGAAGTAAACAAGGGTTCTGGGATACACAACTTAAAGATATGCTTAGATACCTCTGAATGCCTTCCCTAAAATATTTGCCACAGCAGCTTCCTTTGCCTCACCCGTTTTCCTAACTTCCAGATGGTGGAAATGTAAATCACTATGATCAGCAACAAGAAGGAGACTACTTGTAGTCTCCAAAGTCACATTCTGTAGGTGTCTGCTAGCTCTCAGTAATAATCCTTAGGTCTTTTATTCATTTACTAAGGTCAAATATATGAAACCTCATATAAGATCTGTCAGTTTGTCATGTTATTTCTTAATGCTTGACTATCTTGAAACATAGTCCAAAATAGGCTCTGGAGAAGAACAACAGAAGGGGTTTGGGCATAAAATGACACTGATTTGGCATTTACCTAGTTTTATTTTAGTAAAATAAAAGATCTAAAATAATAAGTAATTAAGGATCAATTTACAATATAAAATTAAACATTGCAATGAAAAATTGAGGGCTGTAAGGTGGAAAACATAAGTATTTTTCTAAAATTGAATAATTGCCCCTAAAGGCAAAATTTATAAGGTTCCCAGGGACTACGCCATGACAAGGGTATAACCAATCACTAAGGTAAAAATCCACCCATTTCCAAGGACAAATGGGTGTTTGTATTGCTGATGTTCAGTGACTTCCTATCACCTCAGGCAATGTTGTGATGATCAAGAATACATAATACATTAGATTCTGAGAGTTTTGGAACTTATTCTGGCTATACATGTTTTATCCAAATGGGAAACAGAATAGAAAGGAAACTATTACATTATTTTTATTAGAGGGATAATAATCTTGGAGATTACTTACTTTTTGAAAATAAATGGGCAATTATTTCAAATCTATCATTTGAGGCTAACTGCCAAAATAAGTCATATGAGTTCGTTGCAGGCATTCCTACTAAGGAGGCAATGATACCTGATTTTCTCTAGCAGGTACATACAGATGGTCCTCCAGTCATTCTTCTCCAAGGGCTTCTTGATAGATTTGAACAAGGAATTGAACCATGAACGAG
This sequence comes from Oryctolagus cuniculus, assembly GCF_964237555.1. Lineage (NCBI taxonomy): Eukaryota > Metazoa > Chordata > Mammalia > Lagomorpha > Leporidae > Oryctolagus > Oryctolagus cuniculus. The sequence continues at coordinate 22,818,449 of NC_091436.1, forward strand.
GGGGGTGGAATTATGGCACAGTGGGTTAAAGCCACTGCCTGTGATGTCAGCATCCCATATAGGTGCTGATTCAAATCCCACTGCTCCATTTCCTATCAAGATCTGTGCTAATGCACCTATGAAAGCAATGGAAGATAGCCCAAGTACTTGAGCCCCTGCACTCACATGGGAGACCTAGATGAAGCTCCAGCCCCAGCCCTGGCTGAGTTGAGTGAAGCAGCAGATAGAAGAACTGTCTTTCTGTCTCCCTCCACACTTCCCTGTAACTCTTTCAAATAAATAAATAAATAAATCTTTAAAAAAAATGAAAGGGAAGAAGCAATAACAAAGCAGTACTAAATTTTTCTGTACATCTTTCACCAAGTTTAAAGACAGAATAACTAAGCTTGTCATCTTCTAATATGATGCATTTTAAAATTTTCTAAATTCATGTTGGACTATTTAGTCAGGACTGTGACTATTGTGCTTATTGTGATAAGAGTCAGGGTATAGTAGGGAAATACTTGCAAAAATTCAAAGTCTGCTGTAAACTATTGAATAAATCATTTGAAGGTTAAGTTTATTTGGGCACACAATATCTAAATGGATAAAATCATACTAGGGATGTTTCATTGATTTACCTATTTTTTCTTTGTTTGTTTCTAGTTACCAAGTTTTGTCAGACTTATAATAAAATTCCAATTGGATTTTTCAAACTAGCCTCTTGGCCTCTTTCTGTTCCACAAATGTTCAAGGTATTTCACGCTTTTGAACTATTACATGCTTTCCCTTTGCCTGACATGCTCTGCCTCCAGTTCTCCCCTGGATTCTTCCATCCTTCAGTCACTTGGTCCTCAAGAGTTCAACTTCATTTTGTATGTGTAGTGACATGTAACTGAAAGTCCACTTCTTTGAGCAAGCAAATAAGAAAACCTGCAAGTTCACTTAGCACAGGTCCAAACCACATAAGGCACAGCTCACACACACCTTCACTTTGATCCCACTCTGTCACTCCAACACAAAACAAAGTTATCCACCCCTTACTTTTATTCTTGAGCATTATGGACTGACATAAGTCTCATTATGTGAAGAATAAGCCTTCTCAAACACTTTTAGTGCTTTGCAACTTCATCAATCTCCACATAGAAGCCAATTTTGAGTGGGAAGCTTGGTGTCACCTTCTATTGTGCAGCCGCAGTCACACCCTCTCACAGGGGCCTTCTCTAGAAATGCTAATGTGATTTTCCTCACATTTCTCTATCTTATCACCAATTTCTATGTCATACTCTACATAAGAGTCCTGAATATATTCTGTTATCTTCAAAGCAAGTAACCGTGTTAACCTGGCATCCAATGCCTTTTATAATCTGACCATTGCATCTCCAAATATGTCTGCCCCTGTCTTTGCAGTTCTTAAATAGGACACCTCTTGCTCATTGCAATTCTACTCACAGGAAAGGCCCTGACTCTATTCATACAAGATCTGTCTTTCTAGCACATCTTGGATTCAGGAACCCAATCTTGTTCCATGAACCTAGCTAAAAGTTCAGAGCTCATTGATTACTTCTTACAGAATTATTTGTTGGGATGATTTTGTCCAGACTTTTCACTTTTCTCATTTCAAAGAGGTAGCCAAAACCTCAGAATTTCTATCAAGGGAGAATGTATGAAGAGCTTGACATAAACAGCTTTTTCCTTTGTTTTGTAAAACCTTAATCTATTGAGATGATTATATAAGCATCCTGGAGCAGCAGGAGAGAATTCTTTGACAGACAACTAGAGAAAGTGAAGAGTCCTTTATAATTGGCCAGGAGAAAGGGCTAAAGTTCACAAGAGGCAAGAGTTTCAAGTCAATATCACAACATCTGGGCGAAGACTTACAAGGGAAAGCAACAGGGTTTGCTAAGGACAGCAGTGCCATATGGTCTAGCCATTCCAACATTGGATATATATCCAAGGAAAATTAAATAAATCTGTCAAAAAGACACCTGTGAGGGGAAGATAACAAGAAAGGAAGAAGTGATTCCCAGTGGATAGTTGGAGAGATATTTGCAGTGAAAATTCTATAGAAAGAAGAGATATGCCATGGAGCAGCATGGGCAGTACAAACACGCAACAGCAAGAGGGGACACATCCCATGAATCCCACAGCTATTGTCTGGAGGAGACATCATCTTCGGAGAGCAAGGTGAGAGCAAACTGGCAGCCTGTGTCCCTGGTGATATTGCCTGAGGGAGAACCCTGAGGACCATGTTGACTTTGAGTCTGGCCTGGAGCACTAATGGGGGGGTAGAGTACTCCCCTAACCCTGTGAAGGGAGAGTATATTTCTCCCCATCTTCTGATAAGGGCTCCTGGTGACCAGCATGGAGAACTCACCATCTTAATACAAATAGAGGCTATGGTGGCTCATGTTCACACCACTAGGGGACTTTATCAAGGGGATACATACCCGTTCCTTCCTGAGTTTGAGTCTGGCCTGGCAGGTTGGCAGGGGACTGGAACCCACTTAAGACTGTGAGGTGCTCCCATTCCTTGACTCTATCACAAGCTCTGAGGCTCAAACTGCCAAGAAAGAACACTCACATGTAGCTGCATCTATGAGTGCCTCTGCTCTCTCCACAGATAGGGTAGGATCTCAGGACAGAGAGTAGATTCCTGCAACCTGTGACTGTGGGAGCCTTATGATATATGTCTATGGGAATTCTGTGACAGCACCATAGGACATGGTAGGTAGCTGGATCTCTGGGAAATCATGGTGTCTGGCTTCAGAGACTCAGAGTTCCCTGATTGCTGGGGGTACATATGGCAGAGGATTCCATACTCGCACTGAAGATTGTACAGATACTTTGTGTGTCTCATATTATCATGTGAGTGGATATTGTAGCCACTGTGGGATAAACCTAGGCATTGATCATCTTTAAAGAGAGGAGGTGAGGCTGTGATTACCCCAGCAGATGTGATGATACACTACCCCACACCTGACAATAGAGGAGATATTTGACACCCAACTCAAGCATCACCCTGGACTCACGTTCCACATTTGAGCACTGACTAGATCTCTCCGGCCCCACCCAAAGTCCCTGCTGGATATCCACTGGGGTAGTACATACTCCACTAACCCACAGAGTCATAGCTTAAATAGAAAAGCCATCAGATGAGAAAACCAAGTGTTTCCACAAATGCCTAAAAATAAACACAGAAATACAAGAAACAAGAACAAGGAAGACAATATGACTACAAGAAATAGATAGCTTTCTGGACAAATGCAATCTACCAATATTGAGTCATGAAGACAGAAAATCTAAACAGAATAATAAGCAAGAGAGAGATTCAACTTGTTATAGAGACTCTTACAACAAATAAAACCTCAGGAATAGGTGGCTTCACTGCTGTATTCTATCAGACTTTTAAAGAAGTAATTACAATTCTTCTCAAACTATTAAAAAGTTGAAAGTGAGTCTACGGACATGCCACCCTGAATGTGCCCAATCTCGTTTGATTTTGGAAACTAAGCAGGGTGGGCCTGATTATAGTACTTGGATGGAATAACAGTTGAGAATGAGAGAAAATTCCAAAACTCCAGTAAAGCCAGCATCACATTATTCTAAAACAAGAAAAAGATAGAAAGAAGGAAGAGAATTATAGACCAATATCACTGATGAACATAGATGCAAAAATCCACAACAAAATACTACATAATCAAATCCAATAATGCATCAGAAAGCTCATTCACACAGGCCAAGTGATATTTATCTATGGTATGCAAGGATGGCTCAACATTTGAAAACCAATCAATGTGATACATCACATTGACAAGTTTAAGAACCAAAACCATATGATTATCTCAATAGATAACAGAGAAAGCATTTGATAAAATAATATATCTTTTCACAATGAAAACTCTTAGAAAATTGGGTATAGAATGAACATTCCTCAACACAATCAGGCAATCTATGACAAACCTATAGCCAGCATCCTATTGAATGGGGAAAATTTGGGAGTATTTCTATAGAGATCCGGAAACAGACAAGGATGACCACTCTTACAGTTGCTATTCAATATAATCCAGGAAGTTTTAGCCATAAAGCCATTAGTCAAGAAAAAGAAATCATAAGGTCACAAATAGGGGAGGAGGAAGTCAAACTATCTCTACTTGCAGATGACATGATTTTATATATATGGGATCCAAAAGACTCCAATAACAGATTATTGGAACTCATGGAAGTATTTGTAAAAGTGGTAGGATATAAAATCACCACACAGAATCAATAACCATTGAATACATAGACAATACCACATCTGAGCAAGAACTTCTAAGATCAATCCTGTCCACAGAAGCTACAAAAAATATCTTGGAATACATTTATCCAAGGATGTTAAAGATCTCTAAGATGAGAATTATGAAACACTAAAGAAAGAAGTAGAAGAAGACACAAAAATAGAAAAATCTTCCATGTTCATGGATTAGAAGAATCAATATCATCAAAATGTCCATACTACCAAAAGCAATTTATAGATTCAGTGTGATACCAATCAAAACACCAAGGTTGTTCTTCTGAGATATAGAAAAAACAGTGCAGAAATTCATGTGGAAACACAAGAGACACTGACTAGCTAAAGCAATCTAATACAATAAAAACAAAGTTGGAGGCATCACAATACCAGATTGCAAGACACTACAGGGCCATTATCATCAAAAAAGTCTGCTACTGGTACAAAAACATATGTATAGAACAATGGAACAAGTAGAAATGCCAAAAATAAACACACACATCTACAACCAAGTCTTCTTTGATAAGGGAACCAAAACCAATGCCTGGAGCAAGGACAGACTCTTCAACAAATGGTCCTGAGAAAACTGGGTCTCAACATGTAGAAGGATAAAGCCAGACCCTTACCTTACACCTTACACAAAAACCCACTCAAAATGGATTAAAGATCTAAATCTATGATCCAATATCATCAAATTAATAAAGAACTTTGGGGATACACTGAAAGACATTGCAGTAGGTAAAGAGTTCTTGGAAAAGACCCCAGAGGCATAAGCAATTAAAGCCAAAATTGACAAATGGGATTACATCAAATTGAGAAGCTTTTGCACTGTGAATGAAACAGTCAGGAAAGTAAAAAGGCAACTGACAAAATGGGAGAAATTATTTTCAAACTATACAACTGATAAAGGATTAATAACCAGAATATATAAAAAGATCAAGAAACTCTACAACGGTAAAGCAAACAACTCAGTTAAATAATTGGCAAAGGACTTAATAGGCATATTTCAAAAGAAGAAATCCAAATGGCCAACAGACACATGAAAAAATGCTCAGGATCATGACAAGAGCCTAGGGTGATTACTGATGCCATAAACAAGAGTATCAATTTGTTAAGTCAACAACAGGAGTCACTGTGCACTTACTCCTCATGTAGGATCTCTGTCCTTAGTGTGCTGTACATTGAGATTTAATGCTATAACTAGTACTCAAACAGTATTTTTCACTTTATGTTTCTGTGTGGGAGCAAACTGTTGAAATCTTTACTTAATGTATGCTAAACTGATCTTCTGTATATAAAGAGAAATGAGAATGAATCTTGATGTGAATGGAAGGGGAGAGGGAGTGGGCAAGGGGAGGGTTGCAGGTGGGAGGGACATTATGGGGGGGAAGCCATTGTAATCCATAAGCTGTACTTTGGACATTTATATTCATTAAATAAAAGTTAAAAAAAGAAAAAAATGCTCAGGATCATTTTCCATCAAATAAATGCAAATCAAAACAACAATGAGATTGCACCTCACCCCCGTTAGAATGGCTTTCATGCAGAAAGTAACAAGAAACAAATGCTAGAGAGGATGTGGTGAAAAAGGAACCCTAATCCACTATGGGTGGGGATGTAAACTGGTATAGCCATTTTGGAAGACAGTATGGAGATACCTCAGAAATCTGAATACAGACCTACCATATGACCCAGCCATTCCATTGCGAATTTACCCAAGCAAAATTAAGTCATCATTGGAAAGAATTATTTGTAACCCTATGTTTATTGCAGCTCAATTCACAATATCTGCCATAGGGAATTGATCCAAATCCTTGTCAACTGAAGACTGGATTAAGAAATTATGGGCTATATACATCATGGAATGCTACACAGTGGTAAAAAAATGAAATCCTGTCATTTTTAATAAAATAGATGGAACTATAAAACCTAATACTTAGTGTAATAAGCCAGTTACAAAAGGATAGATACCATATGTTTTCCCTGATCTGTGAGAACTAATAAGTCACTTAAAAAGTAATGCAGTGATGTGAAATTAACACTTCAAGATGTAATGACTTTTAACTGCCCTTGTCTTGACTGTTGAGGAACTTTTTTTTTTTGGATACAATTTGTTGAACTCTTTACTTAGTATAGAGTTCATCATATGTGTATAAAGTTATTTGAAAATAAATCTTAGTGAAAAATAAGAGTGGGAATTAGAGAAGGAGGAGGAAGAAGTGTGGGATTGTGGATAGAGTGGGAAGAATAATTATATTCCTAATGTTGTATTTATGAAAAGCATGAAGTTTCTATTCCTTAAATAAAAGGTTTCTTGGGGGGAAATCATGGTTCAACTACAATCATTCCAGTAATCAAATATATCTTAGCTGACTTCAGTTTAAAATAATCCTTATCGTCCTTGTATATATTCCTGCTGAACAGTGATCTTTCTCCTTTTATCTTTTTTGAACTCTTTTTTAATGGAGAATTTAGTCTTTGATTATATATAGTAAATTAAATATATATTATAGCAAAAACTAGAAAAAAGGGGAAGGAAATCTCATTATATTATTAGAATCAGATCTATGAACTATATGAAATCTGTTTTCTGTGTTAATTTTAAAATGTCTAGAAAACAAATTCTTATGGAAACACAAGAGGCCCTGAAGAGCTAAAGCAATCTTAAACAACCAAAATAAAGCCAGAGGCATCACAATACTAGACTTCAAAACATACTACAGTGCAGTTATAATCAAAACAGCCTATTCAAAGAACAAAAGTGGACATACAGAATAGAAACAATAGAAGCCCCATAAATTAATCCACACTGCTACAACCAACTATTCTTTGACAAAGGAGCTAAAATCAATCCCTGGAGAAAGGACAGCCTCTTCAATAGATGGTGCTGGGAAAATTGGATCTCCACATGCAGAAGTATTAAACAAGATCCCTACCCTAACCTGTACAAAAATCAACTCAAAATGGATCAAAGATCTAAATGTATAACATTATGCCATAAAATTACTAGAGGAAAATCTACAAGACATTTGTAAAGACTTCTTGGAAAAGACTCCAGAAGCCCAGGCAATAAATCCAAAAATAGACAAATAGGATTGCTTTAGGATTATAAGCTTTGGCACTGAAATGGAATCACTCAACAGGGTGAATAGGCAATTGAAGGAATGGTATAAAATATTTGTAAGCCATCCAACTGATAAAGGATTGTATTTAGGATCTATAAAGAGCTCAAGGAATTCAACAACAAGAAAACAAGCAATTCAGTTATGAAAAAGACATAAACAGACATTATTCAAAGGATGAAATACAAATGGCCAACAGATACACTAGCCATCAGGGAAATGCAAATAGAAACCACAGTGTGGTTTCAACTCACCCCAGTTAGAATGGCTGTCATTCAAAAACAAACAAAAACAGTAAATGCTAGTTAAGATGTGGGGAAATAAGTACCCTAGCCCACTTTTGGTGGAAATGTAAACTAGGACTACCATTATGGAAGACAGTATGGAGACTTCTCACAGATCTGAAAATAGATCTAAGATATGACCCAGCCATCCTACTCCTGGAAATTTACCCAAATGAAATAAAATCAACATACTAAATAGTTATTTGTACCACTATGCTTAACACAGCTTAATTCACAATATCTAAGATACGAAATCAACCCAGATGTCCATCACCTGATGACTAGATAAAGAAAATTTATTATATATACACTATGGAATATTCCTCAACCAAAAAAATAGTGAAATCCTGTCTTTTGCAGTAAAATTAATGCAACTGGAATAATTATGCTTAGTGAAATAAGTCAATCTCAAATAGACAAATATCATATGTCTTCTCTGATATGCGGCAGTTAAAATAGAATACAAAAATGTATAGGAATGAAATGGACATCAAGTGATATGATTGTTGTTTTTAACCCTTGCTTATACTCCTGTGGAACTGTGGTCATCATATTTTTACTTGTTGGATATTATTAGTAATGATTAACTAAACCTGTGAATATAGAGTGAGTTAAAATTATGTCTTTACAGAAAACTGAAGAAGAGAATGGAGGAAGGGAGCAGAAAGGGAGGGGGCAGGAGAATGAGGGAAGTGTAGCTGTCTTCTTGAAACTGTACTTATGGAATGCATGGAATCTATTCTCTTTATTTTAATTTAAAAATTTTAAATACAACACCTGTATTCCCATGTTTATTGCAGCTCTATTCAAAGTAAACAAGAAATGGAAATAACCTAAATTGTTAAATGAGCAACTTTAAGTGGATAAAGAAACTGTGATGCAGATATAGAGTGGAATATTACCTAGAAATAAAAAGAATGAAATATTATCATTTATAACAACATGGATGGAATTTGACGTCATGATGTTAATAAAATAAGTACAGAGAGACAATTATCACATAATGACACTCATGCGGAATCTGAAAAATAGATGACCTTGTAGAATTTTAAAGAATAACTGTGATTATCAAAGTTTAAGGAGGGAGAGTGGCTTTGAGAGTTAGGGAAAGGCTGATTAATGGGAACTGGATTAGAGTTAGGAGTAAAATGTTCTGGGTTCCACTGCATGGAAGGATAACTATAGATAAGGTTGATGCATGGTGTGCTTTTCTCTTTGAAAAATACTCTAGAATATAGGATTTTGAATTTTTACAAATTCTTAGAATATTGGAATTTTACCACAAATAAATGTTCAGTGTTTGAAGAGATAAATATGTCACCTTCACTGGACATTACACAATATATACATGTATGAAATACCACATTGTAGCTCAAATATAGGTGCAACTTTTATATGTCTCTGAAAACAAAAAAATCATTTTTTAAAAAAGAAGGAATTTCTCTGAGCTCCATCACTCAGCCTCTGCAGAGACTGTCAAACACTCAGCAGGCCTTAACTGAGTGGCAGAGATCTCAGGACTGAAGGGATCATGTAGAATAGACAACATTGTCACAGTTACCAATGTGGACAGCGCACTGGTGGACTCCCCAGAGCTGAATGTTGCGTCACCTTGGAGAGGAGAGCCCAGTGCATGAGCCAAATTGAATTTCCTTTCAGCCTGCACCAGCATTATATTCATCTGCAAAGGAAGTATATGTGCTGTTTCTTGTACTCCAAAGTTTATGGATAATTATTTCATGCTAGCTACTTCAGTGATTTAATTCTTTAGATTATTATGATGTTTGATGCTGTTTTTCCCTCTGTTGAATTAGTTAACCTCAGCTATAGCAAAATCTCTTGAAAAATTGTCTAATAGCAGTTCTAGTAGAATATCCTACATGCAAATAGCAACTATGTTCTTGTGAACAGAAAAGCTAGAGACATTGTCTGGTATAAAGATTTTAACTGGTTTCATGGTAATCATTTTCCTTACAATTGGGCCGTATTCTGGGAAGATACTCACATGAACACAGCAATCTAATGCTTATTGTGCAAAGAATAGATGATGATATGCATGTCTGGAAGTGGAAGAAATATAAATGGACCACTTGTTAGGGCTTGTCTGGCTCCTGGTTATCACTTTTAGTAATAAATACCACTTGTGTGTTTTTCTGAGGGCAAGCACTGCTCCAGCCTTTCCTTAATTTGTTGGAGTTTTGTTATGTGAGTAAAATCAGAAATGCCATTTCAAACTAAAATGTAAGAATGGCCATTAATAAAACACAGCAGGAGATAAAATTGAATACTATTTTAATGTTTTGCATATCTGTATGCATATATTTGGAGAATATACAAACATTAGTTATGTGTAACTACTCGAATGTAAATATATCTGTCTATATTTATATGAGAGAACTTCAAAAAATTGTGGAAAATTGAATTAAAAGATAAATTTAGGGGCAGGCACTGGGTTAGGTGGTTCTATCACTGCTTGGGATGCCTGCACCCCATTTTGGAGGGCTTGGGTTCAAGTTCCAGCTCCCCTTCCAAGTCCAGCTTCCTGTGAATATAGCCCCTGAGAGGCAGTAGGTGATGCGTCAAGTGGTTGGAACCCTACCACATACACGAGTTCCCTATTCATGACTTCAGCCTGGCCCAGTACAAGCTGTTGTAGGCATTTTGTGAACCAACAGTTGGAAGTTGCTCACTCTCTATGTCTTTCAAATAAATTAAAATAAATCAATAAAATAAATTTAAAAAATAAAAACATTATTTTGGTGAAGCATATTTTGAATTCTATGCATAGCTTTTCATAATATGCATTTTCTATGAATTTTTTGAAGACTTCTTGTATCTATATCTATAAATTGGACCATGTTTATCTCTGAATAGTAAGATCTTTGATGCTTACTATTTCATTTTATTTTTTTTATTTTCCCAACTTTCCACAATGAATGTGTTTTTATAATCAGTAAATTAATAAATGCTTCACTTTTTAAAAGGCAAGCAAATAGACATCTGTTATTACTGAAGAATTCTTTATACTCATACATAACAAAAAGTTAACCCAGTATTCATTCACCTAACACATGCCTACGGGAATAAAGTTATACCTCAATAACCATTGTCATCCCACAACCTGTGTTCTACAGAATATCTTTAGTAGAACATTTTCTCAATTGTATTAATGAAATCAATTTTGTGAATCAATAACATTGATGTTTAGAAGCCCAAAAAGTCTCTAACTAATCTAAAAGACAAAGTTTAAAGTCATTAGTTCAAAATTAAATCTATGGGCATCTGAAGCTATATGGCAGAGCTCAGTGTTTTTTCAATGTTTAGTTTTAGAGTTTAGCCGTCATCAATAATATTGCCAACAGTGCAGCCACCTCATTCCCTTTGCCTCCCAAATCTGGCCAGCACTTCTTTCTGACCATGCCTATGGAGAGGGAAGGAACTGCAAACACGTCATAACGTCTGGGTATGAAATGGAAGAACCAATAGATGTATTTGATTTGATTTGTCAAATGTTTTGTTCATTTTGTTTATTTTTTTGAGAAAAATCTCACATATTAAATTCATTCAAATTTTATATAAAGCCCTATATTTCCAGTTTGCTAAAACACCCCAGGCCCCTCATTGCCTCACCTATCCCTAACTGCATTGTTTTACTCAATTACTTTACCTGTGTTTACCTGCAAAATGGAAGCTTACAGTCTATGAATCTCTCTCAATGTAAGACGTCAAGGCTTGGGACTTTTCTTAAGAGGAAGTATTAGATGATTTTCTACCAACAGACTGCCTCAAATGCTACCTCTTTAGCATCTCTAGTGGTGACATCTAAACACTAAGTGTCTTTTCAGAATTTGGTGACTAAAGTTGAACTGAACTGACATGGTAGTTATTAAACATTTTAGTATCAAGAGCCCTTTTAATCTTACAAATTATTGAGGGCTCCATAGATCTGTTATTTATATGAGTCCTAGCTATCCAGGTAGATTAAATTGGAAAGGTAAAAATTTTTTATAAATGTGTTGGAAATAATAACTACATTTTATTTTAAATAACATTTTAAGAAATTAACACTTTAAGGTTTCTTTAAGCCTCTCATTGGTACATTTTTCCAAACCAAAATTTTAATAGAAGGAATGGCATTGTTTAATATTCTTGCAAATCGTTTCAGAGTATTGCTTGATGGAGGACAATCAGATTCTGGTATCTGCTTTTATATTCAATCAAGCCCCTTGAAAACTTTATTTCATACTCACGAGAGAGTGAGTGAAAAAGGTAAATGGACTTTACAGGGATTGTGGCCCAAAGCCTGTCTTCCACCTTTTTTTTTTTTAAATAAATATGCAGATATGCCCATTCATTTATGCATTGTCCGTGGCTGCTTTTGTTATATCTAGAGAGAGTGTTGTGTCCATGTGGCATACAAAGCCTAAAATATTTGTTATCTGACCCTTTACAGGAACAACTTGCCTTTACCAGATTTAATGATTTGAATGTTCCCCAAATGACTCATATGTTGCCATATAGAGTGGATAATTTTAAAGGATATAAAAGAAAATGGGTACACAGATTACTCTCAAAATATATAATTCACAAATTTAAATATTGTGAATATAGAATCATTATCTTTCCACTGGAGACGGAAGAGAAATCATGTATAATGTGATTTTCTATGAGCTGAAGATATTCTGCCTTTTTATGTGATTGTACACCAAATCTCCACACAGATACACCATTGGACTTTTAAAAATGATTGCTACAATGAAACAAAATTACAAACATAATATGGCTCAAAAATGCATTCTAAATATTTCAAATACGTTCAAAGAGGGAATGGAATCAGAGATATAACGTGATACAATTGCTGTGTTCAGCAGGAGACGATCCCTCCAAGGAGGTAGTGTTCTCCCTGAAAAGATGAGCTCAGAGCTTCAAGGTGGTTGCTTTCTTCCAGTTCCAGGAAGCTTTCACGGAGCTGGATGCCACAGGCTGCTCTTAAGGCACCAAAGGGGCTCACTCTCATTTCCTGTGTACTATTAGTTTATAGTTGTAAATTCTTCTCCCCTTCTCTTATAACCTCAATTCTCAGAGCTCTAAATACTTTCAGCCTTATAAATACTCCCTGATTAACCTTAAAGCTGTGGTGAGATCAACAGGGAATTTGGAAGGGCTATTCATCTTCTGAGCTCAGAAATTCTATCATATCAGGGTCAAGTAACATTTGAAAGATGGCTGCTCATCAGAGACAAATTTGAATTTGCTGACTTTGCACAAGGAAACAAGTAAAAAGTAAAATGCATTAGTAGGAGTCACGTATCTCTCTAAGATGAATCAAAGCACAAATCAAAGGCACACAATGTGAGGCCTGAGAAGTCTTGGTATGCTTTATCATATGTTCTGCTCACAACAAGCATTATTTGTCAGATATACAGTCCTGGGACAATAACCTAGTATGTAAATTTTTTCCATTTAAGAGGCTGATTAAAATTGTAGAATGAAATGTAAGCAGATAAAAAAGTAATGCAATAAAATATGTAAGCATAAAATTCTATGATAGCAAGAAAGGTTAATGTGTGAGTTAATTAATTTTCTTCATTATGTAAACGTCATCTTTGCTAGGCTGTGCCTTTATTACATACACACAAAAAATTTGAGTTGTTTATATCAGAAAGGTCAAAGAATAACTTGTGGGACAACAAAAAAAATAAATCCAGAATATAAGAGGGGAAGAAGAGAAATATGAGAGAGCTATGCCAAGACTTGATTAGAGGAATGGAGTAGGTTAGGTTACTGGCTTTGTTGCATTCTGTTAGTACTTGTACATCAGCATATATTGACTATAAGGAAATCTGCATACACACAACAAATTATAATTATGTGTGTGCATGTTCTTTCAGATACAGGAAGAAAAAAATCTGGTGATTTCATTTGTGTAAAAATTTAATTCTCCCTATTTACATTTTTAAATAAACCAAAAGATATTTTTAAAAATATATGTATAAATATATATTTTAAACTTTTTCTTTGATATACTGAAATTTATTTGAAGAATCATTGTCAAAATTTTAAATTATTTATTTTTTAAAAAAATTTGTTTAAGGTATACAAATTTCATGTATTTCATGTACACACATTTACGAACATAGAGATATTTTTCACTCCACTCTCCCTCCTGGCCATGCACCCACACCTCTTTCTCCTCTCTCTCCTATTCACACTGTTAATTTCTGAAAAAAATTATTTTGGTTTAATTTTTACTCATAAGAAAACCTTACACTAAGTAAAGAGTTCAAGAAAAAACATGAAGAAAAAGTCCGCTGTTCCTCAGCATTAGAGACAAAGTCTGTAAACAATAATCAAATCTCAAAATGTCAATTTCACTTCAATACATTACATTTTAGGTACTCTATTAGTTACCACACATCAGGGAAAACATATGGTATCTATCTTTTTGTACTGGCTTATTTAACTAAGTATAATTGTTTCCAATTGCATCAATTTTGTTGAAAAAGATAGGACTTCACTTCTTTTTACTGCTGAATAGTATTCCACAGTGTATATATACACCATAATTTCTTTATTGAATCATCAGTTGAGCAACTTCTGGGTTGATTCTGTATCTTAGCTACTGTGAATTGAGCTGCAATGAACACAAAAATACAGATCATTCTTTCATCTGCTGATTTAATTTCATTTAAGTAAATTGCCAGGAGTGGGATTGCTGGGTCATCTGATAGATCTATTTTCAGATCTCTGAGATATCTCCCTACTGTCTCCCACAGTGGCTGCACAATTTTACATACCCACAAAGAATGGATTAGGGTACCATTTCCCTTGCCAATGTTTATTTTTTAAATACTTCTTTATGTGATTTCAGGTGAGGTGAAACGTAACTGGGGTGAGGTGATACCTCATTGTGGTTTTGATTTGCAATTTCATGATGGCTAGTGATCCTGAGTATCTATCATGTGTCTGTTGGCCATTTGTATTTCATCCTTTGAAAGTGCCTGTTCATATCCTTTGCCCATTTCTTAAGTGGATTGTTTATTTATCATTGTTGAGTTTCTTGAGCTCCTTATGTATTCTGGATGTTAATCCTTTATCAGTTGCGTAGTTGGCAAATAATTTCTCCCATTCTGTGAATTGCCTCTTCACTTTGCTGAGTGTTCCTTTTGTAGTGCAGAAGCTTCTTAGCTTGATGTGCTCCCATTTGTCTATATTTTACTTTATTGCCTGGGTTTCTAGGGCTTTTCCTAGAAGTATTTGCCTATGCCAATGTCTTGCAGAATTTCCACAATGTTCTCTCTAGTAATTTGATAGTATCAGGTTTAGATCCTTGATCCATTTTGAGTTGATTTTTCTGTAAGGTGTAGTATAGGTGTCTTGTTTCATGCTTCTGCACATGAAAATCTAATTTTCACAGTATCATTTGCTGAAGAGACTTTTTTCTCCAGGGAAGGATTTTAGCTTATTTGTCAAAGATTAGTTGGTTTTAGATGTGTGGATTGATTTCTGTGGTTTCTATTGTGTTTCATTGGTCTATATGTCTATTTCTGTGGCAGTAGAAGGCTGTTTTGATTATATCTCCCCTGTAGTATGTCTTGAAATCTGGTATTATAATGCCTCAGGCTTTGTTTTTGTTGTTTAAGATTGCTTTAGCTATTTGGGGGTCTCTTGTGTTTTTATCTTAATTTTAGCATTCTTTTTCTAGATCTGAGCAGATTGTCATTGGTATTTTGATTGAGAAAGCATTGAATCTGTAAATTGCTTTTAATAGTTATGGGTATTTTGGTTATATTAATTCTTCAAATCCACGAACATGGAAGATTCTTCTATTGTTCTTATGTCTTGTCTTTCTTTATTTCTTTATAAATTTCATTGTAGAGATCTTTCTCATCTTTGGTTAAATTTATTCCAAGGACCTCAAAATTTTTGTAGCTGTCATTGTTGGACTGATCTCACAAATTTGTTTCAGCCTTGGCATTGTTTGTGTATGAAAATCTATTGTGGCCCACACTGCAGCGCAGTGGGTTAATCTGCCTGTGGCACCAGCATCCCATATCATCACTGGTACTAGCCCTGGCTGCTCCTCTTCCAGTCCAGCTCTCTGCTGTGGCCTGAGAGAGCAGTGGAAGATGGTTCAAGTCCTTGGGCCCTTGCACCCATGTGGGAAACTAGAAGAAGCTCCTGCCTCCTGGCTTCGGATTGGCACAGCTCTGGCCATTGCATCCATTTGGGGAGTGAACCAGCGGATGGAAGATTTCCTTTTTGTCTCTCCCTCTTATTGTCTGTAATTCTCTCTCTAAAATAAATAAATAAAATCCTTAAAAAAATCTATTGATGGCCGCTTCTGCGGCTCAATAGACTAATCCTCCACCTTGCGGTGCCGGCACACCGGGTTCTAGAACCGGTCGGGGCACCGGATTCTGTCCCGGTTGCGCCTCTTCCAGGCCAGCTTTCTGCTGTGGCCCAGGAGTGCAGTGGAGGATGGCCCAAGTCCTTGGGCCCTGCACCCGCATGGGAAACCAGGAGGAGCACCTGGCTCCTGCCTTCGGATAAGTGCGGTGTGCCTGCCGCGGCGGCCATTGGAGGGTGAACCAACGGCAAAGGAAGACCTTTTCTCTGTCTCTCTCTCACTGTCCACTCTGCCTGTCAAAAAAATTAAAAAATAAAAAAAAGCTATTGATTTTTGTGTGTTAGTTTTATATCCTTCAACTTTATCAGTCTCTCTTGTGAGTTCCAATAGTTTCTCACTGAAGTCTTTCAGTTCCACTATATAGGATCATGTCATCAGCAAACAGGGATAATTTACTTCATCTTTTCCAATTTATATACATTTGATTTCATTTTCTTCTTAACTTTCAATTATCTTGTGATGTTGTCCTCGTATTTCTTTTAATCCAAACTGATGGTTCTACAAAGTAGATTAATTTTATAAATTGAACCAGTAAAATTGCTGATTTTTTGTCAAAGGTGGCCAAAAATTGCCACAATTATTCTGGCTCAAGTTAATTTACAGAACACTCTAAATTTGAAATTAACCAATTCATGTACAAAGATGGTGTTGAGTGTTCTGGATAGCTGCATGCCCAACAGTAGAGGATGGGAAGGCCAGGCACTACTGGGACGTGTGCCCCATTGCTGGTGCAGAGTTATCTGGGAAAGAAGCAAAGGATAAGCTCATGCCAATGACACTAACACACTGACACCTAACATGCTCTGTAATGGACACTACGCCAGATACCTACAAAACAGATCTCACTATATCCTCAAAAGCAACATTCAAAGCAAGGTTTGTTATTCACATTTTACTAATGAACAAATTAACTTGTGCTGACCAATTTTATGTGTCAACTTGGTGATGCTTTGGTGCTAACTTTATGGTCTCACATGTTAAGTATTAGATTTCTGAGTAAAGCAGATTATCCTTCATAGTGTTTTTGGCCTCGTTCAGGTGAAAGTCTTAAGAAAAAAAACTGAGGTCTCCAGATGAGAAGTACATCTGCTTCCAGATTGTCTTTGGACTCAAGGCTGTAGCATCAACCCCTGCCCAACTCTGTCTCTGTCTCTTATTTATAGGTCAATCAACTACCTATCTAGTATTCATCTATCATCAATCATTACCAATTCTATATATCTATTAATCATCATCTATCTATATCATAATTCTTTTTATCTGTCTTTCTATCTATTTACCTATCTATCAATCCATCTATCCATCTCACTGATTTTGTTTCTCTGGAGCTCTCTGACCAATATAGAGAATGTGATCAGGTTTATGTTAAATTACATCAGGGACAGTAAACTCCAGGTTTTCAGGTTCGAAAGCCCAAACATTGTACTACATTAAATTTCCTCTTATTTTCATTACGTTAGTGTCATTCTGTGCTTCCATGTGTCGTGCATGGCTTTCTTTTCCCCATTAAGCTATAAGCTTATGAGGATAAGAACTTTGTTATCTGAGTTTCTAGCACAGTGTCCATCATGTAGCATTATTCAGTATATATTTGTTTTAGTACAATGGTACTTTAAAAATTTTGTGGAAATGGAATCAAAAGGTAAATTTATTTTGGTGCAAAAATTTGAAATCATGCATATGAAGGATCTTCCAGAAGTTCAGGGCTAATGTGTATTATGGAAATCTATACATGTATTTCAATATTTTTTGCACCAAAAATAGACTTAACATTTAATTCCATTTCCAATGAACTTTTTGAAGTACCTTCGAATTCAGAACAAAAGATTTATGGTAAAGTACTCTCATAATTTGAAAGTACTACACAAATATGAGATCTAACTGTTGTATAGCAAAACAGGTTGCACCATTATTATAAACAAATATAGAGCATATGCAGACAGATCATATGTGCCAAAGCTATCAAGAATTTAGAAGTCAGTGTTTTACTTGACATACAATTTTACCCTTTGCCAGCAGAAGCTGAGGTTGAAGAAATACTTTAGGACAGAAAGTAAAAGTTTTTCTCTCCAGAGCAACTGATGAAAGCAATGGCAGTCCCCAACTGTTTTCCCTATGAGATAAGGTTCGCAATCTTCAATCTGAGAAGGAAAAGCAACTAGGTTTTATATCAAATCCAGCTGCTCTTGACCATGAGTGAGTCTCAGCGGCACTTGAGAAAGATTATGAAATGAACATTGGTCCTAGCAGCAAAGAGAGCCATGATTAATGAATATTACGTCCACCCTCTGCAGAAAATGGAAGGAGGACAGCATGAGTACAATTTTGTTCCCACCCCTGATTTAGGCAATATATGACTTGGTATCTTTGTGAGTTAGCTAGGCTTGCTATTGGCAAGGAGGAAATGAATAAACATTCAGTTTGCAAGGAACTCAGAATTATTTTCTTGAAACACATGTAATACTTTCTAAATGTTTAGGGTAGATTAATTTCCTGAGTGCCCTATTTGATATCTGTAGACAATCAATTTTTTCCTTTAATCATAAAATAGATAAAATCAAATTAATCAATTTTCGGGGGGACATGTTTGCTGTGCTAGAAAAATCAATTATTAGAGACCATGTTCAAAACCTAGTTAAGAAAATACACTACTGTTGCATAGTATTTTAGATTTATACTTTATTTCACCATAAATTGCACTTTACTTTCATGGTTTTATGCAGTCAAAAGTTGCTCTTTTTTTTTTTTTTTTTTTTTTTGACAGGCAGAGTGGACAGTGAGAGAGAGAAAGGTCTTCCTTTGCCGTTGGTTCACCCTCCAATGGCAGCCGCAGCGCACGGCTGGCATACCACGCTGATCTGATGGCAGCAGCCAGGTACTTCTCCTGGTCTCCCATGGGGTGCAGGACCCAAGCACTTGGGCCATCCTCCACTGCACTCCTGGGCCACAGCAGAGAGCTGGCCTGGAAGAGGAGCAAACAGGACAGAATCTGGCGCCCCGACCGGGACTAGAACCCGGTGTGCCGGCGCCGCAAGGCGGAGGATTAGCCTAGTGAGCTGTGGTGCCGGCCAAAAGTTGCTTATTTTTATTCATGTATTGATCAACACCTCTTCATGTTAATCTTTTTTGAATGTCAAATTTTCCATGGGAATTACTTTTCGTCAGTCTGAAACGCATATATGTCTTCAGAATTAATTTTAATAGGGATATTTGGGTTTTAACTCACTTAACTTTTCATTGTGTTTGAAAATCTCTTTATTTCCTGTTTGTTCTGCAAAGTCAATTTTGTTAGTATAGAAATATAGGTTGACAGCGATTGTGCTGTCGGGCTGTTTTTGTGTACGCTTCTGGTTTTCATTTTTTTCTTATGTGAAGTTAACAATCGTTCCAATTGTCAATCTCGTGTAGGTGACCTGTCATTTCCTGAAAGCATCTAAAAATATCTGGATATTTTCTTCGTCATTTTGCAATCTCCATATTTTGTGTATCAATTGAATTTATTTATTTTTATTCTACTCGAATTGAAATGCGTTTCATGGATCTGAGGATTCTTCAGCAGTTCTTGTAAGTTCTCCATATTTTTTGCCTTCACACGTTGTATACTTCCAGTTCTTTTTAAAATTATCTGATTAAGCATTATGATTCATGTCACCCCACCTTCCCTTTCTATTTCTCATATTTTGCTTCTTGTTTCTTCATGGTCCTGTTCAAACTCTGATTATTCACATGCATTCATTCTACTGGAAGGACATCCAATCTGAAGCCTTTCTGCAACATTTATTTAATTATATTTCAATGTATTTGATTTTATCAACTTAGTTTTTTTTGTATTTTCATCAAACCTAGCTATTCTTGTTATTTTGTTCTTTGTTCATTCTTTCAAATTTATTTGTTTAAAGTTCATTAAAGCATATTGGACATGATTATTTTGCATCCTTTTTGTAATATCTGACTGCTTTAATATGTTTTTATTGTTTAATCCCTCACGGTACCCTATTTTTGTGAATCTTTGGATTTTGTACTCTGAACTATTTTTGGACTTTATCTGTGTCCAATCTTTGGTCAAAGTTGAAGTAAAATTTTCAGAGAAGATTTACATTTATTTATACCATTCCCTTCTGAGTGACAGAACCAACTCAAAATCATTGGATTTTTAAAAACCAGATTGTACTGTGTATTTTTAAGGTACACAACATGATATTATGAAAAACATACTGATGATAGTAAAAAATTAGTTGCTACAATGAAGCAAATAAATATTAACTACATTAACTCACATACCCATTATTTTATTTTTTAAAGATTTATTTACTTATTTGAGAGGCAGGGATATAAACAGAGAGAGGGAGACATAAAGCGAAGTCGTCCATCCACTGGTTCACCCTCCATATGGCCTCTGTGGCTCAGTGGAATGTCTGCTGTTTCAGTGATACACAGAGGCATGTGCTGGGTGGGCCCAGGGAACTCTGGTCAGTGCTCAAGGTTGGGCTGCGAGTCCAGGGTGACACCCAAGTTGGGTGTGGCAAATCTCTATGTCAGCATTGGATATGAGCACATCTGAAGTAATCAAAGTCTTACCTTCCCTTTTCTAAACTGATCAGCGCCCATAATCAGCACACAGTGGATAATACCACCCCCATGAACGCAAGCACATGACCCACTCAAAATATCTGTGAAGTCGTCAGTCTGAGCTTGGATCCCTCTGCAAGGACTCACCCCAAGCAATCAGGGAGCTCTGAGCTTCTGAAGCCAGACACAGTGATTGCCCAGAGACCCAGCTACACCCCACATTGTCATGCAGTCACCAAATTCCCAGAGTCATAGCATGCAATCCACCCAGCTCACAGAGTGCAGGGGAACCACTTTCAGCACTGCAAGCCTGCGCCCCTCATAGAGAATGCAGAGGCTTTCACAGAGCCAGGGCCTGTGGCTGTTCCGCCTTGCAGTTTGAGCCCCAGTGCCTGTGGTAGGGTCGGGGGGATAGGAGTTCCTCATAATCCCAGGAACTCAACCACCTGTCACCTCTCCAAGCCAGACTCAAACCAGTGTGAGACAGAGATTTATCCCTTGGTCACTTGTGAGGAAGAGCAACCACAGCCTCTACTGCCGTGAGGGTGTTGCTTTCTCCCTGCTGGTCTCTGGGCACCTTTGTGGGGGGACTGGGAGAAAGAGATGTGCTTTTCTTTCACGGGATTAGGTGGGTACCGTGCACCCCGCTCCAATAAGTGTTACAAGCCAGACTGAAAATAGTGTGGTCTGCAAGGTACTCCCTCAGGCAATGTCCCCAGTGTCAGGGCTGCCACGGTCTGCTCTCATCTTGCATCTCTTCCTGTCCACAGCAGTGGGAGTCACAGGTGGTGTCCCTAGTCATTGATGCGTGTTTATACTGTCCATGCTGCTCCATGACATCTCTCTTCTTCCTGTAGAATTTCCACTACAAATTTCTCTCCAACTCTGTCCTGGGAATGTACTTCCACTCTTTTTCTGTTCTCTCACTGTGGTTAGAATCAGCACATCTTTTCCGTATTCAGCCACTTGGAGTCTTTCTTTTTTTCTTTTTATTGAGTACAGATGAAATTTACTTTCTGGTCATGAATCCCACACAGAGCACAATTTTAACACCCAAGTTCCTCTACCTCTAGACTTGTTAGTTCTACATATCTGCTACTTTTTATCCTCTGAACTACACTTCCCCACCTCACTCCAGTAACCACTATTTTATTCTCTATTTCTATATATTTGAAAATTTTAATATTTAAAATATTCTATGTGTAGAGATAATGAATTATCTTTCTTTCTGTGTCTGTATTATTTCACTTCCAGGTTCATCAAGCTGTATTATATGGCAAGATCTTCATTTTTAGAATTGACTCATATTCCATTGCGAGTATATATTTCAATATCTTTCTTCATCTGTTTCTCAGTAGACAACTGGCTTTACTTCCACATCTTGGCAACTGTGAATAATGCTCTATTGAACATAGGAATTCAGATTATTAAAGTATAAAATGTGAAATAAAACCAACTAGAGACCAGATTAAAATTATTTTTCTTTCATCTAAGATTATTTTTATATTTATATCTTTATTATTATTTTTATCAAGATTATTTGCTTTTATCTAACGCCATTGTCATAACAGCCAAATTTCCTTACTGCCCCTTTTAGTGTCTTTAGGGTCCCTACTGTATGCAGTGATCTCCTATTAGATTCTGCATCTTCAGTGTACATAGGCTGTTTCTGCTGCCCCCTACTGTCATGTAATATGCAGATAAAGAATAAGAAATTCAATCTCTCCAAAACTTAGCAGAAAGTCTTAGGGCAAAAAGTGGCCTTGGTACATGTTTACTACCTCAGACTTATTATTTCCTTTAACTTTTAGAATCTTGGTTTGCTTTATTTATTTTTCTGTATTACATTTTAAATGAATCTTAAGAAAATATTTGTATCTGTCTTACTTAGAAAAATTGTCCAAGTTATATAACCTGCCATCTTGTTGAAATGGAAATCAAAACAAAATTTCATCATATTGTATTTATTTATTTATTTTTTTATTTTTGACAGGCAGAGTGGACAGTGAGAGAGAGAGAGAGAGAGAGAGAGAGAGAAAGGTCTTCCTTTTGCCGTTGGTTCACCCTCCAATGGCCGCCGCGGCCGGCATGCTGCAGCTGGTGCATCGCGCTGATCCGAAGCCAGGAGCCAGGTGCTTTTCCTGGTCTCCCATGCGGGTGCAGGGCCCAAGCACTTGGGCCATCCTCCACTGTACTCCCAGGCCACAGCAGAGAGCTGGACTGGAAGAGGGGCAACCGGGACAGAATCTGGCGCCCCGACCGGTTCTAGAACCCGGTGTGCCAGCGCCGCAAGGTGGAGGATTAGCCTAGTGAGCCGCGGCGCCGGCATCATATTGTAATTTACTTAGACTTTTTTGTATGGAGGGTTTTGACTTGAAGGCATGAAATCTATTGCAACACAGACTAGTGGGCAGGAGTGCTTATTGAGAAGAATTAGGGGTTCTTTGATTTGGAGATGGCAAATACACATCATACTTTATTAGCTTTCTGTTGTACTAGACTCTGCAAATTATGCATAAAGGATAAATCACATTAATGGAAGCTAGAAAAGGTAGCTTGAGTCATTTTTACCCCAGTGGTTCTTACTCAGCTATTATCAGTCATGTCCAGCAGACATCAGCGTATTGAAGTGGATGATAGGTAGAATCAGATAAACAAGGCTGCAGGGTTTTGCAAAGCTGCCAGTACTATATCATACACACTCTTTCTCTTTCTGGAAAAGAAGAACCCATGACCACAATTTTGCGCTAGGAAAAGCAGATTGCTCATTATAAGCCACTGTCTGGGACAACTTTCCCAGATGAAATTTCCTTTAGCAATTTTTCTATACTTGACTCTATTATGATAATGGATATTTTTCTATAATCTACTATTTGAGAGTAGTTTGCAATGTCATTGTTTATAGTGTTAGAATTGCTTTTTGGCAAAGAACAAAGAAATGTGACAACTTATTGTCAGTGCATTTGAAGAGCAGGATATATCTTCGCTCTGAGCTCTTAGCTCAGTTTTACCTCATGATTAACTTGTTGCAATTAGTTTTAGTCCAGAACCAACTGTATGTAAATAAAATTTTGATACAGAATTACACCATTGCAAGTAAAATACCTTGTTTAAATCATAAACTCAAGTTTAGGTTTCTAACTCTTCAAAAAAATGTATTCTTGCTTTAAAGCTATTTTGCAATGATAGCTTGTAAATTTTAAGTGCAAAATAAGGAAGAAATTTGAAATAAAATTGATTTTGTGTTGTTTAAATCTATCAGATATCATGCCTAAAGAATTAATCAGGAGGAAAGGATCTGAGTGTGTTTGGTTCACAACATAGGTACTTTCATTATTTCTTGGAGTCATGGCTTCTTGCTGTGTAATTTTGCCCTGAAGTTTCTTTTGTTATCTTTGAAGAATTTTCCTGAACAATAGCAAGATAGAACTAAAAGAAGCACTTAGGGAGACTCCAAAGAGTAAAATTGTCTCTATTCATCGATGTAGTTTATACAGTAAAATTCTCAATGTGATCTTATCAGGTATATTATTTAATGCACTTTACACTGGTTCTTACCAGAGAGTTTCTGTCCACTTGGATGAAGCAGGGAAAGCATTAGAAAGGACATGGCATTTAAGTTGATATTTGGAGGATGAATTACTATTAAGTAAAACGTTGGATTTTATTAGAAGCAGATTCCTGCTTTAAGGACAGCCTAATTTTGTTTGCTAGGAGGACTAATAATATCTTTGGGGTGGGGCCTGAGACCACCAAAGTGCAGGCTCTTGTGTCAGACTTTAAATTTACTCACCAGAGCAAGCAAAGTGACTGTGAGAGACAAATTTTGCCCTTCAGAAGACAGAGAGGACTTTTAAAGGCAGCAGAGGGCAAGAGCAGGAAGATGGATGCAGCATCTTGAGAAGAGAGGCTTTGTAGGCAGAAAGAAGAGGATTAATGCAATCACACTGGGCTTTGGTTGTTGCTGTCATGTGAGTCTTCTTTCCCATCTCTTCATGGTTTCTTTAGTAAACTATTCCTGTGTTATTAATGTATTCTGGAGTTAGGACTACCAATGCACTGATCAAAGGATATTTTGAAGTAAATATACAGATTACTCCCAGGGACTGGAATGCACAATCGTTCCTATAGGATAGGACCTTGATGGGCAAAAATGGGAGGACACTTTTTGCAGATTCATCTGGGCAGAAATAAGTAACTGCTCTCAGGGAACAGTGAAGGGCAATTCTTTTTAAAAATCAGGCTTTTAATAGAAGTTAGAGAGCAGATGCTAGAGGCTACATTTTCTCGTAAGTGTCTAAAGTGCAAATAAATTGGATTCTTGATTGGACATTCATTAAAATATTATAGAGGGTACAAAACAGAAAGGAAGGTTGGTGTGCCTTTGTGGAAATTAAGGAGACTTGCAAATGAGTAGCAGGATGTGTGGCTATCCAAGCGCCACACACAGACAGAAATAAAAGCCATGGGTTAGTTGTAATATGGGGAATTAGAAAGAAAAGTAGTAAGAAAAATGCCAGAAGAATTAATTTAGAACCAAAACATGAAAGGCCTTGAGTGTTAGGATTAAGCATTCTGGCCTCATTTGTTACAGAAGAAAAATCATGGGATACTTTTGTGGGTTGTTATTTGGATTTATGAAATAAATTTTGGGGTGGGCAGTGGGTGCAGCAGTTAAGACACCATTGGACTGCCCATATACCACATTTGAGTGCCTGGAATCTGGTTTCAGCTTCGGTGCAGAATCCAGGTTCCTACTAATAAGCATCCTCGGAGGCGGCAGTGATGGCTCCAGAAGGGGTCTTTCCACTCATGTGACAGACGCAGACTGAGTTCCTGGCTCCTGGTTAGGGATTATCCTAGTCCCAACTGTTTCTGTCATTTGAGGAGTGAATCAGAGGATGGAGGTTTTTCTCTCTATTTCTGACTCTCTACCTTTCAAATGAAATAAAAATAAATAAATAAATTTTTAAATGAAATGAGTTTTTATTACTTCTAAAAAGAGTGTATTTTTATATAAAACCAAATAGTATAGACAAAACATTCAGGGGAAGCAGGTGGTGCAGGGACACTAAGCCACTGCCTGTGACGCCAGCATCCCATATGGGCGCTGGTTTGGGTACCCTCTGCTCCACTTCTGATCCAGCTCCCTGCTAATATATCTAGGAAAGCAACAGAAGGTTGTTCAAGTGCTTGGGCCCCTGTACCCATATGGGAAACTCAGATGGAGTTCCAGGCTCCTGGCTTCGGACAGGCCCAGACCCAGACATTGTAGCCATTTGGGAAAGAAGCAGTGGGTAGAAGATCGCTCTCTTCCCTCTCTCTTTCTCTTTCTCTGCTACTGTCTCTCCCTTTCTCACTGTATCTCTGCCTTTCAAATGGATAGAAAGATAGATAGATAGATCGATCGATCTTTTAAAAAGCCTCAGGAAAGAAACTAAGGATCTTGGTAACCCCAACACCTACATTTTGCTATATTCTTTCACCCATGTTCTTTTGTCAATTGATGTACTTTGCTGATCAGTTTAGTCTTTTGATTGGGGATTCACTGTAAAGGAGCAAATGTAGCTGCAATGACGTGCCAGTTTGCAGTGACCAGGAAGGGGAACTCTTAGAAGGGAGAGAGGCAGGGTCAGTGCAAAGAAAACTGTAAAACACCAAAGAGGGAGAGGGTGTGAGTACACTCATCTTGGGGTTGAGAGCAGAGGAAGACTTAGTGGACAATTATTTCTAGATTTTAAACCTGAAATGATCAAGAAGTTACCTAAACTAGGTAGTTAGGATGAAATGTGTGTTTTGAAAGAGAGTTAATATATTTGATTTGATTATATATAACTGTCAGCAAATCTGGGTAAAATTGTCCAGTAGAAACTGGAATATTCAGGCCAGGTAAACAGACTGTAGGGCAAAGATAGACAAAAAAATGACTCGTTAAGTATTTGCTAATGCATATCTTATTTAAATTCTTTCAACTGTGCAAAGTGGTAATTATTATTTTATAGATGAAGAAAAGTTCAACACAATAGCTAAATGGTAGACCTGAGACATAAACAAAAGTCTTTGCTTGTTCTATACAAAGAAGTGTTGAAGGGGTCAAATGAGCAGGGGAAGATTTTAAAAGGGAAAAGTATACAACTTTATATATGGATGTATATGAATCAATATTTATATATTTATAGTATTTTACTGTATTTTAATTCAGTCCATGTATATCTGTTTTGAGTATTTATTATGAAGGTAAGGAAATAGAACACTCCCAAGGCTAAAACATTGTCTCCACAATCATGGAGCTCCCTTTAATAATGATGGTAATCATTAGACTATTAAGAGTATACTAATTACAATTGTAATATGATGATTAATTTTGAATAACAGCTTGGCCTGCTTAAGGGATGTCCCTCTGGCTGTTAAAGAGTTATTTCTTTATGTTCCTGAGGCTGTTCTCAAAATTGACTACTGTTTGCTTATCATCATTATTATTTACTTGAGCAGCAGAGAGACAGACAGAGGTCTCTGATTTGCTGTTTCATCCCCAAATGCCTGCAACAGCTATGGCTGGGTGAAGCTGTAGTCAGGAGCTGAGGACTTCATCCGGGTCTCCCATGTTCATGACAGAGAACCCACTTCTTGAGCCATTACCACTGCCTCCCCAGTACTGTATTAGCAGAGTTGGGAGTAGAGCCAGGATTCAAACACAGGTGCTCTGAAATGAAATGTGGGCATCCGAAGTAGTACTAGGCCAAACACCAGCCCAACATTCCGATAATGATGCCCTGAGTAATCTCAAAGGTGTTCCATACTTTCTTTTCCAATTTTTCTTTTCTTCTGAGCCCTAGACAGATCATCCTTAATGCTGTGTTCATGGCAATCCAGACTGGCTGGATTTCTTTTTTTTTTCTTTCCCTTTTCCAAACTCTTCTAGCCCTTGCTCATTATACAGATCCAAAGTCACTTGCATGTTTTCAGGGGTTAATTAACAGCTAAACCCTGTTTCTCCAATACTGTCTCCCTGTCTTGGCCTTTTTTTGTGCTGCTATAATACATTGTCACAGACTGGATAATGTTTCATGAACAGAAATGTATTGTCAGTGCACTGTGGAGCACATTTATGACAACAAAAATGAAGTTTTTAAAGAGAAGGAGGAGGACAGTGACATGTTTATTTACATTTGTTTATTTAGAAGACCTCTCTGGTTTGATGTAGGGAATAAACAGTAGGTAGTGTAGTGATCTGCATTTCCATTTCTTATTCTATGCCCCATCCACAGTCTCGCAGTTGAAGAACAGAGACTTGCATTTGTGACTTGCTTACATCTTCTCCCATTAGCCTGGAGGACTATATTTCTTCACATGCTTCTTGCTATCCTTGACCATGTGACTTGTTCAGCCAATGGAATCAATGGATGTGACATGAACAGAGGCCTTACATGTGCTTCCATGATTTGTCTTGGCCTCTTAGATCTGCATTAGTCACAAGC
Organism: Oryctolagus cuniculus; assembly: GCF_964237555.1. Taxonomy (NCBI): domain Eukaryota; kingdom Metazoa; phylum Chordata; class Mammalia; order Lagomorpha; family Leporidae; genus Oryctolagus; species Oryctolagus cuniculus. The sequence continues at coordinate 22,846,564 of NC_091436.1, forward strand.
ATGCCTACATAGCCACTGGTCTCAGGGTGAGACACAAAGCAGATCTGAGTTAAGTTAGTCCGGAGACTCCAAGTGAGAGAAACATATGGTTGCTATAAGCCATTGAGATTTCATTGCAATCCCTGCTAAGTAATAAGAACAAATGCAAGAAGAAAAATAGCAGTCTAAGTAGAAGATAGATGATGGATTGGGCTAATACAATGATGGAAGTGATAGAAAGAATTGAATAGACATTAGAGAAATTTAGATGTTTGAAGTGGTATTATGGAGGATTCATTGTATATGAAGATAAGAAGAAATGCTAAAGATGGTCCTTCAACCAAAGATTCTTGCAGTATTGTTCAACTTTATAATCCTAAATACAGCAGAATTTGCCGAAAGTTTTCAAGTGATGCATGTCATTTTCTTTGTGACTATGAAGATCATTAGTGTGGTTAAAAAAATTTAAATAGTCAGAATCTCTCTCCCTGGATGCCAACTGGAGAGGAGGAGGCAATTATTACTCCTCTCTAAGAAATAATACCAGCCCAAGCTTCAGAGGAACTGTTGCCACTGGGATGATCAGAGCAAAAGCCTTTCTTTTTGATGTGATAGATCATTTTATGTCCTGTTGGGCTTAGAGGTTGCCACAGGCATGCCTGTGTCTGCTGTTAAGAAGCACTAAAACCATCACTTTCACAAGGCTGCAACAAATACCCCGATTTATTATATTTTACTGCAGGATGTTTGTAGGGTTTATGCCTATGGCACATTTTGTGCCTGAACTTGACTCCTGAAGTTCATAACCTGTTGTTTCTCTACAATTTCCCAATTGGTATCAGGTAATTCTTATGGCTGGTTATTTTGTTGTTATGGTTGTTGTTCCATGGATGCAACAAACTGTTTTATCCAACATTAGTGAGCTGTAAGCAACATGGTTCTCATTAACATAGTGAACAAATCATACTGGCAGCCCAATTGTTGAGAAAATAGGGTTGCAAACTCCGGAAAAGTCACAAATTCAGGTGAAGGCTGATTGATTCTTTGAACAATGTTCTCTCCCTGTAGCCAGCAGTAGTTAGCAAGCTGCAAGCAGCAAGCTTGCTGTGGCCTTTCTGATGCAGGTTAGTGAGTTTCTCATTTGTTACTCATTCAGTAGACAATTGGGCATGTTCAGGTTGATTTTCTGGGTACTGCCTGCTGAAATCTTCTCCACTAGACTTAACTCCAGCTTAGAAGCTTGTCCATTTTCACTTTTCATCTGAACTCAGCCACCATGGGACTCGCCAAAACATTCCACCTTTTGGTACTGAAATTAGGAAGAATAATTAGAGCTAAATGTTAAGTGCTTTTTTTAAGTTGGTAAAGTTGAGAAATATATCATATTTTGTCTCTCCATTTTTAATATTTTTTAAGATTTTCACTGGAGGAGGTAAAAGTCTCAAAATGTACTGGTACATATTTCTGTCTTTTTCTTTTCATCATTCTTGAAAGTCTAATGAAAATAAGGCACAGCATGGAGGAATTACATGACAAAGATCAGTGAAGGAAGGGCGTGGAAGAGGTAAAATTATGTTCTCAATATAACTAATATCTTAGTATTCAGAAGAAGCCTGGAATATGTTTTTAGCATTCTTAATTCTCCCACATCTTGAAGAAAACATCTTCTTTTTGCAAGATGAAATTTGAAACAAATACTCTTTTATTTCCTTCAGAGAAAATACACTGTCTCAATAGAACAGACAGGATATTTAGAGCCAGTAAATTTTGTTTTATTTTTGACTTCACCAAAATTCATGGTATGGAGTTGGGCAAGTCAGAACAATTCTGATCCTCATGTTCTTATCTGGAAATATAAAGATTTTCTTGGATGACCTCTATCAAGCCTTTTTTGACAAGAAGCAATGTCCTTTATTCAATGATTTGGTAGCTAACATTAGCCTGGATCTGTCATTTACATAATCTTATCATTCTTTGATCTGATACTATTTATTTGACTTATTGATTATTATAAGTGCTATTCATGTTCATGTTTCAGAGAAGGAGCATCTTTTGCCTACATTCTGTTTATATCTTTTTAAAAGCTATATTTCTCATCTATTAAATCTGGTATATTCTATCTAAGTATTGAGAAGTACCAACACAACAAACAAAACAAACACAAAGATGAATGGAAGCAAACATTTAGTGAACAAAGGTTAGAGTAAAATATTAGAAATAAAAGAATCCAAAGTAAAGTTTAATTGTCCAGAGGGGTCTAGAGAAAAACCCTGGTTTAACTCACTCACAGAATGACATCATGTGAAGATGATCCATCTGGCTTGGTGCTTCATTTTCTGGCTATTTTGAGCTTTAAGTAAAATCTTTTTATCTCAGTAGTTTACTTAGTTTTTTCAGCATCTCCACTCACTGCTTTCATCCCCATATTGTTTTAAGCTGCTCTCTAACAAGGCATCTTGAAGGAAATTTTAGAGAATTGAAAATAATTTTGAGCTGAAGAGTTAAAATTGTATATGTGCGGGTGTAAAAAGTTAAGGTTAAGCTTAAAGGTTTAAACCTTCCTGGTGCAGCTGTGAAAATAAGACAGAGTGAAGTAGCACCTTGACAGTAGGGACTCCATTTTGGAGCACTTGAGACTCCATTCTGGGAAAGCACCCCCCCCCCCCCCCACCATGAGACTCTGGTCTGAAACTATGATCTCAAATAGTCGGACAATAGCAGTGCACTACATCACCCTTGGCAGAGCACAAAACCCCCCTAGCATGATTGTTCAAGCTTAAAAGTAGAAAGGTTGCACCTGGGTTACCTGGGATAATAATAAAGATGTGATTTGTCTAAATCTTAAGATCATAATTGCTGATTGTAAGATTTTAGCAACCGCTTAGCAACCATGTATTTTCTCCCCCCCTCTTGATTTTGCAGTTTTTGCCTTTATAAACCCTATACTTTAGTTCCTCGAGGCTCCTCTGTTCTTGTATGTTCAGAGAGCCCCAACATGTTGGATCAATAAATCTTTAACCCTTTGCTAGTTGCATGAGAGAAAGTATCTTGGAGTCGTTCCTCAGGCAGTGGGCATTTTCAAACCCTAGCAGAGCAACCCAACCCCATAAGCATTACTTTTCACTCATCTCTGAAACTCATGTATCTGAGGTACTTTGTATTGGCCTGTTGGACTGCTTTGTAAGAAGAAAGAAGACAGGAATTTACAGAGTTGGGTTAGTCAGGAGTATTCAGAAAAGTGGAGTGCAAGTATCCCAGATGGAATTTGACTGGCAGAGAAACAGTCAACCTTAATATCTGCAACAGCTTTGCATGGTTGGAAAGTAGAGACCAACTTTAAAAACTACACCCTTGCTAACACATACACTTTTGATTTTCTGACTTCATGGTTGCCTTACACTTTATATATATATATATATATATATATATATATATATATATATATATATAGAGGACATCAGAGTTAGGCAATGAGAGAGAGAGACAGAGTGAAAGGTCTTCTTCTGTTGGTTCACCCCCCAAAATGGCCACTACGGCCGGCGCGCTGCACTGATCTGAAGCCAGGAGCCAGGTACTTCCTCCTGGTCTTCCATGCAAGTGCAGGGCCAAGCACTTGGGCCATCCTCCACTGCCTCTCCGGGCCACAGCAGAAAGCTGGACTGGAAGAGCAGCAACCAGGACAGAACCAGCCCCCCAACCGGGACTAGAACCCGGAGTGCCGGCTCCGCAGGCGGAAGATTAGTATGGTGAGCCGTGGCGCCGGCCTGCACTTATGTTTTATAATGTACTATGATAATATGTTCCATTAATTCCCTGTTAGCTCTCAGATCTTTTGAACTAACTATTTTATCTGAGAAGGCTTGGTTTTATAATGAACTTGTCATATAAAATGTTGAACTTCAGGCATCTTTCAAGAGAGGAAATTCAAATGGCTACCAGACACTTAGAAAATGCTCATGGCTGGTGCTGCGGCTCAATAGGCTAATCCTCTGCCTGTGGCGCCGGCACCTCCCGTTCTAGTCCTGGTTGGGGCGCCGGATTCTGTCCTGATTGCTCCTCTTCCAGTCCAGCTCTCTGCTGTGGCCTGGGAGTGCAGTGGAGGATGGCCCAAGTCCTTGGGTCCTGCCCCCACATGGGAGACCAGGAGAAGCACCTGGCTCCTGGCTTTGGATCAGTGCAGTACGCTGGCCTCAGCGCACCAGCCACAGCAGCCATTGTGGGGGGGTGAACCAAAAGAAAAAGGAAGACCTCTCTCACTGTCTCTCTCTCTCACTGTCCACTCTGCCTTTCAAAAAAAATGTTCAGTAGCACTAGCCATCAGGGAAATGCAAATCAAAACCATGGTGAAATTTCACCTCACTCCAGTTAGTATGGCTCTCATACAGAAATCAACAAATGACAAATGCTGGTGAGGATATGGGGAAAAAGGCACCCTAGTCCACTGTTGGTGGAAATGTAAACTGGTAAACTGTGCAGGACAGTATGGAGATACCTCAGGAAGTTGAATATAGACCTACCATATGATCCAGCCATCCCATTCCTGGGAATTTACCCAAAAAAAAAAAAAAAAAAAAAAAATCAATATATGAAAGAGTTATCTGTAACTCCATGCTCTATGCAGCACAATTCACAATAGGTAAGATATGGAACCAACCCATATGTCCACCAACTGTTGACTAGATAAAGAAATAATGGTATATATACACTATGGAGTACTCCTCAGCTGTGAAAAAATATAAGATCCTGTCTTTTGCAAAAAGATGGATGGAACTAGAAACTATTATACTTAGTGAAATAAGCCAGTCCCCAAATAGGCATATATCATATGTTTTCTCTGATCCAAGGTAACTAATAGCATACTTAAACTGTAATGTATTGGAGTGAAATAGACATTTTGAGATTCAATGATTGTTTACAGCCCCTCTCTGAAAACACTGAGTAACAGTGCTTTTTTTTTTCATACTATATGTTGAGCTCTTTTTCTTAGTGAGGGTTAACTATATGACCATTAAGTAAATTCAAAATAGATTTTTGTAAAAATTAGGAATGGGAACATGAAAGGGAGGAGGAAAAAGGGGTGGATTGTGGACAGGAAGGAGGGTTAGCGGTAAGTGTCGCTATGTTCCTAAATCTCTATATATGAAACACATGAAACTTGTACAACTTAAATCAAATAAAAAAAAAAAGTGTTTAAGGTAAAATAGTATAATTTTTAAGAAACATATAACATTCTGTTATATAATTTACTTTGACTTCCAGAATACAGAAATTACCCATTTTGTGTAATCTGGAGGGACTGTTTGTTTAAGAATCATCTGATATATTCCAATTAGAAATATTAATGTTAAATTAATGTTAAGTTATTAATGTTAAATATTAACCTGGATTGGAAGCAGAGAAGCCAAGACTCAACCTGACACTCTCATATGGGATGCATGAGTCCCAGTGTCTGGAATATATCTACCCTACTAAATATCATAGCTTTCCAACAGTATGAAGTACAGCATGAGTCGTTTACTGTCATGAACACAAGGCTGACTGGGAGCTATAGTGCACAGCCCTTGCCCAGCATTGTGAATGGGTATTGTCCACATGTTGTCAGACCAGGAAAAGATCATTTAATTACTATCATTACAATCACATTAGTTATGTTTCATTCATTTATTAAAACATTTATTTAGCACTTACAGTATGACAGAAAATGCCAGTGCCAAGGATAAAAAGATGAATATTCAGAAGTTCTTGACTCACTTTGACATTTTCAATTGTCATACATAGAGGCATTTGTTGAAAATTATATCAAGTACTTAACAGAAACTTTAATTTCTTAAAACTTCAGTAACAGACTATTTGCATGTAAATGTAGTCCCAGAAAATTTTGTGCTGTGGCAAACAAGCAATTTAAAGTATTTTCATTTATTCAAATGGCTTACATTTACAACTGATTCTAAAAAACACAATATATAGGATAATGTGTATGTGTGTGCGTGCGTGTGTGTGTGTGTTTATTGAAAGAACTACAAATAGAAGGGGATCTTAAAAAAGTTCATGGAAAATGTATGTTATGAAAAACTGTATGAATTTCAAAATGTCTACATGCACCAAAATAAATTTATTTTAATTCCATTTCTCCCATAAGCTTTTTAAAGTACTCTCAAAGTTAAAATTTATTTTTAGTTCTTCATGAAGCTCTTTATATATATTTAATTTCTTGGTCACAAGGCATCTGCTCATACCTTTAATTTTAGGAAAAAAGTTGAATGTGTGCATATGTGCATGTTAGTGAGTGCTGAATCCTCACATATTCAGATCATCAAAGTAGTTGCCAGTTCTGACAGTTACAGTACAAAATTTTTATTTGGCTTTGAATTTATTTTTATTTTGTAATGGATAATTTAAAAAATATAGATTGAGCATTAATGTAGTTGTTCTAAATTTTAATACAGAACTTCATATTTTAAATAGAAATTGAAGATAATGCTAATATTTTACAATTACCCCCTAAGTTATACAAATATACAAATATTTTAGTATTCTGGATTTCCCTCTCCCATAATTTTGAATTTTAATTGTTTTACAATTTTATTTATTTGAAAGACAGAGTTATAGGGAGAGGTAGAGCCAGAAAGAGAGCAGTCTTCCATCTGCTGGTTCATACCCAAAATGATCACAATGGCTACAGCTGAGCTGATCTGAAACAGGAGCTAGGAGCTTCTTCTGGGTCTCCCACCTGGGTGCAGGAGCCCAAGGACTTGGGTCATCTTCTGCTTTCCCAGGCTATAGCAGAGAGCTGGATCAGAAGTGGAGCAGCCAGGATTCGAACAGGTACCCATACAGGATGCTAGTGCTGAAGGCTGGGGCTTTAACTGGCTGAACCACAGCATCAGCCTCTTGAATCTTAAATTTCACATTTTTTAATGTTTTGGGATGTTTTAAAGTGTGCATGAATCTATTTTTGTTGCTATATGAAAATACTCAAGACTGGGTACATTATAAAGAAAATATCCTTATTTCACTTATAATCTAGAAATCCAAGATTTGACAGCCTCATCTGCTCGACCTCTGTTGGGAGCTGCCTTGGTTATATCACAACATGGATAGCATTTCAGGAAGAGAATGTGTGAGAGGGTGAGGCCACATGGCGAGATAGGAAGCCAGAGAGGACTCAAAGGCCAGAGATTTTTTTTTTAAATTTACTTATTTGAAAGAGTGACAAAGAGGGAAGGGAGAGAGAGAGAGAGAGAGAGAGAGAGAGATCCATCTTCCATTTCCTGGATCACTGCCAACAGCTGGGGCTGGGTGAAACTGAAAGCAAAAACCAGGAACTCTAGAAATCTATGTGGGGCTTCCATATGGGTAGCAGAATTCAAATACTTGGGCCACAAATTGCTACCTTCCCCAGCCCATTAGCAGAAACCTGGATTGGTAGCAGAGAAGCCAAGACTCAACCTGACACTCTCATATGGGATGCATGAGTCCCAGTGTCTGGAATATATCTACCCTACTAAATATCATAGCTTTCCAACAGTATGAAGTACAGCATGAGTCGTTTACTGTCATGAACACAAGGCTGACTGGGAGCTATAGTGCACAGCCCTTGCCCAGCATTGTGAATGGGTATTGTCCACATGTTGTCAGACCAGGAAAAGATTAAACTTCAAAATTGCAAGTACAATTTCTACTGAATGTCAATGGTTTCACACCCTCACAAAGTCAGCAACGGTGGAGAGGAGCCTCTAATAGGCAGGTCAGACAAGGCAGGGTAAACAGATTTAGTTTGAATAATTTGAGCTGGTTCTGGGGCATAGTAGCTGTCCCTAACTGCTTGTAACCCGGCCCTGGTGAGCTTAGGGTCAATAATCCTCAATAATCGTCAAATGTGGTTGGAGATCCAATTTTCCCAGCACCATTTATTGAATAGACTGTCCTTATTCCAGGGATTGGTTTTGGATCCTTGATCAAATATGAGTTGGCTGTAGATGTTTGGATTGATTTCTGGTGTTTCTATTCTGTTCCATTGGTCTATCCATCTGTTTCTGTACCAGTACCATGCTGTTTTGATTACAACTGCCCTGTAGTATGTCCTGAAATATGGTATTGTGATGCCTCCGGCTTTGTTTTTGCTGTACAAGATTGCTTTAGCTATTCGAGGTCTCCTGTGTCTCCATATGAATTTCAGCACCATTTTTTCCAGATCTGAGAAGAAGGTCTTCAGTATCCTCATTGGAATTGCATTGAATCTATAAATTGCTTTTGGAAGAATGGACATTTTGATGATATTGATTCTTCCAATCCATGAGCATGGAAGATTTTTCCATTTCTTGGTATCCTCTTCTATTTCTTTCTTTAAGGTTTTATAATTTTCATCGTAGAGATCCTTAACGTCCTTGGTTAAATTTATTCCAAGGTATTTGATTGTTTTTGTAGCTATTGTGAATGGGATTGATCTTAGAAGTTCTTCCTCAGCTGTGGCATTGCCTGTGTATACAAAGGCTGTTGATTTTTGTGCATTGATTTTATACCCTGCTACTTTGCCAAACTCCTCTATGAGTTCCAATAATCTCTTAGTAGAGTTCTTTGGGTCCCCTAAATAAAGAATCATATCATCTGCAAAGAGGGATAGTTTGACTTCTTCCTTCCCAATTTGTATCCCTTTAATTTCTTTTTCTTGCCTAATAGCTCTGGCTAGAACTTCCAGAACTATATTGAATAGCAGTGGTGAGAGTGGGCATCCCTGTCTGGTACCAGATCTCAGTGGAAATGCTTCCAACTTTTCCCCATTGAATAGGATGTTGGCTGTGGGTTTTTCATAGATTGCTTTGATTGTATTGAGGAATGTTCCTTCCAAACCCAGTTTGCTTAGAGTTTTCATCATGAACGGGTGTTGTATTTTATCAAATGCTTTCTCGGCATCTATTGAGAGAATCATATGGTTTTTCTTCTGCAGTCTGTTAATGTGGTGTATCACATTGATTGTCTTGCGCACATTAAACCATCCCTGCATACCAGGGATAAATCCCACTTGGTCTGGGTGGATGATCTTTCTGATGTGTTGTTGCATTCTATTGGCGAGAATTTTATTGAGGATTTTTGCATCTATGTTCATCAGGGATATTGGTCTGTAATTCTCTTTCAATGCTGCATCTTTTTCTGGCTTAGGAATTAAGGTGATGCTGGCTTCATAGAAAGAATTTGGGAGGACTCCCTCTTTTTCGATTGTTCTGAATAGTTTGAGAAGAATTGGAGTCAGTTCTTCTTTAAATGTCTGGTAGAATTCAGCAGTGAATCCATCTGGTCCTGGGCTTTTCTTTGTTGGGAGGGCCTTTATTACTGTTTCAATTTCTGTCTCAGTTATGGGTCTGTTTAGGTTTTCGATGTCTTCCTGGTTCAATTTAGGTAGGTTGCATGTGTCCAGGAATCTATCCATTTCTGACAGGTTTCCCTGTTTGCTGGCATACAAGTCCTTGTAGTAATTTCTGATGATTCTTTTTATTTCTGTGGTGTCTGCTGTTTCATTTCCTTTTTCATCTCTGATTTTATTGATTTGGGTCTTTTCTCTTCTTTTTTTAGTTTGTTGGGCCAATGGGGTGTCAATTTTGTTTATTTTTTCAAAAAACCAGCTCCTCGTTTGGCTGATTTTTTGTAATGTTTTTTTGGATTCAATCCTGTTGATTTCTTCTCTGATTTTAATTATTTCTCTCCTCCTACTAGATTTGGGTGTGGTTTGCTGTAGGTTTTCCAGATCCTTGAGGTGAATTGAAAGCTCATCTATTTGGTGCCTTTCCAATTTCTTGATGTAGGCACCTATTGATATAAACTTTCCTCTTAACACTGTTTTTGCTGCATCCCATAAGTTTTGGTATGTTGTGCTGTTATCCTCATTTACTTCCAGAAAATTTTTGATTTCTCGTTTAATTTCTTCTATGACCCATTGTTCATTCAGGAGCATGTTGTTCGATCTCCATGTGTTTGCGTATGCTGTAGGGATTCCTGAGTTGCTAATTTCCAACTTCATTCCTTTATGGTCTGAGAAGCTGCATGGTATGATTCTAATTCTTTTGAATTTGCTGAGACTTGCTTTGTGGCCTAGTATGTGGTCTGTCCTAGAGAAGGTTCCATGTACTGCTGAGAAGAATGTAAAATCTTTAGCTGTAGGATTGAAAATTCTGTAGATATCTGTTAGATCCATTTGGGCTATAGTGTCATTTAAATCTACTGTCTCCTTGTTGATCTTCTGTCCTGTTGATCTGTCTATTTCTGAGAGTGGAGTATTGAAGCCTCCCAGTACTATTGTATTGGGTCTAAGTCTCCTTTTAAGTCCCTTAACAAATCTTTTAAATAAACCAGTGCCCTGTAATTAGGTGCATATACATTGATAATTGTTACATCTTCCTGTTGAATTGATCCCTTAATCATTAGATAGTGTCCCTCTTTGTCTCTCTTAACAGTTTTTGTGGTAAAGTTTATGTTGTCCAATATTAAGATGGCTACATCTGCTCTTTTTTCATTTCTGTTGGCATGGTATATCTTTTTCCAGCCTTTCACTTTCAGTCTGTATGCATCTTTTTTGGAAAGATGTGTTTCTTGTAAGCAGCAAATAAATTGGATTTCCAAGTGCAGAATCATGAAGCAAGACCCCTACCTTTCACCTTACACAAAAATTCACTCAACATGGATTAAAGACTTAAATCTATGACCTGACACCATCAAATTATTAGAGAGCATTGGAAAAACCCTGCAAGATATAGGTACCTGCAATGACTTCTTGGAAAACACCCCAGAAGCACAGGCAGTCAAAGCCAAAATTAACATTTGGGATTGCATCAAATTGAGAAGTTTCTGTACTGCAAAAGAAACAGTCAGGAAATGGAAGAGGCAACCGACAGAATGGGAAAATATACTTGCAAACTATGCAACTGATAAAGGGTTGATAACCAGAGTCTACAAAGAAATCAAGAAACTCCACCACATCAAAACAAACAACCCACTTAAGAGATGGGCCAAGGACCTCAATAGACATTTTTCAAAAAAGGAAATCCAAATGGCCAACAGACACAAGAAAAAATGTTCAAGATCACTAGCAATCAGGGAAATGCAAATCAAAACCACAATGAGGTTTCACCTCACCCCAGTTAGAATGGCTCACATTCAGAAATCTACCAACAAGAGATGCTGGAGAGGATGTGGGGAAAAAGGGACACTAATCCACTGATAGGGGAATGCAAATTGGTTAAGCCACTATGGAAGTCAGTTTGGTGATTCCTCAGAAACCTGAATATAACCCTACCATTCACCCCAGCCATCCCACTCCTTGGAATTTACCCAAAGGAAATGAAATTGGCAAACAAACAAGCGGTCTGCACATTAATATTTATTGCAGCTCAATTCACAATCGCTAAGACCTGGAACCAACCCAAATGCCCATCAACAGTAGACTGGATAAAGAAATTATGGGACATGTACTTTATCTAATACTATACAGCAGTCAAAAACAACGAAACCCGGTCATTTGCAACAAGATGGAGGAATTTGGAAAACATCATGCTGAGTGAATTAAGCCAGTCCCAAAGGGACAAATATCGTATGTTCTCCCTGATCGGCAACAACTAACTGAGCACCAAAGGGGAAAATTGTTGAAGTGAAATGGACACTATGACAAACAGTGACTTGATCAGCTCTTGTCCTGACGGTTGATGTACAATGTAATACTTTATCCATTTTAGTATTTTTTTTGTTCTAGTACCATTGGTTGAACTCTGTAATTAACACACAATTATTCTTAGGTGTTTAAGTTTTAACTGAAAAGTGATCCCTCTGAGGAATTTGGAAAACATTATGCTGAGTGAAATAAGCCAATCCCAAAGGGACAAATACCACTTGTTCTCCCTGATAGGTGACAACTAACTGAGCACCAAAAAGGAAACCTGTTAAAGTGAAATGAACACTAGGAGAAACGGTGACTTGATCAGCCCTCACCCTGACTGTTGATGAGCAACTTAATATGTTATCCCTCTTAGTATTTTTTTTGTTTGTTCTACTTAATACTTTTGGTTGAATACTGTAATCAATACACAATTATTCTTAAGTGCTGAAACTTAACTGAAAAGTGATCACTGTTAAACATAAGAGTGGGAATAAGAGAGGGAAGAGATGTGCAATTCGGGACATGCTCAAGCTGACTTACCTCAAATGGTAGAGTTAGAAACATACCAGGGGATTCGAATTCAATCCCATCAAGGTGCTATGTACCAATGCCATCTCACTAGTCCCAGTGATCAATTTCTGTTCACAATTGATCATAATGATAGGACTACGAACCAAGGGATCACATAAACAAGACTAGTGTCTGCAAATATTAGCTGATAGAATAAAAGAGGGAGAGAACGATCCAACATGGGAAGTGAGATATACAACAGACCCATAGAATGGCAGATGTCCTAAACAGCACTCTGGCCTCAGAATCAGCCCTTAAGGCATGTGGATCTTGCTGAAAAGCCCATGAGAGTATTTCAGGCATGGAAAGCCAAGACACTCTGGGGGAAAAAAAAAAAAACAACTAAATGAAAGAGCTCCACGAGTGAGATCCCAGTGGAAAGAATGGGTCATCAAAGAAGGAGGTACCTTTCTCTGAAGGGAGGAGAGAACTTCCACTTTGACCATGGCCTTGTCTAAATATTATCAGAGTCAGTGAACTCAGGGGGCTTCCATAGCCTTGGCAGCTCATGACAAGAGCCTAGGGTGATTACTGATGCCATAAACAAGAGTGTCAATTTGTTAAGTCAACAACAGGAGTCACTGTGCACTTACTCCTCATGTAGGATCTTTGTCCTTAGTGTGCTGTACATTGAGATTTAATGCTATAACTAGTACTCAAACAGTATTTTTCACTTTATCATTTCTGTGTGGGAGCAAACTGTTGAAATCTTTACTTAATATTTGCTAAACTGATCTTCTGTATATAAAGAGAATCGAAAATGAATCTTGATGTGAATGGAAGGGGAGAGGGCGTGGGAAAGGGGAGGGTTGCAGGTGGGAGGGACGTTATGGGGGGAAGCCATTGTAATCTATAAGCTGTACTTTGGAAATTTATATTCATTAAATAAAAGTTAAAAAAAAATAAAAAAATGTGGTTGGAGATACAGACCCTGGTTGGCTGATTTGCATTTGAAAAACACACTGGGAGAGAATTATTTACCATGACCAGAATTTGTCTACCTTGGTGAGGGATAGCCCCTCTAGGGTTAGCACGATGCCCCACTGCAGAACTCATAAAGTAAAAGCTGGTCTGAATACAACTAGCTCTCACTTGCTGCCATTTTTCTTTCTCTTAAAAGACCTGGATCAAAGATGTAATCCTTTCATCAGTTTTGATAAAGGTTCTAGTCACACCACACCAAGAGGTTTTTTTTTTTTTTTTTTTTTTTTTTTTTTTTTTTTTTTGCTTAGCTTTGAAGTGTTTGGAAAGTTCCAAGGAGTTATAAGCCACTGTGAGCTTTCTCTCCTTTCTTGTCTATCTTTAGCTCTTTCCTTCCTCTCCATTGCAACCAACAAATTCCCTATCTTCCCTTTGGCAGGGAACAATCCTTACATCTACACCATTCAAGGTCTTAGCTTCTACTACAACCAGATGTTTCAAGTCATTTTCTGAGCATTGGTGGATTTTCTTTCTTCATAAATGATTCTGTCAATGGCTAAGAAAGCAAAAATTTTCTGCCTTAATGCATATAAACATATACTGATAAGATATCCAGAGGAGAAAAATAATATCAAAAGCAAAAAGCTATTTCAAACTGACCACAACTTTGAAGTGAAGGTGAAGAGTATGACATGAGAGTGTTGAATCCTGAGAGGTAATGATATATGTACCATGTCATTGCTCCCTGAGGTAGCTTGTCATCTGTGAATGTGTGCAGAAGGAATATAATATATTTCCTCTTATGATCATAGTGCAATGTGTAGTACCATTTGGGAATGAGGAAGAAGGAAGGATTGCCCACTATCACAGAAAGGGCTGCTGAACTTAAAAAGCCTTGCTTGGCTTCTGAGGGAGTTGAGATATCTCTGCAAACTCCGTACTACATATGCTATTCAGTGAGGATTCCTGACACACAAAATAAAAGACTTGCAACTGATTACAAAATAAACATATAAAAAACAGTAGCTTTTTACATGCTAATGATGAACACACTGAAAAAGAAATCCCATTCACAATAGCCACACACACAAAAAAGCTCACCTCAAATATTTACAAATAAATTTAACTAAAGAAGTGAAAGCTATCTACAATGAAAATTATAAAACATCGATTAAAGAAATTAGGTTGCACAAAAATGGAAAGGTATTCCTTGCTCATTGATTAAAAGAATCAATAACAATAAAATGTCTATACCACCTAAGACAATCTGCAGATTCAATGCAATCTGTATCAAAATACCAATTACATTCTTTATAGAATTAGAGAAAACTTTCCTAAAGTTCATGTAGAATCAGAAAAGATCCAGGGGCCAGTGCCGTGGCTCATTGGGTAATCCTCCACCTGCGGCGCTGGCATCTCATATGGGTGCCTGGTTCTAGTCCTGGCTGCTCCTCTTCCAGTCCAGCTCTCTGTTGTGGCCCGGGAGGGCAGTGGAGGATGGCCCAAGTGCTTCGGCCCTGCACCCGCATGGGAGACCAGGAAGAAGCACTTGGCTCCTGGCTTCGGATCAGCACAGTGCCGGCCATAGCAGCCATTTGGGGAGTGAACCAGCAGAAGGAGGACCTTTCTCTCTGTCTCTGTCTCTGCCTCTCTCTCTCTCTCACTGTCTATAACTCTACCTGCCAAATAAATTTTAAAAAAGAAAAGATCCAGAATAGTCAAAGCAAAAATAATATCAAGCTAGAGGCATCACAGAACCTGTCTTCAAAGCATACTACAAAGCTATAGTAATTATAACAGCATGGTGCTGGTGGAAAAATGGATAAATGGAGCAGAAGAGATAGCTCAGAAATTAATACAGGCATATCCAACCAATTAATTTTGACAAAAATGCTCAGACCATACAATGGAGTAAGGGTAATCTCTTAGATAAATGGTGTGGGCAAAGCTGAATGAAATTAGATCCATACCTCTCACTACATACAAAAATCAACTCAAAGTGGATCAAAGACCTAAATTTAAGACCTGAGGCTGAAGAAAAACTAAACCAATGGGATTAATATCAAACTCAGATGCTTCTGCACAGCAAATGAACAATCAATAGAGAGAGGAGACATCCAACAGAATGGGAACAAAAATTATGTGCTACCTATGTAACAAGGGATTAATATCCTGAATATATCAGCAACTTAAAAAACTCAGCAACAACAACACAACACACTTTGTTAAGAAATGGGCAGAGGAACTCAAAAGACAGTTCTCTAAGGAAATGGCCAATAAATATATGAAAAAATGCTCAACATCACTGGCCACGTTAGGAAAAAACATATCAAAGCCACAATGAAATATCATCTCATCCCTGTCAGATTGACAAATCTAAAAGACAGAGAGCAACAAATGCTGGTGAGGATGTGGGGGAAGTGGAACACTTGTACATTATTGGTGTGAATGTAAATTTGTCCAGGCACTATGGAAAATAGAATGGATACTTCCTATAAAAGTGGAAATAGGGTTGCCATATGACAAGCAATCCCACTTTTGGGTATATACCTAAGAACAAAAATAGGTTGTATCCTAGAGATACCTGCACCACCATTTTTATTGCAGCAGTGTTCACAATAGCCAAAACATAGAGTCAACCAAATGTCCATCATCAGGTGAATGGATAAAGAGTATGTGACATATATGCACATTAGAGTATTGTTCATCTATAAAAAAGATGAAATTCTGCCATTTGTAGCAGAATGGATGCAACTGGAATTCATCATATTGAGTGAAATAAATTGGACACAGAAAGACAATTATCGCACATTCTCCCATATTTGTGGAAAAAAAAGCAAGAAAGAAATAGCTGTGTGTATTTTTGCAGATATAGTTTTGTCAAACTTTGTTGTATTCCTTTGGCAAACCAATGGTTAGTAATGTCTTACTGCTGTAGTTTTAATGATCTGTAGTTATTTTGAAATTTGTTATATGCAGGTGAAACTATTATCTTTCCAATTGAGTATTGCTGATAGCCCTTGTCTACATTTATGCTATTCCAGGACATTTTTGCTTAGTACTTGTTGAACTCTTTATTAAGTAGAGAAATAACCCTTGACTGTAATGTAAATTAAAAATATGTTATATTATAGAAAGAGAAAGAGGAAAGGAAGAAAGAAAAAGAGGAGAGGCAGAGAGGAGGATGGGAGAGAGGAGGGAGAAGAAGAGAGAGAGAAGGGGACAGAGGAAAGGAGTATTATTATATCCTTAGAATTTTACTTGTGAGCTATATTTAATCTGTTAGAAACTAAAAAATTAAATCTAAAAGTCAATTTAAAAATAAGTAAAACTAAGGAAATCTGAATAAAATAGGGACATCATTTACTAATTAAAAATACAATAAATGCAAAAAATCTAAAGGTAAAAAATAAGCCTTGCAACATATTTCTGTGTTCCCTTTAGCCTTTCTGATGTTCAGTCATTTCATCCATGAAATGAGAATGACCTCTGCAGCATATGGTCATGTAAATTACTCCAAGGAATGTGTTTAACAATGTTTAGCCTTGAATTTAGTTCTGTGAGGTGGTTACATTTATTGGTTAAATTTATCACAAAGACAGTTATAACCTAAATCTCAGCATAAAAATACTTTTATTTATCTGAAACTAATTGACTGATATAACTCTTGTTACATCATTTAGGCATTCTGAAAACAAAGGAAATCGGACAATTGTTAAATACATGTGTTAGTCTGTGTTCTTTTGTCAAGTACAAACTTTTCAATCTGAACTTGAAGGGTGATCAAGTCACATGGCGAGATACTTCTCTTGAAGGAAACAGCGCAGTTGATTACTGTTCAAGAATTAGCATCTGGCAAGTGGTGCCAGGGGAAGCCAGAGAGCACAAGAGAATGATAAGACACTTCTGATAAAGAGCTGCTTGAGTAGTCTCTGATGTCCATTCAAAGAGATCAGGCCATGGCATCTTGGTTTCCATAGCTACTTCTTCCTTATTATTCCTAAGTTATTATTAAACATATATTAAGTCTCCACAGAGCAGGAGCTCAAAGCAGGTAAAGAAAAACCCTTGGTAGGACAGCATCTTTTTTTTTTTTTATCTGCCCTTTTTACCTTTCAGCTCAAAGTTTAGGAATACCCAGAAAAATTATAAAAGAAGTAGCTAAAATAATATTTCTCCCTGGTTATTCTGCATTATAAAAATATAATTGTTGATTAGAACTATGAGGGTACTTGTAACTTATTAGTTACTGGAGCCAGGATGTGGGAAGCAGAGGATTAAATAGCGATCAGAATCCATGTTCTATTGATTTTGAGAGACTGTATATAAACATGGAGCTTTAACTTGCAATCTGGAGGAATCTGCCTAGGAAACTAACCTGTTATTTACAAAAACAATCCAGGAAGGACTTACAGGACACTTTCTGGAAGTGAGACTGCTATCTTGGTAACAATCCAGAAAGCCCAACTATAATCTCCATAATGACTACCTCAAAATGGGGAGGATGTGATGTGATTAATAACTGACATTGGTCCTATGTCTAAATTAGAATGCATGCAAGAAGCCAGATTTGTACCCCTAAGCCAGCCGATGGATGCCCATTCTCAGTTAGGGCTCCCACAGCCCGGTGCCAATAGCCTCCAATCAAGGACTTCACCAGAAGCCTTCCCTTTTTTCTTACTGGGAAACTTTCCCACTTCTTTGCCTGCTTTTGAGTCTTTGCCAAAACACAAGAGATGGTGCCCAACTCCCTTGGAAAAGCAAGACCAGGATACATGGCCTTTATACTCCTCATCTGGTTAGCCTTCTGTTTGTTTCCACAGTTCCAAGAAGGACAAGGGTGGGCTGTGTACAAAGCCTTTGATACTGCCATGGGAGAATTCAGTGTCTCCAAGCCTGGCTGGCACATAAGTGGACAGGCCAATGTCTTGAATGAGTGAGTGAACATAAAAACCTGGTGGAGGATGAAACCCAACTTCTCATCTTAACAGAGAACTGAGGAACTGGGTAGATAAATGGTAAAAAACTGTCCAACCCCTACAAAAGGATACTGGGGATAAAGGTGGAAAGCTGATTGGCTGTAAAGAACAACAAAATAGAAATCAAATAATACCTTCAGTTGTTCATTGTGCTGCTGTGAAAGTTCAAAAAATTACTGACTTTAGCGATTTTATTACAATATTTTTCTAACTTTTAAACTGCTATTGACATAGCCTTGAAATTCATTTAAAAGAATTTCCCCCCTACCTTAAAAACATCAAAGCAGGGCTTCAGGCAGCAGAATGACTCAGGGAGTTTTACTCCCATGAAAGTCAAGTTGGAAAGTGAATTCACAAACTGAAAATGAAGTTACCAAAACATTGTTGGAAGAAGCAAAACCCAATAGGAGCATTTTCACTTAGTTTAATTTACCAAAAATAGCTATAGACATGGCCCAATTATGAGTAAGATGTTCCAACTGTAGAATGGATCTTCCTTACCTCATTTATTTTCCATGATAATTGAGCTGTGCTTCTTTGTTTGCTTTATTGTTCTTTATTTGTATATTAGTAGCTCCAAGAGTCATTGCTGCAAAGCTCAGGTCTGCTCTCCCAGACTTGCTCCTCACTGGGTCATTTGGAAGCTGTAAGATCCTGCTTACCTACCTAGAGTGGTGTTTCTCAACTTTGGATGCTCATTAGAACCTTCTGGGAACTTTAAACATCTACTAATGAAGAGATCCCAACTCAAGCTAATTAAATCAGTATATTTCTTAAAAATAACTCCCCAGTTGATTCTAATGTGCATGGAGCATTGAAAAAACACTCTCCTAGAAGAAGCAAGATATTCTTGACAGTAAGTGTCACCTTGAATCGTGCTCACTTTGTTTGATGATTGTCAACATTTAATAAAGTAACTTTTACCTTGTCATTTTTAAAGTGATAGCAACACAGACGTTGTTACAGGACTCCTTGAAGCCTTTCCTGGATTGTTCAGCGCTGCAGCTTCCAGAATCTAAGGGCAGGAGTGTCACTTGACCTGAGGTAATAGGGCAGTGGAGAATAGATTCATCTATTCCTTCTATGTTGCTTGACTTTTCAATATGAAAGTTAAAAAAATGCCCATGATTCTATGCCTAAACTGTTAGTAAGACTGTTAGTAAGGTGTTTGTGGGGAGCAACTCGGACTAGACTGTTACTCGAATTAAGACTTATTCTATGCAACTGCTCTCCCACAATATGGCGCTGGGAGAGGAGGAAACAGCTTCTACACAGCTGCCTCTCGCCAATTTGATTGAGCTGCAGGAGCTGATCTTGCTCCTGATTGGAGGAGAGCAGCGTGCTCGGCGTGTGGGTAGCAGAGTTGGGATTGGTGGAAGAGGACTATAAAGGAGGAGAGAGACAACATGCACAAGGAACATCTATCTGAAGGAACACCTGAGCAGCCCCCGGGAGAGCCGGCCGGCAGTGTGCCGCTCCCCGGCAGAAGTGAGGAAAGTGGCAGGGGGAACCGCCCTTCCACGGAGGTGGGAGGGTCGGTAGCCAACCCGGGAAGAACCAGCAGCAAACCCGGGGAGGGCCGAGCAGACAAAAGAACAGCGCAGGGTCCTATGTCATTCCTACGCGAAGAGGGGGAGCGACAGTGTTATTTTGACATTGCCAGTGACCATTTAAAGAGCCTGGAGATGAGGTGGCACCTTTGCACTGATGAATTAGAGCAGTGGGTAGCCTGATTTGGTGGTTTGGAAGCTTCACTAATTATGCATCTCAGTCTCAGAGTTGGATAGATCCAACAGATTTATCACACGAGGACTCTAGATGAAGGATGTATTTTTCTTGAATTCATGAAATCACAAATAAGCCACAGTCTAGTTCAGAATAAACACAATAGAACTACATGGTAAGATTGTAAAAGGCCTCAGTTTCTGGGCAATGAGGAGAGGAAAGCTAGAGTACCAGCTCCTCCACCAGAAGTGGTCCAATCTTCTGCAGAAGTAGAGGAACTTAGCAAGACTTTTCCTTGAGCAAATACCTCTGGTAATGGCATTTGAATTCTCCTAAATGCTGCATAGCTTAGAACAGGTTTGGTGCTTCTGATTCACTTTGAATATGTTTCTGTAGAAATGTCTGTGCTAGGTTGTGTCTTAATTCCTCTCACATTTTTAAACTACTACACTTATTTCCCTATAAATTGAGTGTAGTTTTCATTAGCATTTACAAAAAGACACACTCATCCCCCCAACACACATGCACATATAAATATGCATTGTTCTTGAACTTTTTATTGATGTAGAAGAAAAAAAGTTTCATAACAATATCAACTGTCACTCAAGATAAATCTATACCTTAAAAATGGCGCTTTGCACATGAGCCCCTTCAGATGCTGGGTGAGGTGCTCTGGTAGCCTAAATTGGGACTGTATTGCTTACCGGTACCTAGTGGCTACGGTTTCAAGAGAAAATAGATGGTCTATGAGTAAAATCCTTTCAATATTACCACTATGTAATTAGTAAATCCACAACTCCTCTTACCAACACTACCAGAGCTACATTCAAAAATTTGTTTTTTCATTCCATAGATGTTTTGTATTTATATAATGCCATACACTGCTGTAGGTGCTGGAGATAGAACAATAATTAGACCAGCTGAAGACACAGTGTCTCTTGAATCTTGTATTTTATTTTATGTTTTTAAACTTTTATTTAATAAATATAAATTTCCCAAGTACAGCTTATAGATTACAATGGCTTTTTCCTCCCCATAACATCCCCCCCATCCACAACTCTCCCAACTCCTGCTCCCTCTCCCATTCTATTCACATCAAGATTCATTTTCGATTATCTTTATATACAGATCAATTTAGTATATATTAAGTAAAGATTTCAACAGTTTGCACCCACACAGAACATAAAGTGTAAAATACTGTTCCAGTACTAGTTATAGCATTAAATCTCAATGTACAGCACATTAAGGACAAAGATCCTACATGAGGAGTAAGTGCACAGTGACTCCTGTTGTTGACTTAATAAATTGACACTCTTGTTTATGGCGTCAGTAATCACCCAAGGCTCTTGTCATGAGCTGCCAAGGCTATGGAAGCCTTTTGAGTTCACGGACATCGATCTTATTTAGACAAGGTCATAGTCAAAGTGGAAGTTCTCTTCTCCCTTCAGAGAAAGGTACCTCCTCCTTTGATGGTGCCGTTCTTTCTACTGAGATTTCACTCACAGAGATCTTTCATTTAGGTCCTGTTTTTTTTTTTTTTTTTTTTTTTTTGCCAGAGCATCTGGCTTTCCATGCCTAAAATACTCACATGGCCTCTGCAGCCAGATCTGAATGCCTTAAGGGCTGATTCTGAGGCCAGAGTGCTGTTTAGGACATCTGCCATTCTATGAGTCTGCTGTGTATCCCACTTCCCATGACGGATTGTTCTCTCCCTTTTTGATTCTATCAGTTAGTATTCGCAGACACTAGTCTTGTTTGTGTGATCCCTTTGACTCTTAGACCTATCAGTGTGATCAATTGTGAACTGAAATGGATCACTTGGACTAGTGAGATGGCATTGGTACATACCACCTTGATGGATTGAATTGGATGCAGTATTTGAGACAGAGAGATATTGTCAATTTATAAGCATGCAATCATCCTAAATGAAAAAAAAAGGAATAATGTTTTGAAGAAGACAAAGTGGGTGACATGAAAGAAGGTGATTGATTTGGGAGCTAGGAAGAGCTCTACAAAGGACGTTTGGAGTTGCCTTGCTGAGGACAGAGCATTTGAGCAGACACCTGAAGCATGAGCTCCACTGAGCAATGTGCAGAACTTAGAGATAGGGTATTGCAATAGAACAAAGAACAGATTCAACTTTCCCTCAAGCAGGAATGAGTTGAGAAACTGAAAAGACCTCTGTGCATGGGGCATAGAGTCAGGGATAGAAGCAGAGCAGTAGGAGAGGCCAGATGTCTTCCTTTGGAATTTATTTTTAGGTCATGATAAAGCATGGAAGTAATGGGCTAATCGAAATAAGACACTGATGGGCTATAAAGCATGGAGTGGCATACAAGGCAAAATTGAACACTGCAAGATGGGCTAGAAGGCTGTTGCAGAAATATCAGAAATGGTGATGGCTTGGTAAATAGTGCTTGAAAGGGAGATGATGGAGAGGAGCAAGGTTGTAGAATAAACAGGACTTAATGATGGATCAGAAATAAGAATTTAAATAATTGGGAAATCAATAATGACTCCCATTGCCATAATTTAAAAGACAGGGATGAACAAGGGAGGCACAGGTATTTGTTGGTGTGTTTTTCTTTGTTGAGGAATGCTTGGAGGAATCAATAACTGTGTTATATGTAGCCTGTTTAATGTGGGGAGGTTATAAGGCCTCAGTGTAGTTGTGTCTAATCATTAACTGATTACATATAAACTTGATGCTCAGGAGGGTGGTAGGTCTAAGATTGTACATTTTTGAGTCCTCAATGAACAAATTATATTTAAAATCAAGGTATTAGAGGAGATAATCTAAAGGAGACAAGCTACAGGTGGAAGAAGGGAGACAAGGCTTGGTGTTCACAGAGGAAGAGTAGCAATGCATTATACCTGAGGAGAGTGGCCAACAGGAAGCAAGCATTTTAGTGCAAAGTATACTACTGATATGAGATCAAAAAGAGAAAAAAGGAAGATGGAGGCAGCAAATGCTTCATGTTTTGCAATGAAGTAGAGAAATGAGCAATTAGCTGGAAAGTGCAATATGGGTCAAGGGAAGATCCATTCATTTTTTTTTTCACAGCTACTAACAATGCATGTTCTTTGGCTGATGGTTATGCAGGTGAATGGGTCAATGTTAATGTCATACAGCAAAATCCAGAAACTGAGTTTGAGATCTTTCCTACTATCCCAGCAGGATTAATCATATTCTTCACTTTATTCTCATAGGGTTTGTGTAATAATATTTGAAACATTCTGTTATGGCTAATCATGTACATTTCTGTCTCCTAAGTGGATTCCAAACTGATTGGGAGAACAAATATTGTTTATTGATTGTCAGCTATATAAAGCCTGCTATTGGGCACAATACACATGTGATGTCAAATACTACACACAACAGCCCCTCATGGCCAACATAATCTGAAAACTGGTACAATGATGTAAGTGATGAGTCAGAAACAGAATGGAGATCCTAGCTCATGTATACCTGCCTCTCAGCTACAAACTCTCCATTGCAACACTTCTGTTCCACAGTCTGCTATTTATCCCCAGTGCATGGTTTGCGCAGTTCAATACAAGGCACATAAGAACTTGGAGTTCAGTAATGATGGATGAAGTAAAACAAAGCCACAGTATTGAAGCTTGAGAACCTGCAAATCAATTATTCTTTCATCTATTTGTTTTTGACAATAAATTCCATCTGTTGATGTAGAGGAAGTACCTCATACTGTGGCCATGCACAGTGGTCTCTCCACTAAACTCCTACTGTGCATTCTAATGTGGAGGAAGGCAGAAGCCAGGGAGTCTGTGATGGAGATCAATGGGGCTTCTCTCCTCAGCTCCCGTGGCTCTGCCTCAGAATACGTAGAGAAGGAGAAGGAGCTACTGGATTTGAATACCTTTGGCTAAGTAAATGGTGTTGGCTGCTGCCATGAGAAAACAGCCAAAGTTAGAGAATGAAATTTGTTTGTATTTTTAACCCCAAGATGGTAATTAATTCCTTTTGCATTTTTAGTTTTCATCTCCAGAGATCTTTTATCCCATTTATCACATAATGATCATAACCTCATGCAATCTGTCTGCAAAGCTAATAATTTATTTAGGAGCTTTAGAACTTATCTCAGCCATCAAACTTACTTGCTCCTTTATTTTGTGTAAATTAAATGTAGAAAGCAAATTTTCTGTAGTTACTGGACATAAAGTTATTGAGCTTGGAGCCCACTATTTGCTGGAAGTTTGTTAAGCCAATCCAAAGTACCATCCCTTCCTTAGATAAATGTACTTTTTTCATTGAAGAAATAGAAATTATAAGTAAACTTCAGTAGAATTCTCTATTACCTCTAAGAATCTAGTACACATATCTTGCTTTCTTATCCATTATCATAAAGTCTCTACACTCCTATGAAAGCCTGGCATCCAAATGTACAGTAGCTTCTGTATACCCTTTCCTACTCAAGGACATCACTAGTGTAATCTCTTACTTGTCTCATCAGTTTTTCGCTCTCTTTCCACTCATTCCCATCAGTGCACAAACTTAAATAGTTCTCCATGTTTAAAATAAATGCCACCATCAGTTTTGCTCCTCTTAGTATTTATTGTTCCTTCCTCCTGACTTGCTAAAAACATGGCAGCTCCTCTTGTCTTCCAACTGTGTGATTCACCATACATTCTCAAGGAAACACACCATAATTGCTACCTTTAAGATTATTGGCCACCCTCATACCCTCTCCTGACTTTGGTGATCCCTTCACCTTGTTCTACTTTTTCTCTAGGCCTTTAACATATGATGTACTCATGCATTGTAGTCATCACTGAATTTTACCTAACATGTTCATAAGAATTTGTGTCTTTGTAACTGCTTTGTTTCAAGAGCCATGATGAATCTAGTACAATGTCAATCCTACAAAAATCCTACACTTTTGAATTTGAGAATACCTATGAAAGATATGTTCTTTTCAAAAAGAAGGCTTCCTTACCATCATATAAGGCACATGTATGAATTCTGGGGTGAATCCTCTAGGTAGAAACTGAGACTAGTGAAAACCAAGGGACATAACACAATTTTAGCAATGGCTGGAAAAAAATAGTGCAGGAATGAGATAGATGAAGGGTTTAAGTCGTAAGTATGAATTCAAGACTAAAAGAAGCCACAGAGATGGAGATGGGTCTTTGTGAGAGTATTAGATACTAACGAGTAAGTAAATGTGGTGAAGGATGGAGGAGTCTGCTGAGTGCTAGACCACCGGAAACTAGTGAAGACAAGGGGGCAGTGTAGGAAGCTGAAAAGTGGACAGGAAACAAAACAAGGAAGAAAGTACAGATGTATTTCAAGGCTTTTGATCATGAGGAAACAATGATTATGAAAGCATGGTTGAAGTCTATGAAATATGAGTGACATCTGGTCATATGTAATGAAAAGGAAATAAATTTAAAGGGTCAATGAGCTGTGAGTATTTTCAGAGTGGCACAATTGGGGTAGTTTGGGGAAGAGAAACTCATGATGGATTTGGTTGTGTGAGAATTCAGTCTCAAAATATGAGGCCAAACACGTGACATTATCCTGATTGATATCACACCCTTTAGGGTTGGAGTAGTGTTGTAATTTGGCTATGCAATTTACTAAGTGTATGACATTGGGAATGATTTTGAACTTAAATTTCCTCATTATCAGGATGAAGATAATAATAGAATTTTCGCAGGAAGATTAGATAAGAGGTCTTCCTCACCTAGATGTCAATCTGGTATATACTTGCTCAAGATCTAGAACTAATTGGCTTATATTGTTACAGAAATTTGGTCTAGCAGATAAATGCCCACATCCCATATTGGAGTGCCTTAGTTTGATATCTGGCTCTAGTTTTTGACTGAAGCCTTTTATAATGCAGACCATGGGAGGTAGTGGTAATGACTCAAATAGTTAGGTTCCTGCCATCCACGTGAGAGACCTGGATTGAATTCCCAGATCTTGGCTCCAGAGTATTTCAGGAGAGAACGGTCAATGGGAGTGTTTCTCTCTCTCTCCTTCTTAAATAAATGAATAAAGAATAAATAAATAAATAAACAAAATTTTCAGAAAAAAATTGGCTTACACTTTTGCTAGTCTGCAATCTCTGAAACTCAGAAGTTTTTCCTCCAAACCTATTTTATCTTCTGAGAGCTTCTGGAAGTTCCTTTTCATAGGTCCTCCTTCCTGGAGCCTTTGAAGTTCCTTTCTTCCATATGTCCCTTATTGCCCCTACTCTGTCCTCTATTTTCCCCAGCAAGAACCTTGATTATTTGTGCAGTATCTTCACAAAATTTTCTTTTAAATTTTAAAATACAAGCGAAAGGTCCCAAATTAAGTAATTTTTACTGAAAATTGATAAAACAAGGAATTAAATTGGAGAGAGGATTCTATTAGCAATAACAACTCTGTAAGGAATATCAATGCACAGTTATTGTGCTGTTTCTCCACTGTGCTTCATAGTCTTGGAGTCTTTGTCTCTGACAGATGCCTCACTCACTCTCTCATGTCCTCTCACTACCACTTGCTTTCTGGAGATAAATCTCCATGGTGGGTCTCCATAGAAGCTTCTCTTTCCTCAGACTTTGAAGTCTGAGAGACACTAAAAATAGAGCCCCAGTAGAACTTTTCCCCAACTCACTTATCAAGTTATTGTTCCAAAGGAAGATAGTTCTTCTAAGAACTCAAGAAACAACTTTTTAAATAACAAACATTTCATCACCTTATGACATTTACATGGTGTCTGAGTAAGCAAGTCTAGCTACTATATTAAAAGAAAAATGAGGATTCAGTTCTTATCCAAGGCTGAGCTATGGCAGCATAGTCTGGGTATTTAAAACTTCTCGAATCTGTTTTTTTTTTTCTTCAAATTTAAGGACTCAATCCTTACCTTCCTTCCACACTACAGTCCTAGTTCTTCAGTTTCTGATTCTTACTCTACTTCTGGATGTCTGGACCACATCTAACAGTTACATCACTTATGTTTCTGTAGAATGGGCCATTCTCTATGTTACCCCAGTGTTCTGGATTATTTACTCTGAGGTTCTAAACTAGGCTAACATGGTGATTGATAGCAGGGGACAATTTTAAAAGGGATGATTAATTTCTTCCACCTTAGTGCAAGTATATGTCATTTTTAATCTCTTCTACTCAAAGGTAACTGTTGGCCAATTCTAATTACAAAAGGCAATTAGTAGACTTATTATGTCATAACCTTTATTTTCATGAGTTTCACACAATCTGGATCTGATCCCTGGTTAAATGGCATTCTGATTCTATTAAGATTAAATTTCACACAGACATTAAAGGGCATAGCAAGAGCTGAAAGTAATTACAGAGAAGAGCGCACATCTGCTCCACCAAAGTGTCCATCTTGCTGTTGATGCTGAAATGGATTAATTCGTTCTCCGAATTGGCCAAGCAGCTTGTATGATAGGATGCTATTAGATGACGGGATGAGTCCATTTTGGAATGAATACTAAAAATTAAGGTGCCCAAAATAAATCACCCCAACAGTAAAGTGAATTTCTCCACTTCTCTGAAATCAGCTAAAATTCTGTTGCTGAGAACACTAAAACACTGACCTTTATCCTAACCAGAAACCTCTAAATAACTGGGGTATTGAAAAAAATGATTAATAGCTCATTATACGTAGAAGAATAACCACATTCACCTTCGTGCTTAGGTTGCTCTCCAGAAGTAAGTTGTGATTTTGAGACAATTTACAATGTCCTTCAAGCCTTTGTGGCTTATGATTTTATGTCTACATGAAATTAGGAGGCAAATTTTCTAAGTGGTTTATCAATTGGAGTAGACATATGGATATCCCCTATTAAAGACTAAAATGACTTCTATTTTAACCTCTAAATCAATTGTCTGCAGTTTTATTTTTGTGTCTTGTAAATCCAGTTATGAGAAGTCTAATCATGGTAGTGTAAAAACATGATTATTATCAGAGATGTCACCTAACTCAGCTCATGGTAATTTACCATCATTTTAAAAGACTCATATTTCTGTCCAAATAAGGTCTAAAAATTTTTTAATGTGAATTTTTGAGTGCCTGTCTGACTCCCAGGGATAATACACCATCCACTTAACACTTCACTGTTCCTCTTCCACAGACACTACTCAACTCAGTGCATTAAAGACACTGCCTACCAATCATATAAATTAGGTAGTCTTTCATAATGACAGAAATAATTTTCATCTATTGCTATTTAAGTAGTTTTACACTATTTTTGAAGCTCTTCTGCCTGTGATAATAGATTATGTGAAAATAATAAAGTATTTAGGAAAGTCACATCTGGGTAACTCTGTTTATAATAACACAGTTGTTCCTTGGGGAGCCACTAAGTATAAGACTTTAAGAATTCAGTACCATTTGTACAAGGCAACCGTTTTATTTGTTTGTGACTTTTTGGTTTTAATTATTATTTTTATTTTGGTAAGGACACAACATGAGATTTAACCTCTTAACACATTTTATGTATATTTTTATGTATATGTCTAGACCTTATTCATCTTACGTAACTGCAATTTTATACATATTTAGTAAGAACTTCTCATTTCTCCCTCACCCCAGTCCCTGGCAACTACCATCTACTTTCTGTTTCTACATTTGACTATTTTATATTGTCTCATATGAATAGTATTGTGTTACTAATATGTTGTGTCTGTGATTAGCTTATTTAACTTCATATCTTCAAGCTTCATCTGTGTTGCTGCAGGTGAGAGGATTTCTTTAGTTTTATGGCTGAGTGACATTCCAGTATATGTGTGTATCACACTTTTCTCATTCATTGATCTGTTAAGGGACATTTAGGTTGTCTCTTCACCTTGGCTCTTGTGAATAATGCTGCAATGAACATGGGTTGCAAATCTCTCTTAAGATCCTGACTTCAATATTTTATTTCATTAAAGATTTTATTTATTTATTTAAGAGGTAAAGTTACATACAGTGAAAGAGGGAGAGAGAGAGAAAGGTCTTCCTTCCCTTGGTTCACTCCCCAGATGGCCACAATGGCCGGACCTGAGCCAATCCAAAGCCAGGGTCCAGGTTCTTCTTCCTGGTCTCCCATGTGGGTGCAGGGGCCCAAGCACTTGGGCCATTTTCTACTGATTTCCAAGGCTATAACAGAGATCTGGACTGCAAGAGGGGAAGCCAAGACTAGAGTCGGTGCCCATATGGGATGCTGGCGCCACAGGTGGAGTATTAACCTGCTGTGTCATGGAGCAAGCCCCCTGACTTCAATATTTTAGATAAAACTCAGAAGTAGGATTACTGAATCACTTGGTAGCTTTGTTTTAAATACTTTGAGAAAGTTTTACGTTGTTTTTGTGTTGTTTGTTTTGAGGCAATTTTATATCTCTGTCTGGGGCACCAAGACACTCTGATGTTCAGGCTCTGGGGATATAAGAACTATCACCTATTTTCTGATTTTCACATCATTCTATGAATGATTTCATGTCGTTGTGTGTGTGTGTTTGTATTTATGAATGATATATGTGTATGACAATCTTTGATCACATTAATAAATGCAATGCAATCTCATAATATTGCATCCTACCATGGTAGCGTAAGTTGGCAGTGCTACTATTCTGTGCTATGCAGTTTGTCAAGTGCTGGGATGGAACTGATCATGTTTGAGGTCTTGCTGCCCATTACCAGGTAATTAATAAGACAAGGATGGCCATATTGCACTTCAGAATGGTTAAAACATAACTTGGAGTGAGTATTTCTGATACAAACTATGGGCAGGAGAGAGATTCCTGAGGTAGCTTCTTGAGATTTCTTTTGAGGACGTCATCCATCTTTTCTATGTTCCCTGATGATTGGGGATATTTTATATGTGGACCATTAGAGACTCCCTGAATGACAGTTGCTTTGAAGAAAGGGCCATTGTCACTTTGTAAGCTCTTAGGAAGTCCAAACCAAGGGATAATTTAAGAAACCAGCACCTTTCCTACTTCAGTAGCCTCTTCAGTTCTACAGGGGTTTGCTTCCACCCATCATTGATGGTGTCTACCTATACCAAGAGGTACTGGAAATTTCGTGTTTTAGGCATATAAGTAAAATATAGTTGTCAATCCTCCCCCTGAATAGCTTTCTTTTCTTTGTAATCCAGGGAAAGGAAGTATTTGATTTAAGGGGTTGTTCATGAGACAAAACTCACAGGCCTCACAACCTATTACATAATCCTAAGGAGGTCCTTTCTTATAAATAGCCTTTGTGCCACCTGAAAAAGTCTTATATCTCCCCAGGTGGAAAGCTTGATGGAGAGTTTTAAGTGACTTCCATTGGTAGGTGGAAGGAAGATGGAACCTTACTTATTCATACTGAAGCTACGCACTGGGATGGAGTCTATAAACTAGAAAGTGCCCTTTGAGTCTGTGCATAAGAGTTCTGTGGCCTGCTCTCTTCTAGGGGATTTTCCCAAATCAAAGGGGCCTCTAAAGGCTCCAGGGACAGAGTTGAGTCTCCTGGGCTAACGGTCTGACTGCCAAATTGTATGTAATCCCATGAGATTGCCTTCCTAGCCCATGTAGTTAGCCTGACTGCTGGCAGGTGGCAGGATTCTGGAACACATTTCTCCAACCCCTGCCTTCTGCCAATCAGGTAAATTGCTCCTGGGTGTGGCCCAGGCCCATCAGGAAAGCTACCATGGCCTGCATGACCTTCAAGCTGATTGGAGAAACATGGTGGTGCCAATATCCGCTCTATACTATAGGATTAGTGTTGCCCTGAATTAGCTACACTCCCTCTTTCTGCCCTTTAAAAGGTGTGCTTGTTTGTTAATAAAGAGGACCTGTTCACCAAAACTTGTCTCTGGTGCTCCTTATCAAAGAACATTGTGCCCCCTCCCCCACACTCCTACCCCCAGCCGACAGTGTGCAGGCCTTGCAGATTGAGCCCACACCAAACCAATTGGTTTCCCTCAGCTTCTTCATCAGTCCTCTTTTGGTGTCCCTTACATTGTATAAATTGCCATTTTCTGGGGGATAAAACACCAAAGACAATAATTGATCTATTTCCTGATGGTATTTGATAGGGGACCCATTTGCAGTTAGGAAGTACGTTTCTTTCCAAATAGCCACAGGATCATGGAGAACTATGTAGGCTGACTTAGAATTAGTATACTTAGAATCTGCCAATTAAGCAGTCATGCCATGAAGCAGATGAGAGTTCTCAATGGTCTTGTTTAAGCGACTATGGCATATTCAGCCCAGTGGGTTCCTTGTTCAACAAAAGAACTCCCATCTGTAAATAAAACCTAGTCTGGGTCCTCTACAGAGGACTCATTATGGCCCACTCTGACTGCATAGGTCTGTAGAACTACAGGTTTACATTCACGTTCTGTGCTATCTCCTTTGGAAGAAAAGTAGCAAAATAAAGAGAGGAGCAAGTCCTGAGCTAGATTACAGGGACCTCCATCAATAATGCCTGGTATTTTAAAAGGTGACTGAGGCTTCCAATTGGGGCTAGCAATCTTGTCACCCACACCCTTTGTTATGGGAGTGTGTATCCACTAATAGACTTGTCCCTGTGTCAGTTTGGTAGCTCCCAGGATTAGGAGGGTCATAGCCACCACCACTCAGGGGGCAGACTGGCCGCACTTCAGCTGGTAGATGAAGTTCTTTGCTAAGATACTCAGTAAGCTATTGAACTGGTCCCTCAAGCTGAGTCAATACCGTTGAAGCCACCCATTTTCTCTCTGTTACATATAGATTAAAGGGTTTCCTATTGGGAGGTTTAAAGCCATGGCCTTGTGCAAGGCATATTTAATTTAAATAAAGGCCTGTTTGGCCACTTGGATCCGTGCCAAAATATGGGAATCTGGGATCTGGACATCTGGGGGTCTTTTATCAGTTGGTATAAAGGATGGGCTATTTCCTCATATGCAGGGATATGGAGTTGATGGAATCCTGTGACTCCAAGGAGACTCTAAGCTGTTCAAGGATTTTAGGAAGTGGAAAGGAAGGTGGACACAGACTTGTGTCTGTCTTCTTCTAGTGCCCAAGTTGCTTCAAGTCAGGTTAAGCCTAGATAATTAAGGAAGTCTGACAGAGTTAGGTTTTAGATTTTGAAATGTTTTAGCCTCTTTATTTTGCCAGAAAATTGAGATGGGCCTTGCTCCCTCTTGGAAACCCACCACTATTTGTGAGCAGAGGAGGATGTCATCTGCATACTGTAGTTGATAGTGGCCTCAGGATAGGCAAACTAACAGCTCTTTGGACAAATCCTGTCCAAGCAAGTGGGGACTATCTAAAGATGCTTGTGGCAACCCAGTCAAGGACTGAGAGGACTGAGTTGAGGGGTCTTTAAAAGCAAACAAATACTGGGAGTCAGAGTGTAAGAGTATTAAGAAAATCCTTTAAATATAAAACTGTAAGCAATTTAGTACCTTCTGAAGTTTGGGACAGTAAAGAATTAAGGACCACTGGGTGAGGGGGATCAGGGCCTTATTAAAGGGAAAGGAGATCCTGTACTAGATTCCGCTCTCCATTTGGTTTTTGGACCCCTAATATTGGAGTTTTACAGGGACTATTGCATGGCTTTAGAAGTTCCTATGGCTTTAAATTGTCTCATGGCTTTTAACCTTTGCCAGGTCTTTAGCTTTATTGATATTATTTGATATTTGAATTATTTGATATTTGACGTTACTTAGTGATATTGTTTTTGATGGGGAAAAGAGGAAAGATCTTTAAGATGAATCTGTACTGGTTGGGCAGATATTGCTCAGTCAATATTTCCTTGGGTTGTCCAAACCTCTTGATTAATATCTGTATCAATTAGAGTAAGGTATAACAATTGCTGATGTCAATTAGGCTCTCATCTGGACTAAGATATCTCTCCCTAGAATGTCTGTTAGGCTCTCTGGTATGATCAGATAGGCATGTGTAAAAACAAGTTATTCTAGTTACAGCTTTGGGTTTGGTGAAATATCTAAGTAGGGGCTTTCCTGACCCAACTCTCAAGGTGATACTAAGGAAAGAGGGGAGAAGGGATTTTTGAGAAGGGCAGACAGATGGCTTCAGTGTCTAGGAGGGCATTTCTGTTTGAAGGTTAAGACCACCTAGGACACCTGAATGCTGATGGTCTGGGTGATAGGAGCCTGTAGGAAAATCCCTTGTCCCTTTTAGGACTTTTGGGTAAAATGAAGAAGGAGACCTGACACTAGAGGCTTTATTCCTCAGGGGTGGTTAATCCTCCAGTGATCCCCACTGCAAATAGGACAGGCTGTGGGGGTTTTCTCTGGCCACATTCCTTTTTGAAATGCCCCACCTACCACAGTCACAGCATTCTGGAGACCCCTGGGGAGACCCTCAGTTCGGTGGTTGTAAAGTCATTACCAGAGCTGTGATCATTTTCTTATCCCTTTTCTGTCATTATTGGGTTCCTGCCTTGTCTCAATTATAAAAGACCAAAGTGGCCACCTTCAGGAGTTTCTCTAATGTATTCTCAGTTCCATCAGCCTGTTTTTAAAGATTTTTCTAAAAATCTATGACTGACTAATAAACTTATCCTTTTAAATTGCCTGCCCCTCTACTGAGTTGGGAGATAGGAAGGTATGTTCCACTAAAGTAGCTTTCAGTCTCTCTAAAAAGGAAGATGGATTTTCCTCAGGGTCCTTGTGTATCATAGATAATTTGGAGTAATTTCAGGACTTGCTCATATTCCTTCTTAGTCCCTCTAAGACACAAGCAACGAAACATTTTCATTTCCATTTATCTACAGGGTCATCTTGTGTCCCTTAAGGGTGAAGTGTTTTTTTTTTTTTTTAACTGAAAAACAGGCTATTTTCCTGTAGGATATAATAGTTCCTGGCCTCCCTGATCAGGAAAGGATGAAAATCTCATATAAAGTTCATCCCCCCAGATTTCTGCAGCTTGGAGATCAGCCTTTTTAGAAAAATCAATTTTTTAAAAGAATTTTATTCCCCATTAGGGTCTGATTTAGGAGTAACATTATATGTTTCCAGCTGAGTTCTTACACCTGGGACAACCTTGGAAAGCCTTGATATATCTGTCAGGATCCTCTGAAAAACTGCTCAAGTCCCCCTCTATCTGTCTAAGATCCTGCAGGGAAAAGGAGCCCTGGACACAAGTAGTGCTATCAAATCCTCCAGACACCTTATGGAGGAATAAAATAGAAATTTGCAATTGGGAGTTCTGTTTGCTATCAGGTAGTCGTGGATGATGGGGTCAGGAGGGAACAAGTAGGGAGAGGGATTGGTACAGCATGTGTGGCAGGCGCTGCAGTGAGCAGAGGGAGAGGGGCAGCTGGAATCTTGCAGGAAACTGCTGCTAAAAGTGTCAAGTCTATCTTACAGAGTTGACAAAGGTTGGCTTATCTCACAGGGTAAAAATGTCTGAACATAAGGGATATAACAGATCTCAGACCATTTCTCTGTTCCACAACAGAATAAGCCTAGTTGGATTTGGTATCACAGTTAATGTTTACTTCTGGGGGACCAAGGTTCTCCATCATCCATCTTGTACCCTGGCCACTCC